>NC_140590.1:722056899-722419399 GCF_964204655.1 Triturus cristatus | reverse complement strand
GTGACCCTCCTGTTCGCAGCAAATGTCTGCGACGGACCCACACCTTATCTGCTATTGGTGTCTGGGCGAACACCATGACTCGGCGAATTGCGACGCCTGCCAACAGCTCAAGCAGAAGTCCCGGCAGGAGCACCAGATGAAGTTACTTTCGGATCGCCTGTCCCGGTCGAAGTCTTCACGGCCAGTAGCCTCCTCTTCGGCGGCAGGTCCCGGAGGCAGTGGGTTCCGGTTGCGGCATCGGTTGCCGTCTGGTTCCCAGGTGCGTCACTCGCCCCTGCCCGGTAAGTCCCGGCGCATGTCGCCGAGGTCCTCCACCTCCCTTCCTTCTGTTTGTGGGGGCACTAGTTCCTGGATCTCTACAGACGTGCGCCCCCGGGAGTCGTTCCTTCCCTATCTGCCTTTCCTGGGCATGGAGGCGACTCGGACCAAAATGGCAGCCTATACCGCGGCCTTGCAGGCCTCCCTTGGGTCCTCTCCTCTCCCTAGGGCATCCTCGGACCCTCCGCTACGTGCGGGGTCTTCAGTGGGCTCGCCGGTGGGTCCGCCCCCAGCCCCGACTGAGCACCTTTCCTCTAGGGATGAGGGAGATATGGCGTTGTCAGGACGTGGCCTGGCTGGGTCCCCCTCTTCCACCCATAGCACCCCTCAGACGCCGCATAGTCCAGTGGGGCTCCCTGTGGCGTCGCAGGTGGTTGCTGGTGCTCAGAGCTTGGCTCCGAACCCTTCTCAGTCTTCCGGACAGGCGGCTGCCTTTTCGGAGGCCGAACCGGCGCCGGTTTGGCACCAACGCCTTGCCTCCCCAGCTCCAGCTCCGTCCCGTACTTCAGGGTCGGAGCCGGAGCCTATTGTGGTTGAGGTCAAGTTGGCACCAGACGAGGCCGAGTCGGCGCTTGACGGATCCAAGTCGGAGCTGGACGGATCCAAGCGTTACATGTGCTCTATCCTTTACTTCTTGGTTTGTAAATCGACAATATCTGATACTGTCCTTTATGATGGTGTTCTGCACCATCCGATTTCTTTGTCTTACGGAGTTTTTCTCCTTCGCACACTGTTCCCATACTTTCACAGCTTTGTTGGTGGCTCCGCGTTGTGCCGCGGTAAAGCTTCTCCGAAGAAAAGTGACGTCAGCGCGCGAAGAGGGACTTGTATAACCTCGCTGACGTCACGTCCTTGGACGACGTCAGGGCGGGGTTGTATGGCGCCGTCCCCTGGCGCGCAGAGGTGCTGCTGCAATTTTTTTTCCAGATCCAGTCTGACGCCTGGGGATAATTCTAAGTTAAGGAATCTGCGGCTAGACAACGTCTCTACCAGATACATCGTTACCGAAGGTAAGTAACTCATACAATATAAAAAAAAGTAAATGGTGCTGTAGGTTACTGTTAGAATGTATTAAGAGTAGGGTCCGTTGCCAGGTATTCAATGAGCAAAGGACGTGGGTAGAGTACTTCTTTACAATATTCAGTGAACATCGTCTTTTGAAACCTCAACAACAAGCCGACCATGATTATGTTTTACACTTCTCTCTAAAACAGGCCGTTGGAAGATCGCACACAGAAGGGTCACATATTGGGAGACCCCAGAAACAGAGAGGGTGTCCTGGCCCCAGACCGAGAGATCACCCCAGTAGCCTTCATTCTCTTACGATTGCTCACTCACCTGGCAATGACACTGGGAGCAATGAAGGATCCCGAGGTACATATATATGTCTTATTATCAATGTAGTATATTGTGCTGGATTTATAATTGAGCTGGTGTATGTGTCCTTTTTTTGATATTTCAGTCTAGGTACGGCATATGACTGTAGAAAAGGATCGCCAGAGACAAATGTTGATTAATCGATTTACCGTGTCATGCTAATTTGATTGAAATGAAAAAGTATTAATCAAATTGGAATTGTGAAAAGAAAAGCTGTATGGAAAGATTTCTAACTGAGGCACCCTGAGAAGCTCTTAACAGAACGACACCACTGCCACCCCACTGCAGATTTAACTATTGTCTCCCACTGCTAGAATTCCTCTGTATTTGCTATCATCCTCTCCTGATGTGCCTCCTTTGCCAGCCAGTGCTAGCCTGTGCTGTTGCTTCAGTTAGCATTGTTTTTACACTGTAGAGTTCTGACCTGCTGATTTTAAGGTTGTATTTATGAACATAACCACATATTTGTAATTTTAAGTTGCTAATTTAGTGTTTTGAGAAGCTATGGTAACAAGGAAGTCAAGCCAATAGCGTACTCTTCACCTGGGTTAGCAAGAACTGCACTGTTTTGATTAGCATTTAATTTCTTTTTCTTTTAACTTTTTTCTAAAACGTTATTTCAGATTTTCTTAACTGCCGCTTGTTTTGAATGTTACACTCAATGCATCTTACTCCTGTATGCTTCCATTATCCCTTTCATGTCTAGCCTACCCCAGTATAGCATCCCATAGTTTCTTACCAATCTCCCACTTGTACCAATTATTAGAGAACCTTGAAATTTCTTAACCCACCTCCACACTTCACCCCCTACAAGTTCATGGGCTACAAGTCACACATCTGGTGCAGGAATCTGATGTGGGTGACCAAACCTCACAGATACAGTTTCTTGTGCTTGGGCCTGTTGCATAAGATGTTGTCTCATGAGTTGTGTAAGTTTATGAATCAAAAGTCCATCAGTGAGTGGGAAACTAAACTCTTCCTTGACACACTCAAGGAGAAGTCCTTGACTTCCTTGAAATTGTTGCACTCCAAGAATCGTTCCGCTGATGACATCACAGCAGGTAAAAACAAAAACGTTCTTCCTCCTTTCACAGATAAAGCAAGAAACAGACAAAGAGCCTCTAAGGTACAGAAGGATGCCTGCAAGAAACCCTTGAATTGTTTGCTATCTTCTAGCAGAATTCCTATGATGCGCTCTGCACTTCAGCTGCTTTTGAGACATCAGTGGCTTCGACTTAATGTCCAGTAGCCTTCATCGCACCTTTAAGATGACCAGAGCCCATTGCTTAGGCTTCAGCCACCATTGTAATAGCTGACCACTGCTTCTTCAGTTGGAACATTTGTTCATTTTTAGCTCCACCTAAGTCAGTTCTGAAAATGGATGTAATTCCCAAAAATGTGATCCTCTTTATTTATAGGAGTTGAAGTTAAATCAGACAGTAAAATATCAAAGCAAGAATCCTTTTTAATGATACACAAATTATTTCTCTATGATCCATTGCAATACCAGAATGTGACCATTTGCTACTCCTGTACATACTTGTAACCACCTACTAACTTATCTCTTTACCACAAGTGGTTTGAATAGTTTACTAGAGTTGGATTTTCACAACTAATTTCTGCTCAACAATTCGAAATGCTTCAACTGCCATTCAGTAGGCAGCAGAATCTTTGGAGATCCTTTGCTCAAAGAGCAACTGCTTTCCACCCTATTTACCGAGATTCTTGCAGACATTGTTATTTCCAGTCTTATTTGGCTGTTCATTGAAGCTTTATTCAATAATATACACAAGGCTTGGGACAAACCAGTGTGCCCCTGCAACTCGCAGTGTGAGTCCAAGAAACGTAGTCTGCACCTCTTGGATCAGTTATTTCTGTCCACTACTCACCAGACTCCGGAAAGCCTAGTGTGCAAGAATCTTTTTTTAAATTTCAGTTTGAGTCTTTTCCCTTTGTCCTGGGCCTGACAGATAGTCCAAAACATTGGATGTCCTTTAGAGATATATTTTGTTTTAGTCATGAAGCCTGGCCTTTAGGACACAGATACAAATTATTATTGGTAAGATATTTCCTTGAACTTTTGGTAATAGAAACGCTTGCAAATCACATCTGTTTCCCAGCCTCCTAAAGCTAATGTGAGAGTCCTACAGATCTGTACTTCAGATTTGTCATTAATGCTGTTGAGCAGTCCATACTAATAGAATATGACACAATTGAGCTTTTAGTCTATTTCACAGACAGGCAAGGTGTCATCAATTGCTATATGTGGATGAGATTCAAGGGCTTTTCCGAAGACATCCATGCCGAGCTGGGTTTGACTGAAGATCAACTTTTCTTAGCAGAAAAAGCAGATAAATTGCTAAAACACACTTCTAAGGACAGCAAAGCGACCACCAGGGCCTCAGGGCTGTACTGCTTGATGAAAAATAAAATGTATTTGCAATATTAGAAGCTTTCAGTCACCATGCCCAAAGACAGAAAGAGTAGCTACATCACATGCCTCAATAACATGTTTTCGATTCTGGAGGGTCAGAGAATGTATCAGGTAAATAAAGACAACCTTTCTCCACCTCCTCACCCAGTATGCTGCTACTGCTCTCAGTAACTAAGGAGCAACTCTGATCTGCTCTGCCTGTCTCTTTGCCCTCCTCCTGTAGCAGAAGTGGTAGTTTCTTCCACAACCTAACCTCTACAACCTTTGCCTTCTTAACTGGAGAATACGTAGGATAATATGATTTCCTTTGATCTGTCTGCTGTCAGTCCTTCGCCCCTCAACTATATTTGTTTCTTGGTGTGGTGAGGAGAACTCAACATCCTTAAGGTGTGCTTATGTTATGTGTTGTGCGTTGTGCTTTCCTTGACCTGGCCCAGCTTTGCTGTGGGCTCTGTTAAGGGCTGTTTGTTGCAACTTTTTGATTTGCTTTTTTTACCAGATAAGTTGTCATTGTTTAAGTGTCCTGTTATTTTAGATGTTTGTTTTCTGAAGGGATTGATCCATTTGTTCCTCCCTTCTCCCTTTGTTATGTCTCAGTGGGACCTTAATGTTGTGTTCAGGTTCCTTGTCAGTTCACCCGTTTAGCCTATGCACAGTAGTCAGAATGTTAGCAAGCTGCCGGCATTGTCTCTTCATCCTTCTTTTACTTCATTTTTTCAAACAAACTGGTTCTTTGTACCAAGATTCTATCTTTCCAAATGTTGTCCCTCATTTTTTTGTGGGTCAGTGCATCAGACCGTTGATATTCTGTCCACTTCCTTTTTCAACCAGAGTTGAAGAGGTTGCATTGTCTGTATCATTTAAGGGGATGTTCTGTTTTTTATTGACTTGACTCGCCAGCACTATTTTGACATGATTGTAGTCAAATAAGTCTTGAAATTCACATCCATCAGGGTCCATCTGGCTGTAATATCCAAGCTCAGCAGGACCCTTGATTCTTCATCCATATTCAGAGATGATTGTTAAACAATCCATGAAAGGATTATTCTGAGTTTTACCACCAGTTGGCTGTCTCTCAGTACTGTAGACTTAGCCAACTGATCTTGCCTCCTATTGGCTCTGACATTAGTCAGGAGAGTGGGACAGCTGCAGACATTCAAAATCAAGGTGCCATCCCTGCAGTTGGCCAAGAACAAAATCACTATGAAAATTAACCCCAAATTAATGCCGAAAGTACCATGAAACTTCCACCCAAAGGAGTCAACTTAATTTGCTTTTTTTTTTTACATCCATAAAAATTAGTAAAAAAAATAATGCAATCTCACTTAGTATTTGCAAATGTTTTAAATCCTATACGGACATGACCAAACACTTTGGTGATTCAGACCAACTCTTCATTTCCTTCAGACGTCCAGTCTTAAACTGCCCTCTCTCAAAATAACACATCACACGCTGGCTATCAGACTTCATAACCATCTGCCACAGACAAGGTAAACACCCTGGGGGGGTGGTGGGGTGGGTTGAAGACTACGCTCCTCACCAGAGATATGACAGTGACAGCAGCACTCTTACAGAAGTATATCTCCCAGACATATGCAGTGCAGCTGCATAGAAGAAGAGGCATATGTTCATCAAACTACCTGGATTCGTACCACTGCAAATTCTTCAGCAGTCCTGTATAGTCTGTTTCACTAACGGCGAGTCTGCTTACCAATAATTTCTAAGTGTATTTGATTGCTTAATATTCCTATATAAGCATGTAAATCTATGAAAGTTCCAATGCTGGATATCTACTGTCTTGGGCTTCCACAGAGAACAGTTACATGACTTTGTTTGACATCTTAGGCTGTGCATGTGCAACAAAAAATGATCGATCTCCACTTTAAAGTATCATCTGTCTTAGTCTCATGTACAGATGATCTCAAAAGGATGCATACAAGTGTAAAAACTTCCAATTCTGATGAATACTTCTATATGTAGATTCCTCACCTTGTGATTATTCCTCCGGCATCAAACTGGATCCAGAAAACTGAAAAGCAGTACTCCTGCCCGCCAATAGATGGCATTGTGTAGCTACGCATCTGAAAAAGACACGTTAGTGATAGATTCCTTACCTTAGAATTACCCCCAGGCGTCAGACTGGATCCAGAAAGTTTTTGTCAGCAGTACCCCTGCGCGTCGGTAGGCGTCGTCGTGCGGCTCCGCATACGTCGATGGCGTCGTAGTCACCGAGATGACGTCACTGGAGCTACTTGGACGCGCCCTCGTGCACTGACCTCATTTCTTTATTTTTCCACGCCAGCAAGCGCAGATCCGGAGAGAGCGGTACCCCCAGTCAATTTTTGACTGAGTTTTTGGGGACTATTTGTCTCTGTTCTTTTGAGTCTGTGACTCCTGGTGTATAGGGATGCCCGGTTTTAAGTCTTGCAAGGCTTGTCCCCACATGATGTCGGTGACGGACCCGCAGCGCGAGTGTCTCTACTGCCTTGGGCACGAGCACGACCCCTCGTTGTGCCCCGACTGCCGGGCCATGGCTCCAAATACTTTGCGGAAGCAGTCCCGAAAGTTGCATGAGGCCCGGGAGTCGGCTCTGTGCCGTTCAAGGTCCCGGTCCCGTGGGAGGTCGAGGGACCGGTTGCGGAGCCGCCACCATCGTTCGACAAAGTCGTCGCACTCTGGGTGAGGTAAGACGAAGCACAAGAAATTGAAGAAGCAGCGTCGCTCTTCGCCTTCCCCTAGCTTGTTGCGCGACACGGCTGAGGGTGTGGGTGGTGCCACCCCCGCGGCTCCAGAGGAGCCTAGGCAGTCGCTGACGACCTACCCGCCTTTCTCGGGTCCGTCGGCAACTCCGGCCCAGATGCAGGAATTCCTGTCTGCTATGGCCCACCGCGGGCCCGACTGGGGGTCCTCGCCTTCCTTCGTCGTCGACGGCTCTGACCTCTGCTCCGCAAGACCCTGGTGGATCCATGCCTGGATCACAGCCAGTGCCAGTTGGCCTTATACGACCTCCACCGACATCGGCCGGCCACCCGGCCGACGCCGTCCCCGGCTTCCACCCCGACGTGGAGACGGTGCCGGACCGGTGTCGGCCGACTCCGACGACGAATTTTTATCCCTTTATCCACCCACCTTATTTCCCACCTGCCTCGCAGGTTGCAGAGGACGCAGAGGTGTCTGAAGACCCTCTCGCAGCCCAATGCGAGTTAGAGCGGACTGGGACGAGGATTTGCAGAATGCAGGTGGACTGTATTTTTCTCCAGAACCTGGCGCACTGTATCCTTCTACCATGGCTACGGAAGAGGGTGGTACTTATTTGGAGGTGTTGCGTAGGGTGGCCAAAGCTCTTCACCTCGAGCTCCCTACGGTGGCCATCAGGACTAACCTGACAGAAGTGCTTCGCCCGGCGTCTTCCTCTACGGAGCCGCTACTACCGTTCAATGATGCACTTCCAGATATCCTTTTGGGCACTTGGTCCCGGCCCAACACAGGGGTTCCTGTGGATAGGAACGTGGCCCGACGCCATTGCCTGGCCACGGGTGACCCCATTTTCCTCTCCCATCACCCTACTCCAGAGAGCTTTGTTGTCCAAGCTTCTGCATCTCCAAGCGCATTCCCTTCCACACCACTGGACAGGGAATCCAAGGAACTGGAGCAGTTTGGGAAGAAAATGTTCACTTCTGCCAGTTCAGGTCTGTGAACACTGCATTCCTCTTGGGCCGTTATTCCCACTCTGTGTGGGATACGGTTGCCCTGGCGCTGCCTCACAGTCCGTAGGAGGCCCGGACGGTGCTCTCTCAAGCTATTGCTGAGGGGAGAGACGCAGACAAGTTCACAATTCGTTGTGGCCTTGATACCGCTGACTCGCTGGGCAGAGCGATTTCCACGACAGTGGCGCTATGCCACCATGCCTGACTGAGGACAACTGGCTTTCCCGGGGATGTCCAGAACATTCTGATGGACATACCCTTTGTTGGCACTCGCCTTTTTGGCGACAAGGCGGGTACTGCGTTGGAGCATTTTAAGGACTCGCGGGCTATGGCCAAGTCCTTAGGCTTTTCGGCCACGCGCACTCCTTCCGCTTCTGCTTTTCACTCCTTTCGTGGCCAAGGAAGGGGCGCCCAAACATGTTCGTTTCAGAGCCACAAGCCTGCGCAGCAACAGTCTCCGCGCAGCCGCGGGACCCGCAGAGGTGGGTTATGGAGCCAGAGGGCGGGTCAATCCGCCACCTCCCCTGCCGCCATTGCCTTTAAACCTTCCTAGTCCGGTGTTTCAGGCCCACCAAAAGCCAGTGGGTGGCAGGATTCGCCATCACCTCCCTCACTGGCGCACCATCACTTCAGACAGGTGGGTTTTACAGATAGTCCGAAGGGGCTACTCCCTCTCCTTCGAGACTACCCTCCAGCCATGCCACCTCAGTACCACCGCATGTCAGGGGATCACTTGGCACTTCTCCAGCAGGTAGTTGTGGCCCCCTTGGCCAAGGGGGCCTTCAAGCGCGTGCCAATGCCAAAAGTAGGTTGTGGTTGTTACTCCCACTACTTCTTGGTTCCAAAGAAGGACAAGGGCCTGCGTCCTATCTTAGACCTTATGGACGTCAATTGCTTCCTCCGCAAGGAGAAGTTCAAGATGCTCACACTGGCTCAAGTCTTATCTGCCCTAGACCCGCAAGACTGGATGGTAGCGTTGGACTTGCAGGACGCTTATTTTCATATCCCCATCCTGCTGGCCCACTGGCGTTAGCCTGCGGTTCACGGTAGGCCACGAGCACTTTCAGTTCACCGTGCTCCCTTTTGGCCTTACCAGCGCCTCTTGAGTGTTCACGAAAGTGATGGCGGTGGTCACAGCTCATCTGTGCAGATCAGGGGTTTCAGTCTTCCCCTATCTCGATGACTGGCTGTTGAAGGCGGGCTCGCCCCAGGCAGTCGTCTCCCACCTCCAGACGACGGCCGACCTCCTGCACTTGCTGGGATTCTCAATCAATGTGCCGAAGTCGCACCTGATTCCCTCTCAGAAGCTCCTCTTTATAAGAGCGGTTCTGGACACGGCGCAGTTTCGGGTTTATCATCCCGAACAGTGAGTCTGGGACATTTGGGCTATGATTCCGATCTTTCGGCCCATATCCCGGGTTTTGGTCAGGATGACCTTGAGGCTGCTGGGCCTCATGGCCTCCTGCATCCTGCTGACCAATCATGCCAGATGGCATATCCGGGCTCTGCAGTGGGACCTGAAGTTCCAGTGGGCGCAGCATCAAGGGGATCTGTCCGAGTACACCCAGATCTCGGAGGGCACTGCACAGCAGTTGCAGTGGTGGCTCACGAACCAGCATTGGGTCAGCGGCAGTTTACTCTCCCTTCCCCAACCGGAGCACACAGTGGTGAGGGATGCGTCCCTCCTGGGATTGGGCGGCCACATGGGAGAGGCGGGAATCAGAGGCCTCTTGTCTCCGGCGGAGTCCAGGCTCCACATCAACCTTCTGGAGCTCCAAGCGATCCTACTGGCACTGAAGGCATTCCTTCCCTCTATCAAGAGAAAGTAGTACAGGCAACACCACCGCCATGTGGTACTGCAACAAGCAAGGTGGGGTGGGGTCATGGCATCGCCATCATCCACAAGAACACCATCCGCATCATGACCAACACCGACGACACCCTCGCACCCGCCGAGCACCTGCACTTCCAGGTCCACATCAACCCCAAGACCACCCTCAGAGGCACCCTCATCTACAGACCACCGGGACCACACACACAATTCAGCGAGGACATTGCCGACTTCGTCAGCCCGCACGCCCTCCCCTCCGCTGACTACATCCTCCTCGGGGACCTCAACTTCCACCTGGAGAACAACAACAACCGCAACACCACCACCCTGCTGGACAACCTCGCAAACCTCGGACTCAAGCAGCTGGTGACCACCCCCACCCACTACGCCGGACACACACTCGACCCCGTCTTCTCATCCAGCAAGGACATCACCTTCAGCCACGCCACCGGACTCCACTCCACTGGACTGACCACAGCTGCGTCCACTTCAGCTTCAGAAGGACCACGATCCACCACCACCAGCAACAGGCTGCACGCAGAAGCTGGAACAAGATCACAGCCGACCAGCTCGCGACTTCCCTGAGCAAGAACCCACCCCCCAGCACAACGAACCCCAGCCAAGCGGCCACCAACCTCACGAAGTGGATCAGCGACTGCGCAGACGACCTCGCCCCCTTGAGGACCCCGCCTAGCAGACTCGGCAGCAAGAAAGCCCCATGGTTCACCGACTAACTCAAGAGCTCCAAGAAGAACTGCCGAGCCCTCGAGAGAGCCTGGCGCAGAGACCCAACACCGGACAACATGACTGCCCTCAAGCTCGCCACCCGAAAACACCACCAACGGATCCACGCCACCAAGAAAACTGCATTCAAGGAACGACTGGACAACAACGCACACAACAGCAAGGACCTCTTCAACATCGTTAAAGAGCTCTCCAACCCCAACGCCGGAAACAACGACATCACCCCTTCGCAAGACCTCTACAACTCCCTCGCCTCCTACTTCCACAACAAGATCGCGAACATACACAACAGCTTCAGCTCTCAACCGACGCACGCCACGACCGAACCACCGCCCCCCACCACCACCCTGCGCGCCTGGACCCCGATCGGCACCGAAGACACCGTCCGCACGATGAACTCCATCCACTTCGGATCTCCGACCGACCCCTGCCCTCACCACGTCTTCAACAAGGCCGACGCTGTCATCGCACCCCACCTGCGGGACATCATCAACACCTCCTTCCGACACCGCTACCTTCCCGGAGAGCTGGAAGCACGCAGAACTCAGCGCTCTACTAAAAAAGCCATCAGCCGACCCCACCGACCTCAAGAACTACTGCCCCATCTCGCTGCTCCCGTTCCCTGCCAAAGTCATCGAGAAGACCGTCAACAAGCAGCTGGCCGCCTTCCTCGAGACGAACGGATCCCTCGACCTCTCGCAGTCTGGCTTCCGGGCCAACCACAGCACCGGGACCGCCCTGATCGCAGCCACCGATGACATCCGAGCCCTGCTTGACAACGGAGAAACAGCAGCCCTCATCCTCCTAGACCTCTCCGCGGCCTTCGACACTGTCTGCCACCGTACACTAGTGCAGCGCCTCAGCAACGTCGGAATCCAAGAGAAGGCATTGGAGTGGATCATCTCCTTCCTCGCCGGAAGGACACAGAGAGTCTGTCTCCCCCCGTTCAGATCAGAAGCCACCAAAGTCATCTGCGGCGTCCCTCAAGGCTCCTCGCTTAGTCCAACCCTCTTCAACATCTACATGAGCCCCCTCGCAGACATCGCACGCCAGCACAACCTCAACATCATCTCCTACGCCGACGACACCCAGCTGATCCTCTCCCTCACCAACGACCCCGCCACCGCCAGAGCCAACCTTCACGAAGGGATGAAAGAGATAGCCGAATGGATGAAGAACAGCCGCCTGAAACTGAACTCGGACAAGACGGAAGTCCTCATCCTGGGATCTTCACCCTCCGCCTGGGACGACTCCTGGTGGCCCCCCGCCCTAGGCAGCGCACCTAAACCAACAGACCACGCACGCAACCTGGACTTCATCCTGGACTCCTCCCTCTCCATGACCAGACAAGTCAACGCCGTCTCCTCGTCGTGCTTCAACATCCTGCGCATGCTACGTAAGATCTTCCGGTGGATCCCCACCGAGACCAGGAAGACTGTCACCCAGGCCCTAGTCACCAGCCGTCTGGACTACGGCAACTCCCTCTACGCCGGAACCACCGCCAAACTCCAGAAGAGACTCCAGCGGATCCAGAACGCCTCAGCACGACTCATCCTGGACATCCCCCGTCGCAGCCACATCTCCGGACACCGGAGAGACCTGCACTGGCTCCCGGTCAACAAGAGAATCACCTTCCGTCTCCTCACCCACGCACACAAAGCCCTACACAACCAAGGCCCAGGATACCTCAACAGCCGCCTCAACTTCTACGCTCCCAAACGCCAGCTTCGATCGACCGGCCACGCCCTCGCCGCCGTCCCCCGCATCCGAAGAGCCCCCACAGGGGGACGGTCCTTCTCCTACCTCGCCGCCAAGACTTGGAACTCCCTCCCGACCCACCTCCGCCTGACCGAGGACCACCTCGCCTTCAGGAAGCAACTCAAGACCTGGCTGTTCGAGCAGTAGCGGATGCCCCCCCCCTAGCGCCTTGAGACCGTCTGGGTGAGTAGTGCGCTATATAAATGCTTTGATTGATTGATTGATTGATTTTTTCAGGAGGCTCTGCGACTCTGGACATTCTGGAACATCAGGGCATTTTCTTGGTGGTTCAACACTTGGCGGGTTCTTTGAACGCCAGGGCGGTCTAACTCAGCCGCAGGTGCATGTTGGATCACGAATGGCGTCTTCACTCTGAGGTGACGTAAGGTCTCTTTCAACAGTGGGGAGAGCCTTAGTTAGATCTATTTGCCACCGAAGAGAACGCGCAATGTCAGCATTTCTGCGCGTTGGAATTTCCAAGGCGGCACTCGCTCGATGACGCATTTCGTCACGAGTGGAGTTGCCCGTCTATTGTACGCCTTTCCGCCTATACCACTTCTACCCAGAGTGCTGAAGAAGATCAGGCGCGACCGGGCCCAAGTCATTCTTGTGGCCCCGGACTGGGCTCGAAGAGTTTGGTATCCCGAGCTACTCAGTATGAGCGCGGATCCCCCAAACCGACTGCCTCTTCGGGAGGATCTTCTGTCACAGCAACAGGGAACGGTCCTCCACCTGAACCTGTCCAGCTTCCACCTCCATGCGTGGAGATTGAGCGGCGACAGTTGATTCCATTTGACTTGCCTCCTGAAGTCTGTGATATCATTCTGTCAGCCAGGCGTCCCTTCACTAAATCGGTATATGCCTGCAGGTGGAACAAATTTGTGGCATGGTGCACAGCAAAGGCTTTGTACCCCCTTTCTGCCCCTCTTTCAGAAGTCCTTTTGTTCCTTCTTTCTTTGGCCCGGCAGGGCTCTGCTCTGGGCACTATTGAGGGCTATCTTTCTGCAGTTTCGGCTTTCTTAGGCTCCCTGATCATCCCTCTCTTTTCAAGTCCCCTATTGTAAATAGATTTCTCAAAGGCATCACTCACCTTTTCCCTCGTATTCCATTTGTGATGCCGCAGTGGGACTTGAATTTGGTTCTTACTTATTTGATGTGCGCTCCTTTTGAGCCGCTTCACAACTGTCCTCTTCATTTACTAACTTTGAAGACTGCTTTCCTGGTTGCCATCACGTCCGCTAGGCGTGTGAGTGAGCTCCAGGCTCTTTCCTGTAAACCTCCTTTTCTGCCAGTTTATCCGGACAAGGTTGTGCTCCGCACTCGTCCTTCCTTCTTGCCAAAGGTTATTACTGCCTTACACATCGGGCAAACTATCACCTTGCCCACTTTCTTTCCGCCTCCGCACCCTTCTAGAGAGGAAGAGAGGCTCCACCATCTGGACCCAAAACGTGCACTCTCATTTTACCTCAATCGCATACAACAGTTCCAGGTGGATGACCAGTTCTTTGTTGGCTACGTAGGCGCCAAGAAAGGCCGGGCTGTACACAAGAGGACTATCTCCCGCTGGGTCGTCTTGTGTATCAAGACCTGTTATTCTCTGGCTAAAATGAACCTCCGGTGGGGTTGCGCGCCCAGTCTACCAGAGTGAAAGCAGCTACTTCTGCATTGGGACATGGTGTCCCCCTGCAAGACCTCTGTCAGGCAGCCACGTGGGCCTCGCTGCACACTTTTACTAAGCATTATTACCTTGACAGTCAAGTCCGGAGAGACGGCTTCTTTGGCTGTTCTGTTCTCCATGACTTTCTGGTGTGATCTTGGTTCGCAGACCCACCACCGGGGTTGGTATTGCTGGGGTATCTATTCTAAGGTAAGGAATCTATCACTAATGTGTTTCTTTCAGATGATCAAGTTACTTACCTTCGGTAACGATAATGTAAGAAACATTAGTTAGTGATAGATTCCTTACCGCCCCACCCATCCTCCCCCCGTTCTGCGAACTGATTTGTAGTGTTAAGGTCATCCCTTTTAGGGCCCTAGTTTCAATGCACCAGTGGTCAGTATCTTGCATGGCTCTGCGTTCCTGGCGCGGAAAGTTGTGTGCAGAACTGGCGTCCGTGCGCATGGGCGCATCTAAGTAGCTCCAGCGACGTCATCTCGGCGACTACGACACCAGCGACGAACGCATAGCCGCACGGCGACGCCTACTGACGCGCTGGGGTACTGCTGACTAAAACTTTCCAGATCCAGTCTGATGCCTGGGGGTAATTCTAAGGTGAGGAATCTATCACTAACTAATGTTTCTTACAGATATATCATTACCGAAGGTAAGTAACTTGTTTGTCAGGGTGGGATCTTGGGTCCAGTGCCAGGAAGTTCGATGCCCCTGGAATGGACTGACTTGCCAAGGAATTTCTCTTTTTGTGCACCACCTGGTGGGATCTCTTAATGCCAATGTAGATGAACTCAGCTACCGCCACTTAGCAGATCATAAATGCCAACTAAATTTTAAGGTGGTCTATGATATCTTCCACAAGTGGTGACAACCCTGGCTAGATCTCTTTGCCACTGCCTAGATGCGCAATGTCAGCACGTGTGCTGCAGTTCCCACAAAGGCTCTCTCTCAGAGATGCATTCTGCCTATAGTGAAGATTGAGACTCCTTTATGGCTATCTGTCGCTGCCTCTTCTGGCTCGAGTTCTCAAAAAGATCAGGACCAACCAGGGCCAAGTATTTTTACTTGCTCCAGAATGCGCCAGGAATGTGTGGTGCCCTGAACTCCTGGGCATGAGCATCTTTCCTCTGATCAAATTACCATTTGGGAAGGATCTTCTGTCGCAGCTGTGAGGAGGGGTCCAGCACCATGTGTGAAGATATAACAATGTCAGTTGATTACATTTGTTCTCCCTCCCAAGGTTGGTAATGTCATCCTGGCTGCTAGGCTCCCTTTTACAAAGTCACTGTATGCCACCTGCTGGCACAATTTTGTGGATTAGTATGGTAAACACCAGATGGATCCATTACAGGCCATTCTGTCAGACATTTTCTAATTTGCTTTCAAGTTTTGCCCAGCAAGATCTTGCACTGAGTACTTTTAAAGGTTATTTGTCTGATCTTTTGACGTTTTTAACGTTTGCAGATCAGCCTTTTTTTTTTTTCAAATCACCTGTTGTGATGCATCTCTTTAAAGGTGCCCCAAATAAAGCTGAAGGGAGATACAGTGTGGTTATGTTCCATAAAAGACTAGAACTGAAGCTAAAGAACTGAATTGGACTGGTAAAGAGTTTTGTTCTGTTTTTTTCCTGTCTGCTACCTTTCAGCCCCCTCTACTCCCTGTTTTTAGCTTTTACCCTTAACTGATTTGCATAGCCAAAGAATGTATGATCTTATGCTAGTGTATTTCTAGACCCCAATCACCGAGGAGGGCATCCTGGCACTGATGCAGGGGCATGGTACCCATTTTCAAGCTTACCAACAGCATCTATAACTCTAGAGGTTTAGGAGTTTAGATGTGGATCTAAGAGCTAGCCGGACCAACATTTGCTGATGATATAAGAAGACTCAATCCCAATAATATGAAGTTTTGTTGATCTAATATACAGTCCTACTAAATTTGAAGGAACCGCATAACATGTTGCCACCAACGTTTTAGGTTTGGTACCTATTTAATGCGTCTCCTGATTACTTTCTTGTGTGTGCCGTGAGCTCCTTTAGTATCTTTATGCAAAGTCGTCCTTGGTAATATGGGTTTCTCCTCAGGTTTATTAGGAAGCATCTATGTATTTCTGTAGGCTGATCAGGCTTGGTGTTTTAAAAGGAAGTCCCCTATAGTGTTTTCGTTTTTTGGGTTCCATTTATATATTTGATTGCGCAACCAGTGAATATTGTTGTTAATTTTAGACCAGCAGTAACTAATCATTTAAATAGAAATGGGCCCGCCAATGGCAGTGGAGATGTTAACTTTGTAGTTGAGGTACACTAAGCATATAGATGTAAAAAAAATTATTTATTCCTGGGTTAATTTTCCTGCAGCCAATGCAAATTCACAGACTTTTCACACATATACTGAGGCTGCAGTTCCAGCTGCATCTAGACCTTGTGAGCATTTAGAAATACCGTTAGCATTCCAGGAACATCACAATTGGTTCCAAGGCGCCCTCCCACATACCCATCAGAACATAAGACTAGGCCCTCTCAGTAATTCATGGCGCGACCTGACCGGTCTTAGGGAGTTATACGCCCGTTCTGACTGTAGATCATTTAACACAGCCAGAGATGTTTGTTCCCTTAAACCATTTGGTTAGACTATATCGACGTTTAATGCAGTTTATGATGCATACTTTAAATACTGCCCCAGCATGGATTCCTTGTGCTGGACCAGCTGAGTTAGCTGTGCCTGCAATTAGTCCAATTACCATTAATGTCATTATGGGTAAGATCCCAGCCAAACATGATGAGATTACGTTTTGAATACCACAAATAACATATCAGCTTTAGGCAGTTTTTCCTCACAAAGGACCCAAAGAAAAGTTTAGAGTTCTCACTATGTGTCTTTCACTTGGTATGGTTTCTCTGGTTGACGAGTGTAATACGTGGATTGCTGTATTTGCTTACCATCTACCCCATTACTCGTGGTAGTACTCAAATTGCTGTTTTGCCTTAGGTGCTTAACAGATTCAGACTAAACATGGAGCGACCCCTGCCCTATATTTGAGGATGAAACTCATTGGCAACTTTGCTACAGTGTCTTGAAATGTTTTAAGTAATGTCAGGAGGAGGCAAGTTCTTTGACTATACTCCGACAGCGGGACTCCGCTTTAGGTCCTGCTGCAGATCAGGAACAGGAGCTGCCTAAAATAATTTCTGAAACCTATACTTCTATAAGTTAGGATAGTTTGGGAATCAGGGCTGATAAGCCACATATCAAAGGTAAATCAGAAGCCAATAATGGCAAGCAGACACCTGAGTCTTCTAAAGTTCTCCTATCCTGGTTGAAAGGTAGCAACAAAGTCATATTCTGCAAAGAACAACGACCATCACAACTGGCTACGAGGTTATGCCTTAGCTGATTTTACAAATTGCAAATTGTGATGGTCGGTGAACAATATCACTGGAGGTTTTTCGCCCAGTAGGTAATGCCTCCATTCTTTAAAGGCTGTGTGAATAGCCAAAAGTTCTTTTTAGATTATGGTATAATTGAATTTGGCTGAATTAAATTTTCTGGAAAAATAAGCTATGGGGTGGAGTTGACCGCTTTCATCATGTCTGGGATAGTATTGCTCTTATGGCTTCATTGGAGGCATCTGCCTCTTTTACGAAAGGCTAGTCTACATCTGGGCGAGTCAAGATGAGTGCTGGCGTAAAGGCTTCTTTTAAGGTGGAAAAGGCCTGAGCAGCATGTGGGTTCGAGTTAAACTGTACATTTTTACATAACTTGGGGATCGAGAAGTTCGGGTTTTAACTATAGAAGTTTGCAAATCCCAGATATTTTTGTATGTCTTTAACATTTTGTGGTGGCGGCCATTCTTTGACTGCCTGGACCTTTCTTTCTGACATTGTTAGACCTTGTGGAGTTAATATGAAACCCAAAAGCTCAACTTCTGTGAGATGAAATTCGCATTTGGATAATTTACAATATGAACCATGTTGCCGCAATTTCTGTCTCTAAGATAATTCAAACATGTTGCTCATGAACCTTTTTGGATTGAGAATAAATCAGAATGTCATTAATGTAGACAATTATAAATAAATCGTATTATTCCCTCTGTACGTCATTAAGAGAAATGTGTAATGCCTCCAGGGCATTTCACAAACCAAAGGGGATTCTGCAATATTCATATGAACGGAAAAGTGTTGAGAACGCTTCTTCCACTTGTCTCCATCTCTTACGGGTATGAAGTGTAAGCCCCACTTAAGTCTAGTTTGGTATACATATTTGCAAAGCGCGCGTAACTCAAAAGAACTGGAATGAGCGGTAGAGGATTTTTTTTTATTTTAACATTATTCAATGCCCTATAACCAATACATGTGCACATCTCTCAATTTGCTGTTGGGTATAAAAAACAATGGAGAGGTTAATGGCAGCTTTGAGTAACGTATAAAGCCATTTTTTAAATATTCCTCTAGGTACTCTCTCAAATAAAGATTCTCCTTTTCAGTAAGGGCATAAGTTTGACTGCACAGAAATTTTGCGCGTGGGATAAGATTGATCTGCCAGTAATACTCACAGTGTGAAGGTAAAGTTTCTGCACTGGATTCGCTAAAGACATCTTGTTATTCCTAATAGTGTTTAGGCATACCGATGTTCTGTGCAGCTGCTGTGGCAGTGGTATGTTGCAAATGGGTACTAATTGGTTCTTGGGTGATCCAGTGCTTAATTTGTAAAATATGAAGTCCAAATGCTCAAATGTTTGTCAGAGGCCACACCCACTTCATCCACTGGCTCCACCCTCAATCAAGCTTACATATGTAAATCAGCATATAGGAAGTGTTACATAAGCCAGGGCTGGAGGACTACAAGGTGCTGTAGTGACATGTCATCCATACGGGTAGGCCGTATAGTTTGACTGCTTGGTCTGGAGAAGCACATACTCAGCATTGAGAATGGAACACCATAATAGGGGGTTGTCTTTAATAGTAAGAATTGATTTCTACACAAAGGAACCCTTTTTGCAACATTAATCTATGCTCTAACCTACACTTTGCAGTGTGCATGCAGTTCTTTGACGACAGTTAATAATTCACTGTTCTATATTCGGATTTTTAACTTAAACTGTAACAAAAAGATGTCTCTTAGAAAAGCAGTCACCCTCTGACCTATTCACATTATGCGCCCTTTTGATATGCATGGTACATATTTTTTACAGCAGGCATATTAACCCTCTGTGCTACCTATTGATGAGTCAAAACCTGAACTAGACAACTCCCATCACACTGCAAGAACAATCTTGACATCTTTATTGTTGCCTGGAAATAGCTGGAGGCAAGGAACGTGTCAGCAGATGCCTTTCAAATGAAAATAAACTTGCAAACACGGCGCTCCCTGAAGTCCGCATCCGGTGTGGTGGTACCATTTAAAGGTGTGGTGGTACCATTTAAACATAGGTGTCACAGTGTTACCTCACCGTGGCCCAGAGAGGGTGCAACACTTTCAGTAAACCCTTCTTCACCTCTACAGCAGGCACTGCGTGAGTAGATAGGATAGGATAGGATAGGATAGCCACTTGTAAAGCGCGAACGAATGCCGAAGCGTCTTGTTATGTTATGTTAGGAATATTTATATTGCGCACAGCTGCCCCAGCTAAGGGGCGTCCTGGCGCATGACAAGGTAGACATAGCAACACCTAACAAAACAAGAAAAACAGCAGAGCATAACATCTAAGGGGGAAGTTAAAATAGAAAGGTTTTTATAGCTTTGCGAAACGGGAGGAGATCCTCCATCAGGCGTATCTCCAACGGGAGAGAGTTCCACAGCAGTGCTGCTTTTACCCGGAAAGACCGACCTCCCGCTCGACTAAGCTTAAACCTCAGAACCACCGCAAACGCTTGGCCCAATGATCTCAGGGAGCGGGTGGGAACATAAGAGGACAAGAGGTTCGAAAGAATCCGAGGCGCTAGGCCCTTCAGAATCTTAAAGGCCACACATAAAACTTTGAAATTAATTCTAGTTTTTACCGGTAGCCAGTGCAAGGATCTAAGAGTACTGGAAACAGAGCAAGACCTGGGCAAGCCAACTATAGCTCTGGCTGCTGCATTTTGGACCCGTTGGAGTCGGCTAATTTCAGCCTGGTTCGCCCCTACCAGGAGAGAGCTGGCATAGTCCAGGCGAGATATTATAGTTGCCTGAACCACCAGCTGCCTGGTTAGGGGGGTCAAAGAACTTCAGGACGGGTCGTAGTCCTCGAAGAACACCAAAACAGCAGGCCGCAGTTTTCTTCGAATGCCCCACAAAGCTGAGAGTGGGCTCAAGCCACACTCCCAGATTTTTCAGCTCTGTGACCGGAGTTGGAGCAGGCCCAAGCTCTGGTGGCCACCATCTATCCCCCCAGAGCTCCCTCCCCCTTCCGACAACCATAACCTCGGTCTTCTTGGCGTTGAGCTGGAGACAGTTTGCGTTCATCCAGCTTGCCACCGCCCTCAGTCCACTCTGGAACCTGGGGGCCTCAAGCTCGGCATCCCCGCTGATAGTAACCGCTAGCTGAGTGTCATCAGCATAGGAGACCATGGTCATGCCCCACTGCTTGATGACATCAGCGAGCGGCCTCACGTAAAGATTGAAAAGCGTGGGACTCAGCGAGGATCCCTGCGGCACCCCCAGGCCCAGAGGATGGAATTTGGACTGATGGGGTGGGATTGCAACGCAGAAGGAACGGTCGTCAAGAAAGGAATGGAACCACTGTAGGGCAAGACCGCTGATGCCTATCTCCTCCAGGCGACGCAGGAGGATGCGGTGTGAGACAGTGTCGAAAGCGGCGCTCAGATCTAATAATACTAGCGCCGCCGTCTGTCCCGCATCTAGCACCCAACGCAGATGTTCAGCCATGGCGAGGAGAGCTGTCTCCGTACTATGCCCAGCACGGAACCCATTCTGGGTATCATCCAGGATGTTGGCTCGAGTGAGATGGTCCGAGAGCACCTGGTTGACATGGGCCTCCATAACTTTCGCCGGCCAGGGGAGCAGGGAAATAGGCCGGTAGTTCTCCGGTTTGGAAGGGTCCAATAAGGGCTTTTTCAAAATCGGAGAAACCACCGCCCGCTTCCATTTAGCTGGGACCATACCCGTCGCCAGCGAGATGTTAATAAGAGAACGCACTATGGGGCGTCCCACAAAAGACTGATCTCTAAAAAGGACTGGTCTTAATGGATCTAGAGGTGACCCAGACTTGATATTGGGAGACACCCTATCGAATTCCTCAGACGAAAACAAAGGAAGGGACTCCATAATGGGGAGGCCAGGAGTAATCTCCAAGGTCCCCGGACGTAGCCCCGCGAGGGGAAAAGCCCGATAAATACCTTGCACGTTCTCCAAAAAGAAGGATGCCAAAGCTTCGCAATGAGAGGTAGAGGCCAGTGCCGGAGAGGAAGTTCTTTTGGCCAACAGATCTTGGCGCTGGAAAGTAGAGAGGAACAACCCCATCTTACCGCTGGGTCACATCAAAAAGCCGCGTTTTTAACAGTTTTCTGAAAACTTGAGGACTGTGTATAAGTCTCAAAGGACCAGGAAGCATATTCCAGAGAGTGACAGCATGAAAAGAAAAGGATCTGCCTCCCCATCTGGCTTTCCTAACACGATGTAACTTAAGGAGGCCTTGAGAGGAAGACCTAAGTACCCGACCCGGGTAGTAGGGAATAAAGAGCTTTTGGACCCCCTTGGCTCCTCCACCAAACACTGCCTTATGTACTAGGCACAGTGCCTTAAACTCTATGCGCTGCTGGACTGGAAGCCAGTTAAGTGCCCTGATTCCTTCCGTGACCGACTGGTCTCTGGGAACGTCCAGTAAGAGTCTGGCCGCAGCATTCTGCAGAACCTGCAATCTCCTCATCAGAGTCTTGTTTATTCCTAATAATAGAGCGTTGCAGTAGTCCATTCTGGACAGCACTAAGGCCACCACTACATTCCTGCGAAGCTCATAGTTAATAAAAGGGAAGATCTTCCGCAATGTCCTTATTAGATAGGAGCAGGATGAAGCAAGATTACTGATATGTGCAGAAAAATTGAGCTGGTTGTCGAACACCATTCCTAGGTTTCTGACCTTACGCTTGGGACAGGGGCATTCACCGGCCTCTACTGGCCACCAAATATCACTCCACACGTAAATTCCCTGGCCAAACTCTATTATCTCAGTTTTCTCCGTGTTAATTTTGAAATAATTTGCTCGCATCCAGTTCATGATTTCTGACATACAGCTATGGAACTCAGTAGCCGTGTCATTGGTTTGTTGACTCGTAGACACAATGAGCTGGGAATCGTCGGCCTAAGAAATGATCGTGAAGCCATGAGCCCTAACCAGCTTGGCCAAGGGGGCTACATAGATGTTAAAAAGCATGGGAGATAAGGCGGAAGCCTGCGGCATTCCACATGGTAGGGTAAAGGGGTCAGTCTGCGGCTCCGCGTCCGTCGTCGGCGTCGTGACGTTGTCGGAGTACTTAGACGCCGCCCTCGCGCGTTGACGTCAGTTCTTCTTTGTTCGAGGCATGTGGGCTGCTGAATTCATATCTGTGCATAGATCGCCGCCTAGTGTTGGGTCCGGATGTTTGCACGTTGTTGTCCTGGAAGAGTCTTCGAAGTATCCTTGGATAGGTGACTCCTCCCCTGGACTACAGTGCGCATGGGCATCCTCTCCATCCTCAGATTGTTTTTTTCCGCCATTGGGTTCGGATGTGCTATCTTAGCTCAAGTTAGGAAAATATTTGGTCGAGGCCAAAAGGCCTTTAGTTCGCGTCGGTACTGTTTATCGATCGGGTTTCGATAGAATTTGTTAGTTTACTAACTTTTCAGCACCGACTTCTTTCGCATTTACCTGTCCATCGACGACTTCGACGATGGAATCCAGGACGCCATTCAAAAGGTGTCCGGTATGCAATGCGAAGTACCCACACATCGACGTCCATCCGGTGTGCAACAAATGCCTTTCACCGGACCACGACGAATCGACATGCATGGCCTGTGCCGGGTTCCGTTCCTAGAAGACTCTAAGGAACCGAAGAGCGGCGAGACTCGAGGCGCGGCACGCGGCACCGGCCCCGGCAGACATCATCGACGAGGCCGACGTCGAAGACTTAGAAGCCATACCCTCCAGTCCCGTTTCCGAACACGACCCCGGATCGGACGGGGGCGACGAGTCACTCTTCCACAGAGGTGAAGACGACACCGAGGTAGGAGACGACGAGGAGGCCTTAGGGGCCGAGGAGAGTAGCTCCAATGATGAACAAGGCCTACCTGTTCAAACCGAAGAAACACCAGCGCCACGGCCTTTGGCTCCGGTCGAGGGATCGCCTTCGGGCCTTACCCGAGACCCATCCCGTAGTTCTTCGGCCCCGCCCTCGGGCCCGGCCTCGGACGTTCAGCGGCAGCCATTGCCGCATAAGCCAGATGGTTTCCCTACCACAAAACCGAAACCGAAAGCTGCTCCGGTTCAAACGAAACCGAAACTGAAAGTGGCCTTGGTCGGATCGAGGCCTTCGACGCCAGCGCAACGCGTCGGCACCGACCGCACCAAGAGGGACTTCGGTGCCGAACTGGAATCGGGCGACATCGGAGTCGGCAAAGGGAAAAAGGCCATCGGCACCGAGAAACCTACTCGGCTACCGACGCCAACGACACCGAGGGCAATACCGCCTGCTTCGCCACGCGTCGCTCCCTCGACGACGCCGAAGCCTCACGTACCGAGGACGTCGGTGGTGATCTCCACACCTCGACTCGAAGACCCGCCGGCGCCGAAAAAATCCACGCCCGGCTCTACAAACCTGCCCGGTGCCAAAGCCTCAAAGACGCCCCAAGTGCAGCCTGGTGCGACACAAAGCAACAAAACCACGGCGGCCCTCAAGGACCCGTCGGGTTCCGGCCCGATAGGAGCTCCAGCACCCTCAACGGGGCCAGCCAACATTACCTTCGGCTTGCCTCCGTCAACAATCCCGAAGATGTTCCAACTCAGGACACGGGTTACCCAGACTCCGGTTCCACCGGACGAGACGTCGCCGTCATGTGTCATCGACGCCGACACTGGCAGGATGATTCTCCACGACCGAAGAATAACTTCGGAACCGCCATTGGACCCTTTCAGGATCCCACTAAAAAGGAAGCTGCCTGTGGAATCAGAACCTCTCCTTTATGAACCGTTCCATTCCTCCTACCAGGATCCACACCGGTTCTCCCCCGCACGCTCCGACACGGATGCATTGGAGGACTACATGGAGGACCAAGCACCCTACCATGTAGACACAGACCCTGATGACCAGCAGGACCCTGATCAAACTTGGGGCGACCCTGCAGACCCCAGTGCACCTCTCGATACACAGGACCCACAACTCTATGGGGCGAAAACATCTCCCACGGAGGATACTGCGGCGTTCAACGCACTTATTGAACGTGCGGCAAATAACCATGGGGTACAGCTTCACTCGGATACCATCGAGGATGACTTTCTAATGGACACCTTTGCATCCTCAGAAAGACATGTGAAAACTTTGCCAATGCTGAAGGGGGTCCTCAAGCCGGCTAAGGACATTTTCAAGGAACCCACCAGGGCACGAGTGATAAACCCCAGGATTGATAAAAAATACAGATCAGCACCTGGGGATCCTACTTACATCAAAGGACAATTGCCACTCGACTCCATCGTCGTAGCGAATGCTCGCAAGAGGGCACACTCGCAAACGACAGGTGACGCTCCTCCCCCGGACAAAGAGTCCAAGGTGCTAGAGACCTCCGGCAAACGAGTTGCCGCCCAGGCTGCCAACATATGGCGCATAGCCAACACTCAAGCGCTCCTCGCTCGCTACGATAGAGCGCACTATGACACATTGGAGCACCTCCTCCAACATCTCCCTGACCACTTCAAAGAAGGTGCGGAAATTCTTATCAGAGAGGGACAGCTACTCACAAATGCTTCCATCAAATGTGCGCTAGATGCTGCAGACACGGCTGCCAGGGCCATAAACACAAGCGTCATGCTGCGACGCCATGCCTGGCTACGAATCTCAGGATTCAAGCCTGAGGTACAAAACAACATACTGAACCAGCCCGTCAACCCCGACTATTTATTCGGCCCGAGGTTGACACCACCCTCGAAAAGATAAAAAAGGACACGGACACTGCAAAGTCCATGGGCGCTCTCCAAACTCAGTCCTTTCGGAGCGGCTCCTTTCGTCGCCCCGGAAACAAGGGAGCAGGTAGAGGACAGGGGTCACAACAAACGTATAACAAAGGCAATACACAGACCACCTACGATAAAAACACCCGAGGTGGATATCGTGGCTCCAGTACAAAGGGCAGAGGACGTGGCTACGGCAACACCAGGTCCTCCCCCAAGAACAAGCAGTGACGCCCTCTCCCTTCCTCCCGACCACATAACACCTGTCGGGGGAAGACTACAAAGGTTCCTGTCCACGTGGAACTCCATCACCACGGACAGGTGGGTCAAAGATATTATAAAATACGGTTACTGTCTGGAGTTAACCTCCACTCCACCCACAATACCACCAAGAAACCGTCCTATGTCCTCAGAGCACTTAACGCTCTTACAGCAAGAGGTAGAAAGTATGCTTCTAAAAGGCGCTATCGAGGTCGTACCCATCCACGAGCAGGGTACGGGGGTTTACTCCCTCTACTTCTTAATTCCAAAAAAGGACGGGTCGCTCAGGCCTATATTAGACCTGAGACCCCTGAACCTGTACATTCTTTCAGAGCACTTTCACATGCTCACTCTACAGCAAGTCCTTCCGCTTCTCAAGCAGGGAGACTTCCTAGCCTCACTGGACCTCAAGGATGCGTACTTTCACATACCCATCCACCCCTCACACAAAAAATACCTCAGGTTCACTGTTCAGGGACGGCACTATCAGTTCAAAGTCCTTCCCTTCGGCGTGACAACAGCGCCCAGGGTTTTCACGAAGTGCCTAGCTACGGTGGCAGCACATTTACGGAGACAGCATATACACGTCTACCCCTACCTAGACGACTGGCTCGTTCAAGCGGTCAGCCCAGCAATGTGCAAGCCACATGTCCCGCACCATTCACCTTCTTCACAGTCTGGGATTCTCACTAAATTACCCAAAGTCCCATCTCCAGCCCACACACGTACAACAGTACCTAGGTGCGACTATAGACACTCTGGCGGCCACAGCTCAGCCAAATTTAGTGAGGATCAACAGCATACAACTGCTGATCTCCAAGTTCAAACCCAATCACTCGCTTCCAGCGCGAGTGTTTATGCAGTTGATAGGCATGATGGCCTCCTGCATCTTCATAGTCCCGCACGCGAGGTTACATATGCGCCCACTTCAGGAGTGCCTAGCACGTCAGTGGAATCAGGCTCAAGGACAGTTGAAAGACCTAGTGTTGGTGAGCGGTCGGGCATACAACTCTCTGCATTGGTGGAATCCACAAAACCTTTGCAAGGGCCGACCGTTCCAAGAGCCTGTCCCACAGATAGTACTGACAGCGGACGCGTCTCTCCAGGGATGGGGAGCTCATGTACTCCACTACACAGTGCAGGGACTATGGACAACACAACAAAAGAAGATGCACATCAACCTTCTGGAACTGATGGCAATCTTCCTAGCCATGAAGGCATTCAAAGTACATCTATGCAACAAGGTCGTGTTGATCCGGACGGACAACATGACCGCAATGTACTACATACAGAAACAGGGAGGAACACACTCTCCACAGTTGTCTCATCTGGCTCAGAGCATGTGGAAGTGGGCCATTCAAAGGAACATGTTCCTCATGGCGGAACACCTCCCTGGCAAGGACAACCAGATGGCGGATCTGCTCAGCAGACACAGCCACCAGATGCACGAGTGGGAGTTACACCCATCAGTACTCCAACCGTACTTCCAGCAGTGGGGTCATCCAGAGATAGACCTATTCGCGACAAGCGAAAACGCAAAATGCCAAAGCTTCGCCGCCAGATTCCCACATCCGCAGTCGCAGGGCAATGCGATATGGATGAACTGGTCCGGCAGATTTGCGTACGCTTTTCCCCCAGCGCCGTTGATACCGCTGGTGGCTCGCAAACTCCGACAACACTCCCTGACACTCGTCCTAGTTGCTCCCACGTGGGCACGCCAGCCGTGGTACACCACCTTCCTCGAACTTTCCGTGGTGCCGCATCAAAGGCTGCGGATCAAACCCGCGCATTTGACGCAGAACCATGGAGAGGTTCAGCACCCAGATCCGCAACAGCTGAACCTGGCGATCTGGCTCCTGAAGTCCTAGAGTTTGGCTATCTCAACCTGCCACCTGACTGTATGGACATCATCAAGGAGGCCAGGAGACCCACTACCAGAGCTTGCTATGCAGCCAAATAGAAAAGGTTCGTCATCTATTGCGATAATAATGACATCAACCCGCTGGACGCATCCATCCACAACATCATCTGTTACCTCTTACACCTATACCGATGCAATCTGGCGTACACCTCTATACGTGTCCATTTGACCGCAATATCAGCCTATCTGCAAACCAGGCAGCACCTCTCTCTATTCAGAGTGCCTGCCATCAAAGCATTCTTGGAAGGGCTCAAACGAGTCATTCCACCTAGTCACCCACCGGCTCCAATGTGGAACCTCAACTTGGTCCTCACACGCCTGATGGGTCCACCCTTTGAACCTCTACACTCATGCGAGATTCAATTCCTTACCTGGAAAGTGGCCTTCCTGGTAGCGATCACTTCCCTAAGAAGAGTTAGTGAACTCCAGGCACTAACCGTTCAAGAGCCATTTATTCAGGTTCACGCCAACAGGGTCGTACTACGTACCAACCCCAAATTCATGCCCAAGGTAATATCGCAGTTCCACATGAATCAGACTATTGAACTGCCCGTTTTCTTCCAAAACCCACAAACTGTTGCAGAAAGGGCACTACATACACTAGATGTACGGAGGGCCCTCATGTACTACATCGACAGGACTAAACCCTTCAGGAAGACAAAACAACTGTTCGTTGCCTTTGCCCCACACCACAAAGGTAACGCCATCTCCAAAGCAGGGATAGCCAGATGGATAGTTAAGTGTATTCAAATCTGTTATCAAAAGGCAAAACGCACATTAACTATTCCACCACGAGCCCACTCAACACGTAAGTTGGGGGCTTCCATGGCCTTCCTAGGAAATATTCCCCTGCATGATATATGCAGAGCAGCCACATGGTCCACTACACACACATTAACAAAACACTATTGTGTAGATGTGCAGTCAAAACAGCAGGCAGCTGTAGGACAGGCTGTTCTCAAGACACTTTTTCAGACCGCTGCAGCTGGCACGGGTAGCCGCCGCTAATAGAGGGCACTGCTATGTATTCTATGCACAGATATGAATTCAGCAGCCCACATGCCTCGAACTGAATATGCTACTTACCAGTATGCATCTGTTCTTGGCATGTAGGGCTGCTGACATTCATATCGCCCTCCCTCCTCCCCGGCGCCTGTCGCAGCTGCAGCTCTCAGAATTACTGCAAGCATGGTCATCACTTTCTGTATCTACTCCATCACTGCCACAATGGCGAAAAACAATCTGAGGATGGAGAGGATGCCCATGCGCACTGTAGTCCAGGGGAGGAGTCACCAATCCAAGGATACTTCGAAGACTCTTCCAGGACAACAACGTGCAAACATCCGGACCCAACACTAGGCGGCGATCTATGCACAGATATGAATGTCAGCAGCCCTACATGCCAAGAACAGATGCATACTGGTAAGTAGCATATTCATTTCCGCGCCAGTAAGCGCAGATCCGGGCGAGCTACCCCTTTAGTCATTTTTTGACTAACGTTTTCGATCCTTTTTTGATCTGTCTCGGCTTCGGTGCCGGTAGGATGCCTGGGTTTAAAGCCTGTGCTGACTGTAGCCGCTTGATGTCGGTTACGGACCATCACCGCCGGTGCCTTTACTGCTTGGGCCTCGACCACGACGCGGAGTCTTGTTCGGACTGCAAGGCCCCGACCTCGAAGGCTGGACGGGAGCGGTCCCGTAAGCTTCTCGAGATTCGCCCTCGGCTCCGCGAGCCTCTCGATCCCGGTCCAGTAGGAGGTCCAAGGATTGGTCGCGGAGCCGCAGCCGACGTCACCATCGGTCGTCGGTATCCAAGTCTTCGGGTAAGTCGAAGCATTCCAAGAAGTCCAAGAGGCGACACCGCTCTTCGGACTCCCCTCGCCGGTCGCGCGACTTGGCCGAGGGTCAGGGTGGTTTCACCCCCGCGGCTCCAGTGGCGCCGCGCAAGTCCCCATACCCGCCGGTCCCTGGGACTGACGCGACGCCGGCGGAGGTCAGTGCCTTCCTCTCGGCCATGAGGAGCCTGGCTCCGCCGTCGACGCCCGATGGCACGCCTTCGGGCCCCGCGGACCCGACAGGGCTGCCTTGCCGGCCTCGACGCCGCAACCGCCCGAGGGACCCGTTCCCGAGTCCCCGCCGACGCCGGTACCACCCCCGACGCCGACTCCGCTCGACGTCGAGCCCCAGTTCAGTCCCGCTCCGGGCCCGGCGCCGCTACGGCATCGATGGACGCCGCGTTCGGCGCCGCTAGAGACACATTATGTCTACCGCCCGGCTCCGTTCCTTCCTCCTGTATACCAGGAATCGGATGATGGGGACAACTGGGAGGGATCCGAGGATCCTATGGCCGCTCAGGCTCAAATGTCACAGGACTGGGCAGATGAACTGGGGGAGGCCAGTGGCCTGGATACCTCTCCGGACACTGGATTCGTCTCTCCTCCGACTGTGGCTTCGGAGGAGGGCGCTGCTTTCTCTGTGGTGCTGCGCAAGGCGTTCGCAGCCCTTGGGCTCCAGCTACCTGCCGTGGCTGTGAGGACTAACGTCCTCACTGAGGTGCTTCAGTCTGCAGCAAGCTCCACTGAGCCTCTGCTGCAATTCAATGAGGCCCTCATTGACGTTCTGCAGGGCACCTGGTCCAAGCCCTCCACAGTTCCTCCTGTGGACAGGAACGTCGCCAGGCGCCACCGCCCTGCTCCGGGCGACCCCAGTTTTCTGTCCCAACACCCTACCCCCGAGAGCCTGGTTATCCAGGCCTCTACCTCCCAATCCTCCTTCCCGACCGCTCCGCCGGACCGGGATTCCAAGAGACTGGAACAGTTTGGCAAGAAGCTGTTCTCTTCCCTTAGTTTGGGCCTGCGGTCTTTGAACACCGCTTGTCTCTTGGACCGTTATTCCCACTCTCTGTGGGATATGGTGGAGGACGTGCTGCCCCTGTGTCCGGAGGAGGTCCGGACACGACTTACCCAGGCTCTGGCCGATGGGAGGGATGCAGCACGGCACGCTATCCGATGTGGGCTTGACACTACGGACTCGCTGGGTAGGGCAATTTCTACCACAGTGGCGCTTAGACGTCACGCCTGGCTGCGGTCCACGTCATTTTCGGGCGATGTTCAGAGCACTCTCATGGACATGCCCTTTGATGGCACTCGCCTTTTTGGCGAGAAAGCGGACAGTGCGCTGAATCGCTTTAAGGATTCCCGGGCTACGGCCAAGTCCTTGGGCCTCTCGGCCCCGCGATCGCAAACTTCCGCCTTTCGCCCCTTTCGTGGCCAAGGAAGGGGTGCCTCCTCACGTACGCCTAGCCACCAGCCGCAGAACCAACCTGCGCGCGGACGTGGTTGCCGCCGAGGCGGTTCTGGAGGACAACGCGGTCAGCCCACATCCACCCCGGCAGCATCCGCCTCAAAGCCTTCCTAGTCCGAGCTTTCAGGCCCATTCCACGCCAGTGGGCGGCAGAGTTCGCCATCACCTGCTCCATTGGCGGTCCATCACATCGGACAGGTGGGTGCTGCAAATCGTCCGAAGGGGCTACTCCCTCCCCTTCGAGACGACCCCTCCAGCCATGCCACCGCAGCACCACCGTATCTCGGGGGATCATTTGAGTTCGAGGCATGTGGGCTGCTGAATTCATATCTGTGCATAGATCGCCGCCTAGTGTTGGGTCCGGATGTTTGCACGTTGTTGTCCTGGAAGAGTCTTCGAAGTATCATGGGATAGGTGACTCCTCCCCTGGACTACAGTGCGCATGGGCATCCTCTCTGTCCTCAGATTGTTTTTTTCCGCCATTGGGTTCGGATGTGCTTATCTTGAATCGAGTTAGGAAAAACTTTTTCCAGGCCAAAAGGCCTTTAGTTCGCGTCGGTACTGTTCCCGATCGGTATCGATAGTATCTTTGTTAGTTTACTAACTTCCAGAACCAACTTTTTCGCACGACGATGGAATCGAGGACACCATTCAAGCGGTGTCCTGTATGCAATACGAAATATCCCCATGTCGACGTCCACCCGGTGTGCAACAAATGCCTTTCACCGGATCACGACGAGTCTACATGTATGGCCTGTGCACGATTCCGATCCAAGAAGACCCTCCGGAATCGACGAGCAGCGAGACTCGAAGCGCAGCAAGCGGCGCCGGCCCCGGCCAACATCTTCAGCGCCGAGGACGAAGATGTCGAAGACGTGGAGAACCTACCCTCCAGCCCCGCTTCCGAACACGACTCCGGATCGGAAGGCGTCGAAGAGCGACTCTTTCACAGAGATGAAGCCGACACCGAGGTAGGAGACTACAATGAGGCCTTAGGGGCCGAAGAGAGTAGCTCCGGTGACGAGCAAGGCCTACCCGTACAGACTGAGGATATCCCAGTGCACCAGTCTATGGCTCCGGTCGAGGGATCGCCTTCGGGCCTTACCCAAGACCTATCCCGCAGTTCTTCGGCCCCGCCCTCTGGCCCGGCCTCGGACATTCAGCGGCAGCCATTACTACACAAAACGGCTGGTTTCCCTTCTTCGAAACCGAAAGCTGTATCGGTTCCCCAGAAACCGAAACCAAAAGTAACGCTGGTCGGATCGAGGCCCACCACACCTTCGACGCCAGCAAAACCCGTCGGCACCGACCGCACCAAACGAGACTTCGGTGCCGAGCTTGCAGCAGCCGACGTCGGCGCCGACGCACGGAAAAAGACCTTCGGTGCCACCAAACCTACTCGGCTCCCGGCACCGAAACAATCGGCTCCGACCCCAAAGGTCAAACTGCCTGCTGTGTCTCACACCGCTTCGACAGCACCACCAAAGGCACCCTCATCAACGACGTCGACGGCCACTACCGCTCCTCGACTCGATGACCCACTGGCGCCGAAGAAGTCCACGCCCGCCTCTACAGAACCGGTCGGCGCAAAGGAATCGATGGCGCTCCAGGTGCGGCCCGTTGCTGCGCAACGCATCAAACACAAAGCAGTCCTCCAGGACACGCCAGGCTCCGAGCCGATAAAAGCTCCACCAGCCTCTTCGGCACCAGCCAACATCACTTTTGGCCTGCCGCCATCCACGGCCCCAAAACTGTTCCACATCAGAACACGGGTCACCCACACCACGATCACGCCTGCCGAACGCTCTCCAGCAGAAATGTCTCCATCACACATCATCGACGCCGACACCGGCAGGATGATGCTCCACAAGAGGAGAATAACTTCCGAGCCAGCTTTGGACTCCTACCGGATCCCGCTTAAGAAAAAGCAGCCAGTGGCTTCGGAACCAGTTCTTTACGAACCACTCCATTCCTCTTACCAAGATCCACAGTCCTTCTCTCCCACACACTCCGAAACAGACGTTTTGGAGAACTACATGGGTGACCACGTCCCCTACCCCGGAGAGATGGACCCTCAAGGCCAACAGGACCCTGACCAAGCTTGGGATGACCCTGTAGACTCGGGTGCACCTATGGATACACAGGACCCGCAACTCTATGGAGCAAAAACATCTCCCACAGAGGACACTGCCGCATTCAACGCCCTAATTGAACGTGCTGCGGCCAATCATGGGGTGCAACTCCACTCTGACACCGTGGAGGACGACTTTCTCATGGATACTTTCGCATCCTCAGAAAGGAATATAAAAAAACTACCCATGTTAAAGGGTGTCCTCAAACCAGCAAAGGACATCTTCAAAGAACCCACCAGGGCAAGAGTAATAAACCCCAGAATCGACAAGAAATACAGGTCGGCGCCTGGGGACCCTACCTACATTAGAGGCCAGTTACCTCTAGATTCCATTGTAGTTGCGAATGCTCGCAAACGGGCACACTCGCAAACAACAGGTGATGCTCCTCCCCCGGACAAAGAGTCCAAGGTGCTAGAGACCTCCGGCAAACGGGTTGCGGCCCAGGCAGCTAACATATGGCGCATTGCCAATACTCAGGCGCTCCTCGCCTGCTACGATCGAGCACACTACGACACACTAGAACAATTACTCCAACATCTCCCTGACCAATTCAAAGAAGGTGCAGAGATCCTCATCAGGGAGGGACAACTCCTCACAAACGCATCCATTAAGTGTGCACTGGATGCCGCAGATACAGCTGCCAGAGCCAAAAACACTAGCGTCATGTTGCGACGACACGCCTGGTTGCGAATCTCCGGATTCAAACCTGAGGTACAAAATAACATCCTCAACCAGCCTGTCAACCCGACTACTTATTCGGGCCGGAGGTTGACACCACCCTAGAGAAAATAAAAAAGGACACGGACACTGCAAAGTCCATGGGGGCTCTTCAAACGCAGTCCTTTCGGAGCGGCTCCTTTCGTCGCCCCGGAAATAGAGGAGCAGGTAGAGGACAGGGGTCACAGCAAACCTACAACAAAGGCAACACACAAAGCACCTACGATAAAAACACCCGGGGTGGTTATCGTGGCTCAAGCACAAAGGGCAGAGGACGCGGATACGGCAACACCAGGTCCTCCCCCAAGAACAAACAGTGACGCCCTCTCCCTTCCTCCCGACCACATAACACCTGTCGGGGGAAGGCTACAAAGGTTCCTGTCCATGTGGAACTCCATCACCACGGACAGGTGGGTCAAAGACATTGTCAAATACGGTTACTGCCTAGAATTAACCTCAACTCCACCCACAATACCTCCAAAACACCGTCCTATGTCCTCAGAGCACTTAACGCTCTTACAGCAGGAGGTGCTAAGCATGCTACTAAAAGGCGCAATAGAGGTCGTACCCGTCCACGAGCAAGGTACGGGGGTGTACTCCCTGTACTTTTTAATACCAAAAAAGGACGGGTCACTCAGACCTATATTAGACCTGAGACCCCTGAACCGCTACTTTCTCTCCGAGCATTTTCACATGCTCACTTTACAGCAAGTCCTCCCGCTGCTCAAGCAGGGAGACTTCCTGGCCACACTGGACCTCAAGGATGCGTATTTCCACATACCCATTCACCCCTCACACAAAAAATACCTCAGGTTCACTGTTCAGGGGCAGCACTACCAATTCAAAGTCCTCCCCTTCGGCGTGACAACAGCACCCAGGGTTTTCACAAAGTGCCTAGCTACTGTGGCGGCACATCTACGGAGGCAACACATACACGTCTACCCTTACCTGGACGACTGGCTCGTTCAAGCAAAGTCAGCCCAGCAATGTGCCAGCCACATGTCCCGCACCATTCACCTCCTTCACAGTCTGGGATTCTCACTAAATTACCCAAAATACCATCTCCAGCCCGCACACGTACAACAGTACCTAGGTGCGACTATAGACACTCTGGCGGCCACAGCTCAGCCAAATTTAGTGAGGATCAACAGCATGCAAATGCTGATTTCCAAGTTCAAACCCCAACACTCCCTTCCTGCGCGAGTGTTCATGCAGTTGATAGGCATGATGGCCTCCTGCATTTTCATAGTCCCACACGCGAGACTACATATGCGCCCGCTTCAGGAGTGCTTAGCACGTCAGTGGAATCAGGCTCAAGGACAGCTGAAAGACCTAGTGTTGGTGAGCGGTCGGGCATACAACTCTCTGCATTGGTGGAATCCACAAAACCTTTGCAAGGGCCGACCGTTCCAAGAGCCTGTTCCACAAATAATACTGACAGCGGACGCGTCTCTCCAGGGATGGGGAGCTCATGTACTCCACTACACAGTGCAGGGACTATGGACAACACAACAGAAGAAGATGCACATCAACCTTCTGGAACTGATGGCAATCTTCCTGGCAATGAAGGCATTCAAAGTACACTTGTGCAACAAAGTCGTGTTGATCCGGACGGACAACATGACCGCCATGTACTACATACAGAAGCAAGGAGGAACACACTCTCCACAGTTGTCTCATCTGGCTCAGAGCATGTGGAAGTGGGCCATTCAGAGGAACATGTTCCTCATGGCAGAACACCTCCCCGGCAAGGACAACCAGATGGCGGATCTGCTCAGCAGACACAGCCACCAGATGCACGAGTGGGAGTTACACCCATCAGTACTCCAACCGTACTTCCAGCAGTGGGGTCATCCAGAGATAGACCTATTCACCACAAGCGAAAACGCAAAATGCCAAAGCTTTGCCGCCAGGTTCCCACATCCGCAGTCGCAGGGCAATGCGATATGGATGAACTGGTCCGGCAGATTTGCGTACGCTTTTCCCCCAGCACCACTGATACCGCTGGTGGCACGCAAACTCATACAACACTCACTGACACTCGTCCTGGTTGCTCCAACGTGGGCACGCCAACCGTGGTATACCACCTTTCTCGAACTTTCCGTGGTGCCGCATCAAAGGCTGCGGATCAAACCCGCGCATTTAACGCAGAACCATGGAGAGATTCAGCACCCAGATCCGCAACAGCTGAACCTGGCGATCTGGCTCCTGAAGTCCTAGAGTTTGGCTACCTAAACCTGCCACCTGACTGTATGGACATCATTAAGGAGGCCAGGAGACCCACTACCAGAGCTTGCTATGCAGCCAAATGGAAGAGGTTCGTCATTTATTGTACTAATAATGACATTAACCCGCTAGACGCATCCATACAAAACATAATTTGTTACCTCTTACACCTATACCGATGCAATCTGGCGTACACCTCTATACGTGTCCATTTGACCGCAATATCAGCCTATCTGCAGACCAGGCAGCACCTCTCTCTATTCAGAGTGCCTGCCATCAAAGCATTCTTGGAAGGACTCGAACGAGTCATTCCACCAAGCCACCCGCCGGCTCCAATGTGGAACCTCAACTTGGTCCTCACACGCCTGATGGGTCCACCCTTTGAACCTCTACACTCATGCGAGCTTCAATTTCTTACCTGGAAAGTAGCTTTCCTAGCAGCGATCACTTCTTTAAGAAGAGTTAGTGAACTCCAGGCACTAACCGTTCAAGAGCCATTTATACAGGTTCACGCCAACAGGGTCGTACTACGTACCAACCCCAAATTCATGCCCAAGGTGGTATCGCAGTTCCACATGAATCAAACTATTGAACTGCCTGTTTTCTTTCAAAACCCACAAACTGTCGCAGAAAGAGCACTCCATACACTAGATGTGAAGAGAGCCCTCATGTATTATATCGACAGGACTAAGATCTTTAGGAAGACAAAACAACTTTTTGTTGCCTTTGTGCCACACCACAAAGGTAACGCTATCTCCAAAGCAGGTATAGCCAGATGGATTGTTAAATGTATTCAAATTTGCTATCAAAAGGCTAAACGCACATTAACGATTCCCCCACGAGCCCACTCAACACGTAAGTTAGGGGCCTCCATGGCTTTCCTAGGAAACATTCCCCTGCATGATATATGTAGAACAGCCACCTGGTCCACTACACATACATTTACCAAACACTATTGTGTAGATGTGCAATCAAAACAGCAGGCAGCTGTAGGACAGGCTGTTCTCAAAACTCTTTTTCAGACCGCTGCAGCTGGCACTGGTAGCCGCCGCTAATAAGAGGGCACTGCTATATATTCTATGCACAGATATGAATTCAGCAGCCCACATGCCTCGAACTGAATATGCTACTTACCAGTATGCATCTGTTCTTGGCATGTAGGGCTGCTGACATTCATATCGCCCTCCCTCCTCCCCGGCGCCTGTAGCAGCTGCAGCTCTCAGAATTACTGTAAGCATGGTCATCACTTTCTGTATCTACTCCATCACTGCCACAATGGCGAAAAACAATCTGAGGATGGAGAGGATGCCCATGCGCACTGTAGTCCAGGGGAGGAGTCACCTCTCCCAGGATACTTAGAAGACTCTTCCAGGACAACAACGTGCAAACATCCGGACCCAACACTAGGCGGCGATCTATGCACAGATATGAATGTCAGCAGCCCTACATGCCAAGAACAGATGCATACTGGTAAGTAGCATATTCATTTCGGGCCGATAGTTTCGGGTAGATAGTGTTGTGTGTAGACTGCGCCGGGGACAAAGGCAGAAATAAAACTAAAAAAACTTGCCCATTCCGGCAGAAGGCACTTGAGCAGGGTTTTGCTTTTTCCTTAAGGCCAAATAGCAAATTTCTGGTGCTTCCAGAATTGCATTTAGGGAATAGCACTTTGCGATTCCTTAATTGCATTCGCAAAATAGAGAATCGCAAATTTTGCGATTCTCTATTTTGAGATGGCCTGTTGGGATGATACATCCCAAAAGGCTTTTTCCCATTTGCAAATGGGCAGATTCTGAGAATCTGCTCGTTAGCAAACGGGAAAAAGGCTTGATACATATGGCCCTTACTCCCCAGACCACATTGCACACTGTGCGGTGGCATGATTGCTTGGACTCGAAGTCTGTTTACCAAACACAGTGACTGTCACACCATGCTCAATAAAAAGCAGTGTTGGTTTGGGTGCTTACTGGGTTACTAGTGGCACTGCCTTTATTAGGCCTGCTGCTGCACACACATGCAGCACGACACTCTGGCTGCTTCAAATACTTCAATACGTTATGCTGAACTAGAGGTGACTCATGCAGTGCGTGTGTGTTGGAATTCTGAAAAAAATGTTACACATACGCCAACTGCCCCTGCCCCACAGAACCAAATCAAGCCCAATCAATGGCCTGTCCACCAGCAACACTGTACTGAAGGCAAATTCACAGAGAACCACGGATATGGATTATTCCCTGAAAAATAAGTGCCGATGTTAAGCACCAGAAACCACTGGCACAAATTAGGCACTGGGGTGATCCCATTTTTGCAGACTTTGTTGAAGACTAATGAAAATTTCCCACTATGCTGACTCCAATTAATCACTGAGTTGTCGAGGGTTAACCACAGCATGCCGAGAATTAGCCTAAATTGTGGGGCATCAAGGACATTGAATTGTATCTTTTCTTGGTGATGGACTAAATGAAGGCTGCACAAGGTGTGACTACAGTATTCTGTTTCGTACCAGCCTGTGATGTTAACATGGTACTGTCCACTGCTCGAACGGTATCTGGTCTAACCTTCTGTTGAGTTTGCAGCTGTAATTGCTCTAAATACTTGGCATCAATAAAATTGCCGGTAGCTCCTGAATCAGTCATGGCTTCCATAGCCTTCATACCATGATTGGAATTTTGATACTAACCTCAGTTTTAAATGTGGAACTTCACTCTGTAATATGTTGGCCACACTTTTTTTTAGGAGTTTGTGGACTCAGTCCTGAACCTGACTCCTAATTCTGCAACGTGATGTCTAGTTTTCCATCCCCCTCAACTTTTTTTGCGGGGAGGGGGACGAATGGGACAGTCTTCTTATATAAAGTGTCATTTTTTGCCACAGTTTAAGCAAAGGTCATTCTAACAGCAGCTTGTCCTTACTTAGAGGACCTCAAATTTTCCCAAATTCCAATGGTTCAGGGGTGTTGGACACTGGGGTTACTTTTTCACGATTTTTAATTAAAGTTTTGACTTCTACCTTTTTCCTTTCTCCTCACAGTTCAGATAAGTGGTGATCTAATCATAAAAATAGATGAATAAGGTCTGTACAGCTCATAGGTTGTGGGTCGAACTAGGCTAGGACATCTACATCTTTAATGTCGTCCATTAACCCTTGGTAGTACAGGGCTGATCTTTTTTCCTCTGACATATTTGTTTCAGCCATTAATCTATTAAATTGGGTGAGATAAGAATAAGGTCCTTATCACCCTGCTGCAACACTAATAATTCATGATCAACCAACGTGGTTATAGCTTTTCCATCGAAGGCTTCCTCAATCTCCGCCTAAAAAGGTGACCAACTTTATAATAAGGGATCATCATTGTTAACTAACGGGGTCTTCCAAGCTCTGTTGTCTCCACCCAATTATGATATAAGGAAGACAACTCCGGAAGGTGCGTCAGGAAAGGATTAGGGATTAATCATAAAGTGTAACTATACTTGGGTTAGAAATATTTGCACCTTGGCCAGGTCTCCGAAAAACCACTCTGGGGCTGCTAAGGGCATCGTAGGTGGTATGGTCATTGAAACAGATGGAGGTGGAAGGGTAACTGGGATCGTGGTCTTCCTATCAAAGTAGGGTGAGGGTCTATGTGGGATTTCCAACCTGTATTTTTGTATTTGTATGACCCTATTTGTCAAGGCGGCAGTTTCAGCCTGGGTGGCAGTAATTTCACATTTTAATTCAGTGAGCACAGCACATAACTCATCAAAGGAGGCTATTCTGGTAGACACTTTTCAGGAGGATCTTTTAATTCTTGGGCCTGTTATTCTGTCATGAGGGGTATGGATCCTCTGGAACAGAACATCCCAGAAACCCACCGTCCGGCAGCTCTTGCTCTGATTGGAAAAGTCCACAGAGTATCAGATTGGCCAGATGGGGGGGAAGGGTAGTGCGGGGAAGCAGACCTGGAAAGCAAATACACTGAAATTCACAATAGGAATTGGTTTGTTCCATATTTTTAAATACTGTCTGCCGACAGAGCATTATTTAGAGAAGTGAATACCTTAGTTTACTCCCTGGAAAGAACTTAGTTCCCAACTGTGAATATACAAGGGTACCTTGTGACACTTATTCCAACTTTATAAATCGATAGATCTTTGTGTTAGTATTTCACGAATAAGCAACTTGTTCCTCCTCTATGACCTATCAATGCATTCACATATGATGCATGCATCAGTGTTATGTCACACATACATTACAGACATAGATAACGAGATATAGCACAGGTCTTTTAGCTGTTACAGCAAATAACAAAAATGGCAGCTTGTCCTCTGCTGCACTCTCTACAGCTAATCACTTCTGAAGACCAAGTCCCAAGTTCCTTCACACAGAAACAGTTTGTTGTATATGTTTCAAATGGTCGAAAACGGCATATACCCCAAAGTAGATTTGTCCTACCAGTGATGATCACTGTCCCAAGCACTGGTGAAACGAGAAATGCAGCTTGCGCCACACTTTGGAATCCTACCTGGAACCTCTGCTTGTCCAGAGCTCTGCAAAATAACAGGTGCATGAGAAGGGACCAGCGTGCCTTAAATAGCCTGCAGAGTAAAGATGGCTGCTGTGAGCTGAGCACACTCATGAGATATTCCAGTCCTCACTGAAGCGTATCCAAAGATCGGCCATTTTGGCCAGGATAAGATCAGTGAGGGCAACGTGGCGGCCATCTTGAAATAAGCAATTGTCTCCAGTACAACCACCTGTGACCAATGAAGGCATGAGACTTCCTGCACTGCTGTGGCCTCTCTAAGTATGCAGGTGTTTGTGCAGATACCTGGGCCACCAGATACTCCGGGGAGGCAACCAAGAGCGTGAGATTGTCCGATTATCCACCGGTCATGACATCAATTGAGGTCCATTTCTTTGGGTGGTAACCTATCCAGATTTACCAAATCTAGTAAGAATCTTGAGTTATTCAAGGAATTTGAAAAAGAGTGATTTAATTCATTGCCCGACAGATTACTCTGTGTCGTTTTGAGCAGGCCCCCAGACGCACCAGATATTTCCAACTGCTAGTCAGCATTAGGAGTGGAGTCCGAAATGGAATCACAAATAAATGAATGCACATTTTGTGGTATGGTGCTGATTACACTTGTCATAGTGAATTCATATTGTGAAGAAGGGGGATGTTGTGATAAAGTGAATCCCGCAGCAGAAGTGGCCGAAACAGATGTTGGAGAATTTGCAATTGTTGGTGAGTCGGTCTGGAATAAATCGCTGGGCCCAATGTTCGTAGATAAGGTGACCACCTTCTGAAAGCATTTCTCAATCAGGACTTATACCCAGGATTCGTGACCTCGACTGTGCAGACGAATTGTCTGAAATGGTCAAAATTATAGATGTATCCTTCACATTTCCTGGTGATATAGGTGACGATTATGTTTGCCTTTTTTGTACTTTTTTACAGGTGTCTTTTGTGATCTGTTTTTTATATCAGAAATATCAGTGTGAGTGCAACACCAGAGAATTCCTGGAACAAGCTTAAGCAAATCCCGGTCCACACCACTATACACCCATACAATGAACACTCTGCTCCCCACATGTAGCCCACCTGTTCCTTTTCCCCTGAATGATCCGCTGCTTCACTGCTCCATGCAAAGCAAACCATTGCTTAGCAAATCAGACGATCTACCAATCTTCACCGTCAGCCTCAGTTATTGAGAAATGAGGCAGGTGGTAGCCCTGCAAGTGGCCGACTCCTTCACCAGTTCACGAGCCCTCCTCACCCACGAAAGGCCGGGAGGAAGCCAAGCTGGGAGTGGTGAGAGTCAAAACGGGCTAGAATGAAAAACACAGAAAGCAGTCTCAGCTGAGCTGGGAAGGCAGAACAAGCACAACTGGATCACTGCCAGAGGAGCGGGGAAAGACCTCAGGCTGGGCTTGAGCCAGGTGCAACAAGGACCACTGAGGACAGCATGGAGGAAGAGAGGAGGAAATAGACCGAGGAGCCCATCAGCTGGAATACCAGAAACACTGGGACATGCATGGACTTCCGACACACAGGCACATGCATGGTTTGCCAGCAACGACTGAAGCAAAAACCTGTCCCAAAAAGCCTGTAACACATTGGGTAAAAAACATTGGGGTGAAGGCTTCCCACCATAGGTATGACCATGCCACCACCCAAAATGGCACAAACAGTCTTTCTGAACCCTGGGAGGCAATTGGGTGGAACTGGCACCAATAGAAAGCCCACTAGAGGTGTGGAGGCTACCCACCATGGGAATAACCATGCCCCCAACACAAAAAAGGGCTTAACAGTCTCTCTGTCCCCCCCCCCCCACACACAGACTCTCCTGTCACTGCATTTAGTCAGTATTTTTTTTTAAAGGAAGGGCGCTCACTCTCTTAGAAGTCCTGCGGCCCTTCACCACCAGGGCCCAACCCCACCTCACGGGGGAAGGATAGGATATTCACCCCCGATCTGCCCCCCCTCCTGGGGGCGGAAGGGGGCATTACGCACACTAGACAACAGGGATGTTGAATTTGGGGTAACAAAAGGGTGCAGGCATTGCATTCTAGCACTGCCCACACCCCCACCCCAAAAGCGATAAGCCAGTGTTTCCACCCCCACGACCGAGTAGCAGACAGGAGGTTTCCCCCCAATTAGACCCTGTGTTGGGGCAGATAGCCCATGAAATGCCAGGGAATTCAAAATGGCACCCTAGCAAACAAAAGAAGGGGGGTTGGCCTATCGAGCCATACCCCCTCCCTAGATGAGGGCATAGTGTATTTGTGTCTCTCTCGAGCATATAGGAAGTTTGTCCCAATTAGGGAGGTTGCCCCAAATCTGCCCCCTCAGGATAGGGTTTAGAAAGCCCTCTAGAAACCAGGGATTTTGCATTTCGGGCAAAAGAAAGTGGTGCAGGCATTTCACTCTGGCATTGGTGACACCCCAACCTTCAAAAAGGACAAACCAGTCTTTCTGCCTCACTCACCAAGGGGCAGATGGGGATTTGCCCCCCGTTTTTCACAATGGGGAACAGAAAGCTTACTGAACACCAGGAAATTCAAAATGGCGCTAAATGAAGGAATGGGGCGGCCTACCTTGATATCGAGCCATACACCTGCCCTAGAAGGGGCAATATTGTCTGTTTGTCTATCTCTGGGCAGATAGTAAGTTTGTCCCAACTGAGGGGGTTGCTCCAAATCTGCCCCCCCCCCCCCCCGGGGTATAAGCCTACTAGACACCAAGGCAGCTAGTGGGTTTGTCCCAATTGAGGAGGTGGCCCCAAATCTGCCCCCTCCCGAGTAAAAAGTAGGCCTGGGCGGTAAATTCCGTTCTGCTTGTGGAATTTGGGTAATGTTGCGTTACGCAAAATTGCCAAAAATTCCACGGCTTCGCAGAATTTTTTGCTTGTTCGCGCTTTCAAAATGCGTGTTTATGAGATATTTCCCCCCGAACAGGAAAAAAGCATTGTGAATGGGCTGTACAAGCAATTCTGCGTGTTCGCGGAACTCTGCATGCTCGCGGAGATTTTTTACCCTTTTGCGCAGCTTTGCGTAGCGCGACTACGCAAATTCCGCCAACCCCTAGTATAAAGCCCACTAGACACCAAAGCAGATAAGATAGTAAGTTTGTCCCAATTGAGGAGGTTGCCCCAAATCTGCTCTCTCTGGGTTATAAAGGATTTTGCATTATACTCTGGCATTTCTGACACCCCAAAAGTTACATACACTGACATTTCAGAAAACTAGTCATCGAAGGGAGTCTAGGGTGGTGTGCTTTAGATGATCTCTCAACCTTTCTTTTCCAACAATGCCAGGCGAACCTCAAACTTTGCCTAAAATCACTTCTTTTCTTTGCATTTGTGTCTCCTAGTTTTTCAGAATCAGCAGAGACCCAGAAAGTTTCTACCACACAGCTTTCCCCCACTTGTCCCTATAAAAACGCTACCCTACTTGTGCGGCTGAACCATGTGACCTCAACAGGAACGGATCATACCAGGGTCAATGGGAGTCCCACAGTGGGATTCGCATTGACCTTGGTTTGAACTGTTCCTGTTGCAGGCACTAGGCTCAGCCACCCAAGTAGGGCTGCGTTTTTATCTGCATAGGTGGGTGAATGCTAGGTGGCAGGAGGCATGTGGATTCCTGCTGATTCCTACGTTTTCATCTACGAAATGTAAAGAAAATGCTTGATTTTAAGGAAAGTTTGAGGCTTGCACGGCATTGTGGGTAAGAAAAACTCATTGGATCCACGCAAGGCACACCAACCTGTAATCCCCTGGTTGCATAGTTTTCAAAACTGGCTGTGGTTGGTACTTGTGCATCTCGATTTTTGTATGCACGTTTAATATTATTTCATTTTGACAGTTAGTGTCTTTGAGAAAACCTTGGAGGATCTACGCACATGACCCCTTGCTGATTTCCAAATGTTGTCTGCTTTTCAGAAATCCAAAGCTTTCCTGGAACACGCATGGGTTTTATTTCTGTTTCCACCACAGACTGGAAGTAGGTTGAAAGCACAAAAAATAGAAAAATGGGCTACCTTTTTGATAAATGCAAAAACTGCGATAAAGTTATTTTTGCTTCAGCTCTGCATGTTCATAAAAGCTGGGAAGATGGTGACTTTAGCACAGCGAAGCTTTCGTTGATGCCTTTTTTGAAAACAAAAACGGACACTTTTTTGACATGCACTTTTTTCTATTTTTCCCAAAAACTCAAGATTTTGCTACATTTGCCCTGTTTTCTTGGTCCCCTCCGGGGAAATCCACAAATGCTGGGTACTTTAGGAACGCCCTGGATGTTGGGAAAAAAAGATACAAATTTGTTGTGGATACCTTATGTGGAAAAAAGTTAAAGAGGCCTAACCTCAAAGTACTCCAAAAAAACAAAAAAATGCTCAGCACTGGGGTAAATAGGTCTCAGTAGTTCAGGGGATGAATCCAATTTGGGAAGAAAGGAAAAGTAGGGTAATACTTCCATTTTTAATGACTTATGCTTCCTTTCTCAGAATGTGTCTAGCCCAAAAGCAAAAGTTGTGTACAACCTGGTTGTTAATAATAGTATTACATCAATTTGCTGCAATGTGACTGGAACTTGTGCAACTTGTCAGTAGATTGGAACCTGTTGATCACCCATATCTACTGTTCACCCGTAGATGAATTCTGTTTTGAGTTTGTTTCCTTATAGGTATGGGCAAAGTGTTATGTGAAAGAGAATATCACGTCCTACTCATTGTGACTTTCAAAAAGTCAAGACCCACGATTCAGAAACTGAGGGCAGTAGATTCCAATTATAGTTATTGCTAGTAAGTTATTTGAGTGTTTGCATCACCTCTGTTCTTTTCTTTCCATTTCTCTTGCATTACTCAGAAATTCATTTTCAAAGCTATGGCGTTTTACTTTCCAGCTGTTCTCTTGCTTCCATTGATACTGGTAGGCTTTATTCTTTTAGTTGCACTTTTCTCTGGGTTAAATTGAGCGCGGAATAGCTTCACTGAAAGTGTTGAGGTGCAACCAGAAAACTGTTGGTAAGCATTGTGTCTGTCAGCACATTATATAAACCCAAGTGTCCTGAGATTGAAATTCGCACTGTCAAGCAATGTGTGTTGAACGTTCAAAGCAAATTGCTTTCTTTTGCAGAGACCTGCAGTAGTTGCTCAATGTAACCTTTTGACAATATGTTACTTTTTTTCTTTAGTCTGTGTTGGGTACCATAAGGCCACGTGTAATGAATGCAGAGACCTTCTTGCAGCTGCATATTGAAAAGGACCTGCATCAGCTGAAAAACACCCTGGGCAAGAGCGCTGACGAGACAACTGTTGTCGTCCATCATATCCTGTGTAGCTTGCTTAAGGAGACTCACCAACATCCAAACCAGTGTAAGCATCGTCCATGCACACTGACAATAAGGTGCTCAGACCGTTACATAGGTCAATATTGACATATGTAGGTATGGCTCATTAAGATTGCTTAAGAAATCATACCATCACAGAAACCAGTGTTAATAACTTACATGATACATGAAGTACAATGTCCATGGATAAATGCATAGGAACACAGTATCTTCTAGACCTCCTTGAGAAACCACTTCCGTGCCCTTGTCTGCTGCAACTGCCACATAGGTAGGCTCCCCTAAGACATTCCAAGTCTGTTGTTGAAGCTTCAGTAGTGATTGATCAAGAGTAAGTGGCACCTTGGAGTGTGTGAGTCCAACTCAGACATATTCAAGGGACAGCTGCAAGGATTGGTGAATGGGGTTGGCTCAGAAATTATAGTTGTATGTTGAAATATTTCTAAGGTGAAGCTCTTAAGGGACAGCAATAGCTTACAGTTATTTCTTTTATTTGCAGTTATACAACTCAGGTTTTGTCAGTGCAATCTATCAGTCTTTGCTACTGTCTTACAAATTTAACATATTGTTAGTGTGCCCTTACATCCTAAAAAACTCTCGGGTGGACATCCCTCTGTATTTTAAAACAACGGTTTGGGTGAGACAGTTCACTTTCAAAAGCTGCAGTAGAAGTAACCAACCATGTAAAAATCAAGAAGCACTCACATTTCCATCATGTCTTACTGATATACCCATTTCCCACTTAAGTTTGTTTGACAACAGTAGGTTTGTTTCACCATTTCAATGAAGTTCCCCTAATGCAGCTACTTAGGATACACACCAGGAGGGTGTACCTTGATGAAGTTCGTGGGTGTTGCACAAAAGTGTGCACCAGGAGTCTCATTTTACTTTGCCAAATGGTACATACCAGATCTTTCGGTGTTTCTCTACCTTTTAATTGGCTATTGGCCTCTTTCACGTAACATTGTGAGTCTTAGACACCCTTTTACCCCTGACATGTTTTCACTCCACTCTACGAAACTATACTCTTTTCCCTGTGTTCAGCAATGCAGTTTATTTGTATCCTTCTCCCTTTTTTTCTACTACAGGGCCCGTTGGCTTTGATGGCACACTCTCCACCAAGCGGAGCAGGGACACCTGGGAGAATATTGTTGCAACTACAGTTATAAGTCCAGAAATACAGGTGATAAACCATAAACCTGGAAAGAGTCTCTTTGCAGCGTCATTAAATGTGTGTGTGTGAGTGTATCACTTTACAGCTTCACAAAAATGTGTTTCCATGTGTCCATTCAAAACTGGAGGCAGATAACATCCATGTAATACACATGGAGGTGGCTCATGAAAACGGTCTATTTTCCAAACTAAATGTCTGTGTTCCATAAAGTGCTATACATGTGATCTTATGGCTACTCATAGGCCCTCATTCCAAATTGTATTGTGGCATGGTAAAATTGCATCAATTTCTGATATAGACTTCTAGCGACAGATTCCTCGCCTTTTGAATATTCCCTGGGCGTCAGACTGGATCCAGGAAGTTTTCAACAGTACCCCTGCGCGCCAGAAGATGGTGACTTACACCTGCGCATGAAAGAGTTTTTGCTCTGAAAGTGACATGCAAGGCCTATATAGGTGCCTCTAATTCGAAGTACCCTCTTATCTCTCTGGGACACATACCTTGGTAGTTTCACAAAATTTCTTATAGTGTGCAAGGGATGTCACCCACTAAAATGATGTGTTTCAAACCCTTTAGCGACTGTCGCAAACAAATGTCTGTGACAGATCCCCAACAGGTGTGACTGTGGTGCTTGGGGTCGAGCCATGAATCCATGCCCTGCGGTAACTATGCATCGATTAGACTGACAGCCATCAGAGAACACAGGGCAAAACTTTATTTTGTTCTGGATTTTGTACTGGATTGTTCAGAGGCCTGCTCTCGGTCCTGTTCTTGGAGTCTATGGAACCGCTCCAGAGGTTTCCCCCCTAGTACTTTGGTAGCTCCAATTCCAGAATTCTTCTGCTCTTTCCAGTCTACTCCTGTTTCTCGGAGGTGTTGTCATTTCTTTGGGATATCCTTCCCCTCCGCCTGGAGCTTTGCTGGCACTTTAGAGATTTTTTACCCTCTGGCTTTTTCTGCCATTCGAGGTTCTTTCTAGAAAGCACCATCTGCCTAGGTGCTATCAAATGTCAGTTTCCTTTGATAGGGGTCACCTTTACCTCTGGCAGACCAAGACTGTTAAATCCTGGGTTTCCTGAAATAACGTCAGTCCGAGGTCCCTCACAAGGCGTCAGTTCCATGACACCAAGTGGCTCCGGATTGGGCACGAAGACTATGATATCCAAAAGTCTAAGAATTAAGCATATGTCCTCTGTTCAGGCTGCCTCTCCAGGAGGACCTGTTGTCGCAACAACAAGGCAGGGTTTTGCAGCCGAGCCTCCGCAATCTCCACCTTCATGTTTGGAGATTGAGTGCTGACAGCTGAACCCCTTTGACCTTCCTCTGGAGGAGGTTAATGTCATCTAGGCAACCAGACTCCCTCAACGAAATGTGATGTTGTTACAAATTTGTGACTTGGTGCAGCCCTAGCTAATTTGACCCCTTCCCGGGGTTATCTTACGGTCTGTTATTAATTTTGGTCTCTAGTCTGGTTAGACTTTGCTTTGAGCACAGTTAAGAGTTATCTTTTGACGGCCAGATCAGCCCTCATTGTTTAAATCACCGGCTGTGATGAGGTTATCTGATGTGCACTCCATTTAAGTCACTTCTCCTCTGTCCTTTACAGCTCCTTACTATCAAGACTGTTCCTCATTGCTGTCAACTCATGACTTGTGAATGCGCTTCAGGCCCTTTGTGTCAATCCACTACATGCTTCTTTCTTTCTTCCCAGATAAACTTGTTTTGAGGACCCAGGCATCCTTCCTTACAAACATTGTGGCACTGTTTCACGTCAGTATAGCATGAGGAGAAATATTATCACTTGGATCCCAAGAGAGCGCTGAGCTTCTACATAGATCGTACCAAAGACCACAGAGTGGACGATCACATCTTTGTGGGGGTTTTCTGGAGTGAAAAAGTCATGGCAGTGCAGAAGAGAACCATCTCCTGCTCGATCATGCTGTGCATTAAGATCTGCTACGCATTGGGCAAAATATGTTTTCCGAAAGGACTACATGCTTTTTCTACCAGGGTCAAAGCTGCTATCACTGGGTAGCCATGCGTAGTCTTTGTCCTAGACGTTTGCCAGGCAGCTAAGCGGACCCTCTACTGTATGTTCACAAAGCATTCTCTTCCAGGGGATCCTCATCAATAATACAGAACACAAAACAGTGGGGGGAGGGTCCAGGGGAAAATATGTTTAAAGACTTAAAAGGAAAATATCCCCTATAAATTACATGTTCAACACAAACGTATCCTTGGGTCTGTAATGTCAATCGTGAGTATGTGGAGTGACAGACAAGAGTCTCACATAATATGGGAAAGATCCCTTTCAGGATGAATACCCTCACCCACCAGAGGTGGCATGCTTTATCATCTGGGTATATCCTCTTGGTGGGAAAACCTAGTCTCACCAAGGGCTACAACTCCCTCCCTGAGAGGAAGGAGCTCGGGGATGCTTTTGGGATATTTATTCTATCACGGATATACTAAATCCCACAGATGAGAGATGCTAGAAGAGGAAATGTAAGAGTGCAGTGCAAAAAATATTTTACAGCAAAAATGTGAAGTGGTGAAGATTAAAACTGCCTAGTCGGAACAAAAAGATCCTTTAATAGCTTGCTCCCACTGACAGGATTAAAAGACAGTGCAAAAGCAGTATTGATTTAAACTGCTTATTGTTAGACGAGGGGGTCTACATGTCTCAGCCAAGTCGAGAAAGAGCGATCAATCCTTTCGGAAAGGATTGGTAGATAGATAGCTCTTTCTCGGTTCTGTGGGTGGTGGTGCATGGCTGTTCTTAGTTGGTGGAGCGATTTGTCTGGTTAATTCCGATAACGAACTAGTCTCCTCCATGCTAACCAGTTACGTGACCCCCAGCACCTCGTGGGTCGACGTGGCTGAAACATGTAGATCCCCTCGTTGTTACGGCGTTTGACATTGAGGCACAGTCCTCCGTTGCCGTCATCTAGGCAGCTGTCAACGTTGAGCATAGATCATCTACGACCTCGAAAAAGGGTTCGACATCGATGTCGATACAAACTTCTCCATTGCAGCCCACGAGATGGCGCTCAACGTCGAGGCCCAGTTCATCTGCGATGTCGAGAAAGGGTTCGATGTTGAGGCAGACTCCTCCGTTGCAGCCCATGAGACGGCGCTCAACGTCAAGGCCTAGATTAATGGTGCCAAGAGGTTCAACATCGAGAAGACTCTCCCCATCACCTTCTCCTCGTACGATGTCGAGGCTTGGTACTTCATTGGGTACTCCTCTTCTGATGTTGAAGGACAAGTCTCCGTTGATGGGGCATCGGTCAACATCAAAGCAGAAAGAGTCTACACGGCTGACATCGAGGCCAAGATCTTCGACAGATCTTAGTGGCGCATAGCCGCTCGATGTCGAGACACTCACAGCTATCGAAGTCAATACATCATCCGACCTCGGTGAGACACCGCTCTGCATCAAACGACTCGGAACTTTCAGTGTCGAGGGCAGGATCTCCACAGGTTATCTCTGTCGAGAAGCTCCTCTTCTCTGTCTCCAGAACGGTGAGTGCAGAAATCCACTCCGCAGATCACTGTTCCTCCTACACAATCTCCTTCTGTTCATCTCTCTTCCAGGTGGCTCCTCCCAAGTATGTTCGTCTATCCATACCTCGACGACTGGCTTTTAAAAAGCTCATCTCCTCAGACGGTGAAAGTCCACTATCGAATCTGTCTGAACTTGCTACAACGTTTGGGCCTTCATGTAAATATGGAGAAAGCAACCATCAGCCACTTAAAGAATTCACTACCTGGGTGCTACTCGGGACTACAGCACAGGAAAAGTGTCTCCTTTGGAGGAGAGACTATTCTCAATCAATCTGAAGTGCAATCTTCTTCTTCAAGTTCATCAGCCCTCAGTTCAGCAGGTGCATCGCTCCTGGGGTCGATGGCATCTTCCATTGTTCTAGTCCTCAACGCCAGACAGAGCAGGACTTGGAAGACAAATGGGATCAGACATTGGCACGAATGGATTCTTCTTTCCCATACCGCGAGATCTTCCATCCAATGGTAGACTCATCGAAAAAATCTCCTGGTAGGAGGTCATATAAACATGCTGGAGCTACGGGCATTGCATCTAGCCCTCAAGGCGTTCTACCCCTCCATACAGTCTAAGTCCATATTAGTACAGACGGACAACACGACCACCATGTACTACCCAAACAAGCAGGGGGGAAATTGCTCTTGCCCACTGTCTCTGGAGGCTCAGGCCATCTGGCATTGGCTCCTGGCCAGGCAGCTCTCAATCACAGCAGTCAATCTGCCAGGGGAGCACAATTCTCAGGCAAGCTCTTTAAGTAGTCACTTCGACGATCAACAAGACAGGGTTTTAAACGACAAAGTGGTGGCGGACATTTTTCAACAATGGGGTCATCCAACCATCGATCACTTTGCGGACGAGTCAAACAAAAAATGCCATACCTTCCCGTCAAGGTTTTACTGACCAGGATCGATAGGGAATACCCTTTTGATCGACGGTTTAGGGATCTTTGTTTATGCTTTTCTGCCTCTTCCTCTCATCCCGAAGGTCACAACCAAGCTCACACTCTCCAGGATGAGGATGATTCTCATAGCACCAGACTGGCCACTGCAGTGGTGGTACCCGTACTTTCTCCATCTCTCGGAGTGTCCACACAGGAGGCTTCCGTTTAGACCGGACCTACTGTCCAACATGAACTGGAGGATCCATCACCCCAACCTTCCCTCGTTGAACCTAGCAGCATGGCTCCTGAGGTCCTCCGGTACGGCCACCTAAACCTTCCTCAGGACTGTATGAACATATTGAGGGAGTCCAAAAGACCTTCCACAAGACATTCCTATTCTTTTAAATGGAAAAGGTTTTATTTGTGCTGTATACGTAATGGTTTCCAGCCTACCATGGGGCAAGAAGAGGTAATTTTGCCCAATCTTCCTGCATTTAGCCAAGTCGGGTCTAAAGTTTACTTTCATTGGGGTACACCTGGCTGCCATTATGGATTACAGAAAGTCTCCAAATCAACATTCTTTCTTCCAGCTCCAGGTGGTTAAGGATTTTCTTCAGGGTTTAAAGAAAGTTTTCCTCCTTGTATGGCCTCCTTGGGAGTTGAACCTGGTTCTTTCTAAGCTTATGGGTCCCCCTTTTGAGCCTATTCACAAAGCGACCCATCAGCACTGGACATGGAAAGCCGCCTTTTTGGTGGCAATTACTTCAGCTCGTAGAGTAAGCGAGATTCAGGCGCTCTGTTCCAAACAATCGTACACCGTTTTAAGAACTCACCCATCCTTCCTTCCGAAGGTGGTGTCGGATTTACATGTCAATCAATGTATCTCACTACCTTCTTTCTTTTCCAATCCATCCAAGCCAGCAAAGAGGTCTCTCCATTCCTTAGACCTTAAAAGAGTTCTGAAATTCTACTTCGATAAGTCTAATACCATTAAGAAGTCTGATCAGTTATTTCTAAACTATGGTTCCATCAGAACAGGTTTCCCACCCTCCAAGCGTTCCATTTCCAGACAGGTAGTGTCTTGCATCAAGCTGGCTTATCATTTGACAAATAAACCCCTTCTCACGTTTCCCAAAGCGCATTATACTAGGCGGAAAACAGCTACTGTAGCTTTTCTACACAATATACCGATGGCTGAGATCTGCAAAGCAGCCACTTGGAAATCGGTACATACTTTCACAAGATACTATTGACTCAAATCTTATTCCAGAGCAGATACTCAAGTATGCCAGGACTCCTTGAGGAATTTATTTCCATGCTAAAGTCATTTGAAGTGATTCTTCGATGTTACTGTCATTTATGGTACTCATTTACCTGCGGGAAGAGGGGATGGGCATGCTACTCGATTCTAGTGCTTATGTCTATTGATGAGGATCCCCTGGAAGAGAAGGATAAGTTACTTACCTGTAATCCTAGTTCTTTTCCAGGGATTATCCTCATCAAAGTCATAAGCAACCCACCCATCTTCCCGGGCAAATGTTCCAAAATTATGTTATCTCTTTGTGCCATGAGCTCCCGATCTCCGCAAAGAACAACTGATCTAACTGTCACCCCTGAGGCATGATGGGAAGCTAGGGATCATGGCTGCGTTAAAGGCACCGTGCTCGTTTTTGAGCTTCTACATTTGCTTTCATTTTCTATGCTGTTGAAGTTTCAATGCAGCCTATGGACTAACACTGCCTGCCTTTTTCTTTGCAGGGCTACTTTTCTGCTGTTCATTAAAAGCAGTTCAAGTGTCTTTTGGTCTTCCTGGTTTGTTTGTGTATGTGCAAAGACAAGGTCTCACAACATTGCTTAGCCTATTATGTGTTTGGTTTTGCTGGGAGGCTGCATTGATTCTTTTAAAATGTATATAAATAGAGCTGTAAATATGTTTTCATATATCATTTTTGTATATTTTCTGGGGTCCCCACGCATGGGCGGGAATATTGAAGTGCTTATGACTTTGATGAGGATACCCCTAGAAGTGAACTAGGATTACAGGTAAGTAACTTATTGCCTGTAACTTACGGTTCGCCGGGAGGGGCATTTTGCCCGCTTGGTCCATAAGGTAATTCTGCTCCACCTGAACACCTTACTTGTAAAGAGGACATCAATTCTTTATTGCGTATATCGATGGACATTTAGTGTTAATTTGTCTGGAGTCAATGAATACCACCTGTAGCACATTGAGGAGGTGGTTTGACTTAGGACTTGCTGCCTTATTATAAGCATGTTATTGAGACTGTGAAAGTGTTTGAATGGGAGCAAGAAATGGAAGACATGGGGTATATCTAAGGTATTGGGCAATTGGAGCTTCATGCCAGACTATTCAGCTGCTGTTGTGTCCCACGGTACTGTTCTTCAGTGAAAGGCTTACTCTGAAGTTTTAGATTTCAGCAATATTTTGAGAGCACTTGTTTTAAAAGTCTAGGGCTTCCATATGTCGAAGGACCTTATCCCAAATGTTTACTGTCTGAATTTTTTTTAGCATATTGTATGCCATGTCTGATAGCAGGGTCTAACAACAGTCAGTTTATGAAGGTACATTGGCGTCTTGTTCCTAGAAAGCCTTGTACTTGATGCACAAGACTTGGAATTCCAACATAGACTATACTAGGAGCTGGTAGATGCTTTTTAAAAGGATTTCATTGTTTTTTTTTGGCGGAGGTTATGGCATAGCTTTCTTATTGGGAAAATCCACAGACATTCTTTCAAGTATTGTGATGCTTAGGTGTTACAATTGCATATTTTAAAAACATGGAAGAAGCAGATGAGTTATTGCCATACAAGAATAAACCACTAAGAAACTAAACACTAAACCACTGAGCAACAGCGAATAATAACAGCGAACAATGAATAACAATATCTGATAGAGACATCTAGCCGCAGATTCCTTAACTTAGAATTATCCCCAGGCGTCAGACTGGATCCAGAATTTTTCTGTAGCAGCACCTCTGCGTGCTGGGGGACGGCGCCACACGACCTCGCCCTGACGTTGTCCACGGACGTGACATCAGCAAGGTCATATAAGTCCCTCCAGGCGTGCTGACGTCAGTTTCCTTCTTTTCCGTGTGCAACGCGGATCCAGAGTAAGCAGTTCCTCTGGCCTGTTTTCAGGCCCCTTTTGACGCCTTTGTGTCTGAAATAGTGTGCGATGCCTTCGGGCTTTAAAACGTGTACCTCCTGTTCGCGCCAAATGTCCGCGATGGACCCACACCTTATCTGCATGTGGTGTCTGGGCGAACACCACGACTCAACAGATTGCGACGCCTGCCAACAGCTCAAGCCAGAGTCCTGGCGGGAGCACCGTATGAAGTTACTTTCGGCCCGCCTGTCCTGGTCGGAGTCGACACGGCCCCTGGCCTCCTCTCCTCTTCAACAACAGGTCCCGGAGGCAGTGGGTTCCGTTTGCGGCGTCGGTCGCCGTCTGGTTCCCATGTGTGTTGCTCGCCCCTTCCCGGTAAGTCCCAGCGCATGTCGCCAAGGTCCTCGACCTCCCTTCCTTCTGATGTCGGGGGCACTAGTTCCCGGATCTCTTTGGACGTGCGCCCCTGGGATTCCTCCCTCCACTATCTGCTTTTTCCGGGCATGGGGGTCACTCGTACCCAAATGGTGGCCTATGCCGCAGCCTTGCAGGCCTCCCTTGGGTCCCCTCCTCTCCCTGGGGTGTCCTCGGACCCTCCGCTACATGCGGGGTCTCCGGTGGGTTCGCCCCCGGCGCTGATTGAACCCCCTGCCTCTAGGGATGATGGAGATATGGCGTTGTCAGGGCGCGGCTGTGTCCCCCTCTTCGACCCATAGCTCCCCTACCGCGCCGCATAGTCCTGTGGGGCTCCCTTTGGCGTCACAGGTAGTTGCTGGTGCTCGCAGCTTGGCTCTGAGCCCTCCTCGACTTCCGGACGGGTGGTTGCCTTTTCGGAGGCCGAGCCGGTGCCGGTTCTGCGCCGAAGCCATGCCTCCCCAACTCTGTCTCCGTCTCTTACTTCAGAGTCGGAGCCTGTTGTGGTCGAGGCGGGGTCGGCGCCAGTCCAGCACCATTCCCTTCTTCAGAGCCGAAGCCTATTGAGGTTGTGTCGGCACCGGACGAGGCAGAGTCGGCACCGACCGAGGACATCCTGGTGCCGCCTTGACGCCAGATCATCGACTCCAATCCGGAGGCCTCCGGGGGGAGTTAGGCGTCACCCCAACGTCCGGCAATGCCTTATCCGTCATTGCCTCCCCCCCCCCCCCCCTCCCCTTGGAATTTGTGGCTCTGGCGAATTCTCCGCCTCCTCAGGAACCCCATCAGGACCCTTATTCGTCCATGGGGCTTCCTTCATTTGGACATTGGGCTCATCCTACGTTCATCGGAAGCCCTCCTTGGGGTGGGAGGCTGAGTTTACAGCCCTCACCCCCAGATGAGTTGTTGTCCCCTCCTCGGAGGGCTACCGAGGCTGGTGCGGAATTTCTAAGAGTTGTCTCCATGGCCACCCGCATTCTGAGTATGAAGCCCCCTTCAGTACCTCTGTCTGTTGACTGTCTGTTGGATGTCCTCCACCACGGTTCGGGGAATGTAGAGCCGCTTCTGCCTTTCGAAGCTTCTCTTTATGATGCCCTTCTGGGCACCTGGGCTCGGCCGGCATCGGATGATCTGGAGGCTCGTTCTATCATGCACCGCTACTGCCCTGCTCCAAACGATCGTTTGCTTATTCATTCAGCCAGACGTTCAGGGGTTAGTTCTGCTAGCTGCTTTTCCTTCCTTGCCTCATCTGCTGCTTCCTCCCTCCCGGTAGTCCAGATGGCTGGAGTCGTGTGGTCGTAATATTTTCGCCTCCACCAGCGCAGCACTTCGATCATTCAAAACAGTGTGTGTCTTGGCTAGGGCTACTTCTGCCCTTTGGCACTCTGCCGAGTCTCTTCTATCTTCCACATCTGAGGGTGCTCATGTTGACCTCCTCCTTATTATCCGTATCTGAAAGAGACACGTTAGTGTTAGATTCCTTACCTTAGAATAATCCCCAGGCGTCAGACTGGATCCGAAAGGTTTTGCTAGCAGTACCCGTGCGTGTCAGTAGGTGGCGTCATGCGGCTCCGTGTCCGTCGCTGGCGTCGTAAGTACCGAGATGATGTCATGTAGACCACTTAGGCACCACCCATGCGCGCTGATGTCAGTTCTTTCTTTTTCCGCGCCGGCAAGCGCAGATCCGGTTAGATCACGTACCTTAGTAACTTTTTGACTACCCTTTTTTGAGACTTTTTGTCTCCTTTTCTCCTTGGTGCATGTAGGGATGCCTGGATTTAAGTCTTGTGGGGCCTGCCGTCGCAATATGTCAGTGGCGGACCCCCACAATGTTTGCCTCTACTGCCTGGAGACCGCCCACGACTCCAGGTCCTGCCGGGACTGTCGGGCCATGGCCCCGAAGGCCTTGAGGGAATGGTGCCAGAAGCTGCTGGAGGTTTGGCACTAGACCCAGCGCCGTTCCAGGTCCCGGGTCTGTTCCCGAGAACGCTCGCACGGCCACAGTCGTCACTCCTCGGGCTCCAAGTCTTCACCCTCAGATTCGGGTAAGCGACGACATAAAAAATAAAAAAAAGAAGCGAGTTCGCTCTCCGATGTCCCCCTGTCGGTCCTTGGATGCGGACGGGGGGACAGGGGTTCTGCCCCTGCGGCTCCTTTGGAGCCTGGGAGTCCTTTGACCTACCCGCCTTACCCGGGTCTGTCGGCGACTCCCGAACAGGTACAAGAATTTCTTGCTACCTTGGACTGCCTTTTTAGGCCTCAGGCTCCCGCCGGTGCGCCTTCAGGCCCTGGGGTCCGGTGTGCGGATCCTGTGGGGCCGCCGGCAGATCCAGCTTAGGCGCCACAGGATCCTGCGCCGTTGACTCCTGCGCCACAAGGTCCAGCGCTACCGGCTCCGGCGTCACCCTCGGCTCCGCCTCTGGCGCTACCATGGGTGCCGCTTGTCCTGCCCTTGCCCCGGTTCCAGGACCATTTTGTTCCTACCTGGGTTCCGCATTGGGACACGGTGCCGGCTCGGCCACGGCTGGCGCTGTTCCCGGTGCTGGTTCCGACACCGTATGTTCCTTCTCTGGCTCCACCTCTGCTGCCGCTGTCTGTTCCCCATGCAACAGAGTTTGAGGATGACTGGGAGGGGTCCGAGGACCCTCTTGCCCGTCAGTGTGACTCCGAGTAGGACTGATTGGACGACTTGGAGGACACCGGTGACCTCGACGTCTCTTCTGACCCGGGGTTTGCCTCTCCCCTGCCTACCCTGGAGGAGGGTGCCTCCTACACGATGGTGCTCCATCGGGCAGCAGAGGTCCTCAACCTCGATCTTCCTACGGTGGCCCTCAAAACTAATCTCCTCACTCCAGCGCTGGGAGGCCTCAGGGTAGCCATGCGCTATATAAATCTAATTTCAATTCAATTCAGGTGTTCCAGACGGCGTCCACTTCGTCGGAGCCCCTGCTCCCCTTTAACGGCGCCCTCACTGACCTCTTGTTGGGCACTTCGTCGCGGCCAGCCACAAGGGCCCCTGTGGATAAGAATGTCGCCAGGCGTCACCGCCCGGCGCCGGCTGACCCCACTTTTCTGACCACTCATCCTACACCTGAGAGCCTGGTCATCCAAGCCTCGATGTCACAGAGTGCTTTTCCTACGGCCCGCAGGATAAGGACTCTAAGAAGCTGGAGCAGTTCTGTAAGAGATTGTTCTCTTCGGCCAGCTTGGGGCTGTGGTCAGTGAACACCGCTTGCTTATTAGGCTGCTATTCCCACGTGGTGTGGGATACAGTTGCGCAGGTGTTGCCTCAGTGTCCTGAGGAGATCCACGCTGTGTTGTCCCAAGCTGTTGCTGAGGTTAAAGATGCGGCTAAGTTCGTCGTTCGGTGTGGTTTGGACACCGCGGACTCACTGGGTAGGGCGATTTCTATGACTGTGGCGCTGCATTGCCACACCTGGTTGCGATCTACCAGGTTCTCGCCCGATGTCCAGATCTCGCTTATGGACATGCCCTTTAATGGCACTCGCCTGCGTGACGATAAGGCCGACAGTGCACTGGAGCGTTTTAAGGACTCGCGAGCCATAGCCAAGTCCTTGGGTCATTTTGCAAAGAGCCCAACCACTCCTGGTTTTCGTTCCTTTCGTAGCCACGGAAGGGGCGCCCTGGCACGTTCCTTCAGCAAGCCTGTGCAGAACCAGCCTCAGCGCGGATGCGGCTTCCACAGGGGTGGGTCTGGGAATCAGCGTGGGGGTCAGTCCACCTCCGCTGCTTCTACCTCCAAACCTTCCTAATCCGAGCTTTGTGGAGCAGCCCACGCCGGTGGGTGGCAGGATCCGCCACCACCTCCCCCACAGGCGTGATATCACATCGGAGAAGTGGGTGTTGCAGATCATCCGCAGGGGTTACTCCCTTCCCTTTTAGTCCTCCCCTCCAGCCATGCCAACTCGGTACCACCGCATGTCGGGGGATCACTTGGTACTTTTCCAGCAGGAAGTCACGCCCCTCTTGACCAAGGGGGCCATCGAGTGCGTTCCTGTACCGGAAGTAGGGAGTGGTTGTTATTCCTACTACTTTCTGGTCCCCAAGAAGGACAAAGGAGGCCCCATCTTGGACCTCCGGAACGTCAATCGCTTCCTCCGGAAGATTCTGGCTCAGGTCCTGGCTGCCTTGGAGACTGGATGGTAGCGTTGGACTTGCGGGACGCATATTTTCACATCCCCGTTCTGCCGGCCCACCGGCGTTACCTGCGGTTCATGGTAGGCAAGGAGCATTTTCAGTTTGCCGTGCTCCCCTTCGGCCTTACCAGCGCCCCTCGGGTGTTCACCAAAGTGATGGCGGTTATTGCAGCTCATCTGCGCAGGTCAGGGGTGTCAGTCTTCCCTTACCTCGACGACTGGTTGTTGAAGGCGGGCTCACCCTTGGGGGAGGCGGAGATCAGAGGCCTTTGGTCTCCGGCGGAGTCCCGGCTCCATATCAATGTGTTGGAGCTTCGGGCAATCTGACTTGCACTGTAGGCATTCCTTCCCTCTGTCCAGGGAAGTGTGGTGCAGGTGTTAACGTACAACACCATGTGGTACTGCATCACGAATGGTGTCTTCACTCGGAAGTGGTGCAAGGTCTCTTTCAGCAGTTCAGAGATCCTTGGTTAGATCTATTCACCACCGAAGAGAACGCGCAATGTCTTCAGTTCTGCGCATTGGAATTTCCAAGGCGGCACTTGCTAGGCAGCGCTTTTCGTCGCGAGTCGAGTTGCGGTCTATTGTATGCCTTTCCGCCTATACCACTTCTGCCCAAAGTTCTGAAGAAGATTCGGCGCAACCGGGCACTAGTCATCCTTGTGGCTCTGGATTGGGCACGAAGATACTAGTATCCCGAGCTACTCAGCATGGCGACCGATCCCCCGATCCAACTGCCTCTTCGGGAGGATCTTCTGTCGCAGCAGCAGGGTCGGTCCTCCACCCGAACCTGTCCATCCTCCACCTCCATGCGTGGAGATTGAGCGGCGACAATTGACAACCTTTGATCTTCCTCCCGAAGTCTGTGATGTCATTCTGGCTGCCAGGCGTCCCTCCACTAAGATGGTATACGCCTGCCGGTGGAACAAGTTTGTGGCATGGTGCACAGCTAAGGCTGTGGATCCCCTTTCTGCCCCTCTTTCCGAAGTCTTTCTGTTCCTTCATTCTTTGGACCAGCAGGGCTCTGCTCTGGGCACTATCATAGGTTATCTTTCATCCATCTCTGCCTTTTTACGGCTTCCAGATCAGCCTTCTCTTTTTAAGTCCCCGGTTGTTAACCGTTTCCTAAAAGGCATTACGCACAAGTTTCCTCCCGTGCCATTCATAATGCCTCAGTGGGACTTAAACCTTGTCTTGACATAACTGATGTGTGCTCCCTTGGAGCCCCTTCATACATGTCCTTTGCGTCTACTCACTCTTAAGACGGCTTTCCTGGTAGCTATCACCTCTGCCAGAAGAGTGAGTGAGCTCCAGGCTCTTTCTTCCAAACCTCCTTTCCTTTCTATTCATCCGGACATGGTGGTTTTACGGACCCGTCCTTCTTTTTTGCCAAAGGTTGTTACGCCCTTCCACATTGGGCAGGCCATCACTTTGCCCACCTTCTTTCCACCTCCGCATCTTTCAAAAGAGGATTGAGGTTTGTTGTCATGCTTTCAATTTTGTTCTCCAAAGAGACTTGAATGTTCTCCAGGGACATGGGAGTCCTCTCCACGGCCTCCAAAAAGACATCCAACTTGTCTTCCAGAGACAAGGAGCGATCAGGTAGGCCCATGGCTGCAGATTAACCAGGCTCCGCTGCGCCCTTAATAGGTGTCTTTTGGGCATGGCTGGGGTGCCCAAACGGTTGGCACATTGAGGTGCCACCCAGGTGGGTCCAGTGCAGTCACAGTGGAGGTCAGTCCACATATTAGGCCCACTTGCCAGCACTTGAGGACCAACCCAGGTGCCGCAGGACGCGCAGTCCAGATGTGCCAGGTACACGCAAGTGGTCGCCTCCCCACGGAGAACCCCAAGGATAGGCAGCTCCTACAACGATGCAGTAGTTTGGTGTGTGGAGCACCACGTCTTTAGACAGTTCAGTCTCCCTAGATCATCAGAAGGAAGGATCTGAGAGCAGTAGGTGACCGAACGAGGAAAGCACCTTGATGTATGTGTTGCTACAGGGTGCATTAGCCCACTTGCAGGGGGCCCAGATGACCCAATGTTAGGGTGCCTAGGGACTAGAGAACATGAGGTGGTGACAAAGGACTCACTACCAAACAGTAGCATACACAGTCAATGTATGCAACAAGTTTGTCTCCCTCCTTTTTATTCCTCTCCTCAGACTGTCACCACAGGCGTAACTCAAGGGCCCACCTTGAGCCCCCTTCTTTTCAATATATATATGTCACGCCCCTGATCCAGTTGGCGGAGGAGCTGGGAGCTAAGATCATCGCTTATGCGGCTGATACCCAGCTCCCTTTCACATGGAAGAAAGGTGACTCCTCCACTTCTTTAGACAAATCATGTCTGATGGCCGTCTTCCAATGGCTTTCCTCTGCACAATTAAAGTGCATGGAGGACAAATCAGAGAGCCTTCTGTTCGGAAATTCCCCCCTCAGTTCCAGAAATCACTCAGGCCGGCGGAATATCTCATGCCTACCTCCGAGGGCCAACCTACAAAAAACCTTGGGATATGTTTTGACGAGAAACTTCTCTTTTCCACTCAGATAAAGAAGCTTGCTGGGCAGTGCTTCGGCACACTCAAGTCGCTTAAGAACATTTCTACCACTTCTCCCTAAATCAGCCAGGGAAATGGTGACTCGTGCCATGATTACATCATGCATTGACGATGCCAATGCCCTGTACGTAGGCCTTCCGAGATGTCTTCTGAACAGATTGCAGGTAGTCCAAGATACAGCGGCAAGGACTCTCCTTAACATCCCTATTAGAAGAAGCATAAGGCAACACTTGCGGGACCTTCACTGGTTACCTGTGATACAAAGAGTCAAGTTCAAAGCCCTTGCCTTGGCTCACTCAGCTCTGTACGGACATGGTCCGGCCTATCTGAGAAAGAGCTTTAGGTTTTATGTTCCCGCTAGACAGCTGCATTCAGCGGCGCAGCTTCTCTCGAACGTCCCACGCTTCCGCTTCAAGAGAATTGGAGGGAGTTCTCTTGCTTTTATAGCCGCCTCTGCCTGGAATGTGCTTCCCTTGAACCTTCGCAGTATCCAGAACTCCAAACACTTTAGGAAAAGTCTGAAGACTTTTCTTTTCATCTAGCGGTCTTTTCGCCTCTCCCCACTGGGCTCGTGTCAGGACACTCTTTGAGTAGCTGTGCGTGCTATAGATCGGACTAACATAACATATGTTCCGTCCTGACAAATACCATGGACTATTTTGAGCCAACAGGCAGAAACATGTTGACGGTTTGAGTGGTAATGGTGTACTAGTTCCCCTTTTCCCCACACTATATTTTTACTACCAAGTGGTTCCCCATCCCATATTACGGTCATATTGGTGTACCACATTGAATTTTACTTTATTTTCATAGACCCATAGTTAGAAGTGCCTCACTGACTCCAGGGTGTAGGCCCACTCTTCATCAAATAGGGTTTTTGAAGAGCGAGGGGAGTCCTATGATGACGCATGACACCTGGTGGTGTGTGAGGATATCCCGTCACATTTTTGTGTATGTCCAATACTAGGCTGACTTAACATGAACATTGTGCGTAATGTGCTGAATGAATATCTTTATAGTTTTTTCACTTGGTGGTTCTTTTGTGTGTAATATTTCAGTCTGCCCGCCATACCACTTCCGATTCCATGGGTGACAAAGTACAGATTCACAGGCACCTGGGTCTGACCCAGAGAGTGTCTCGTAGGACAGCTGCAGCACTGTGCAAGGCCACGGGTCCCTTCTGCAGGTGGCTCCGCACACGCGACAGCAGCTCCCTAGCCAAATGCGAGCAAGAGGAGTGGGGGTAGGTGTAGGAGAGTAGGGTCTGCAATCCTATGATCACCCAGATTTTTTGCTTTTGCTTCATTGGTTTACGACTTTCCCCGGCTGTGGGCCTGCCAATCAGACCCACAGCCTAGCTGTTCTCTCTCGAAATTAACACACATGTACATTAGGTGCATCCACCAATTGGAACTGGGCCGCCTTGTCAGTCCCTGTCTCAGCATACCACAGGTATCCAGGGCATCGGTGTACCCAGGGCCTACCAGGAGCTGCAGCATGTATTATGCCACCCCTGGAATGGCCGCCCAAATCTGACACAACTGGCTGCACGACAGCTGGGGCAACGTGGTGTAATCACCCGTTGCTGTAGGTGTAGTATTCCTACACCTAACCCTAAAATGGACACATGGATTCCGATCAGTCACTCCTATGGCAGGCCTTATCAATCCTGAAGGCAGAGTGCAGGGAATCATGTGGGACGGTGCTCTGGCGCGAGCTGAGCCCGTCGACGGCTTGCGGAACCAAGTCCTAATAGCCGTTCCATGGTGACGCGGTCCAACTACTTTTAAATGCATTATAATCCTTGCGGTTATTTGCTAACTTTTGCATCGCATCACCTACACATGTCGAGTAAGGTGTCATACGAATTGGAATACGAACCCCTCGCCAGTTCTGGCGACGGGGTTAGCGTTCCCCCCTTTTAGAGGGGCACGACATGGAAGTAACCTTGAACCCCGGTTAAAGTTGACTCAAGCCTCAGCATCACAAAATGGATGCTGCCACCAGACACAAGTCTGACCTCCTGCTGCTGGGAGACCTTCCAGCGAGGGGAGCTTGGACAAAGGGTTTCCTGTCGAAGGCGGTGTTAGCACCATCCCAGACAGGGTTTGTGTATCCCAGGTAGGCAGGGCTGAAAGGAAGGTGATTGCCAGTGGCACCCCGGTGCTCACTGTGCATAGCCCGGCTCAAACCAGTTTCGGGGGCACACCAGCCCCTGAGCTGGGGCGAAGCCGGACAAAGGAGAGGGGTGTAACCACCCCCCTCCTGGCTCCACCCATAGGTAGAACCTAGTCACGGGCCAGCCCCTTTTCTTAGAATAAAGGTAGGAGCGAGTCCCCTTCCCAAATTGGATAATTCTGAATCTTGAACTACTTTCCACGAAAGGAACTCTTGACTATTTCTGAAGACTCTCCCTTGTGGCTAAGGAGTAGCCACCCTGCACCAGCAGGCACCACCTAAGCGCTTGCGGTTTGCTGTAAGTCTCTCCTACGGATCAAGACTGCCCAGCTCGACGAGACCCGAGTTCCCTGCCATCTCTGACCTTTTACCTCCCTCATCAGCCCAGCTGAGAGCCGTAGGTGTGACGAGACTTGCGGGACCGGCCATCTTCAGAACCTGCACGATGCTTATCTAGCACGCCCACCGAGGGACCCTCGAGTGAGTGCACCTAGGGTTTGAGAAGCCCTAACCTTGAGCAGCTCCAGCACCGAAGTCTGCCTCCCCAGCATCCACGAGATCTGCGTGGGGGCCCTTCCGCTCCTTGCTGTTCACCGCGTTGTTCGACCACTTGCCGACCGGCTTGTGGCCCTCTTCACGACGCACCACGATTGTTTCATCACTAGTCTGGTTGCTCCAGACTGGCTCTTGCTCCCCCTCACCAGAGGAGTACCACGGACCCTCCTGGTCCACTCCCGACGCCATCTTGACTCCACCGCGTGGGTTTGCCACTGCCAAGATCCGCTGCCCCATTCCTGGGCCCAGCATCATCGACAGCAGATACCTTCGTGGGACAGCTCGCCCTCCATCCTGGTCGCCGCCGCGCCTCCTGGTCCGAGGAACAGCCGAGTCCGACGTCATCCACTCACCTGGTCGAGATGACTTCAGCCGGTACCCTCCTGATGCCCACACGATCGCTGGCTAGCGGTTGAGAACTGAGTCCCCTCTGCTTTCAGGTTACCTTCAACACCGATCCAGGCTTGGATCTCACTGAACATCGACACTGGTCGCCTGCCAGCAACTCTTCTTTCAGGCTCCTGAGACTACAACGAGGACTTCCGACATCTTGCCGAACCTTCCACCGCCGCAGCCTCTGGGCTAGGTAACTCGAGCATTTCGGTGCTCCATCGCAGGTTCGCTTACAAGTGTCCAGTTCCTTTTTCGTTTAGTCCCACTGATCGGATCACTCCGGAATCAGTAACTTTAGACTTTCTAACTTCTCCCCTTCCACTTGCAGTGTAATGGTTTCGTGCCCTCGGGCATTTGTGTAAATTGTGCAACCAGAAGTATTTTCCTAAGAGTTTTGTATTGTGCTTAGCTCCCTGACTCATAAAGAGCCAGGGTAGTCTTGTTATAAATAAATATCCTTTATTTTCATAACAACTTGTGTGGTGTCCTTTCACTTGGTGTTCAAGGGGTATATGTGATGGTAAACAGCTGGCTTAACACGCCCTCTAGAGTTTAGCCTAAGACTGCTCGTATCCACGCTACTAGGATAGCTGGTCTATAAGGTTGACTTACAACCAATCATCAATAAGGGTTGTTTGGAATGATACACAGTGATCACTAGAATAGTGAGCACTACATATCAGGCCAACTTCTCACAGTAGGGAGAAAAGGGGGGTGATCCAAGTCCACAGTAGTGAGGCCATATCAGCACAGTCCAAGGTCCATACAGTCAACAGGGGGTAGGGCAGCGGGCTCAGCAGAGCCGGCAACTCACCTAAAAAGTCAATGCCTTGATTCAATGTGCACCACAACACAGCGCATGGTAAGTTTTTCGAATAAGCAAAATAGCCGCAGCTCTCCACGCCATGTAGATCAGCGCCAATCCCCCAGCCACTGGGCTGTGATCCACCAGGAGGCCAAACTCGCCACTGCTGGGCATAGCAATAGTGTGCCAATGGCGGCCAGAGGATCGAGGTCTTCAGACGGCTCCTCAGTGAATCTGGTGGCACTGGCAGCTAAGGGCTGCTGGCAGCCAAGGGGCTAGGTCGTATCTTGCCTCTGATGGCTGGCTGGAAGCAGGATTATGACAGCTAAATGGGGTTTCTTGACGGAACTCCCTCAGAACACGTCCGCAATCTTGGCTGCCCTAGCTACGCCCCGGCACATTGTGGTTTTATTATTAAAATTGTAAAGAGTTTTAAGTGTTAAACTCCTTAGTAGAGTTTTTAGCAGCATTAATTTTGTCCGTGAAAAAATGTGTCTTTAACCGCACAGATAAAAGTTTCAGGGTCTTGCATTTAGTCTTTTCTGCAAGATTATAGTCTAATTTCCAGAGTTGCTCTTGGCACCTACACTTCTGTTTAAAATCTCTGAGTTCCTGGAAATGCCATGGAGCGGATGGCTTAGAACTATGGTTTCTCCTTCTTTTTATGGGAGCCAGCTGGGTGACTGCAGCGTCAATCCAATCAGTTTAATTGGCTGACACTAACTCGATATCACTATATATCATGGTATGAGACCTGCCCAGAAGGTTATTTAAATTTGCACTTTCTATTGTTTTTCCAGGGCCGATATTTGACAACCGTAGTTATGTTAGGAATTGGGTAGTTGTTAGTCGATATTTTTATCTTATAGAACACCGCTTCGTGATCTGTCCAAGTTAAAGGCAAGATCTTATCAACCTATAGGTCAGGATTGCTAGTAAAAACGCCATTGAACTTGTGATTAGCTTGATGAGTTGGTAGATTCACCAGTTGCGTAAGCTCAAAGCTCTGCAAGCTGTCGACTAGGCACTCTGTTTCCTTGTCCACTGGTAATTCCAAATAGAAATTAAAACCACCCAAGACAGTGAAATTGGAGAATCCCATACATGATTCCATGAAAACCATTAAAGATTGGGAGAAATTCTCCCTTGGCCCGGTGGGCGATACACAAAGAGGCCATTAAAGGACTTAGTATTGTAACAGCTTCACAGTTCAGGTGAAAAATTGACTTACATGTGGTCTTAAAATGGTTGCGATATAAGATCTCAATCCCTTCTCCTCGTTTGCTGAGTTGGTCTTCTCTAAATAGATCGTAGCATTCGGGGATGGCAATTTTAAAATCAGTGTCTGATGCAACATTGGCCCAGGTCTCTGTAAGGAAGCGGATGTCGGAGGCCTCAAGGTCCATCAGGTCAAAGAAATAGTAATTATTTGTTATTAGTGATCTGGTATTGAGGAATAATCAAGTAAATGTGTTACTTGAGTCTAGCGATTTGAAGTGGAGACAAAAGGGGTGCTGGAAAGCACCATTCTTGAGCAAGGGGTCTAAATCGGGTCTAAAAACAAATTTGCTATTTGAGCAGGAATTTTGACTAGCTGCAGACTCAAAATTATGCATACTACACAACAATGGCCTATCTTTGTTCCCAGTCTCCAGAAATTTGTCTCTAGAATGGACCTGGATTTCGGGGGGCCTAAGGTACCTGTAGCATGGCGCAGTCCTGCCACAGACACTCACAGATGGGCTTGCATTTGGCTCCATTGGAGCGCCCGCTGCACGGATGCGCTTCCCAGTCCCTTAAGAGGGCTGGCATCAAGGGGTGTGGTCGAAGTCTGGGCGCAAGCTTGAGAATCACGCTAAGACGCTTCAAATTTTGAAAAACAGATACGCACAATATAAAGAACTGAACTGACAATTAAATGTGACATCCCTAATTGATGTGAATAACATATTAATGAGGTGGATGAAAGTGAGTACCAGGCCACCTCATTGGGGAATATGCCAGTGGCCAGAAAGGATCAACCACTGGCAAGCTCCTTTCCCCCACCTTCGGGCCAAGGAAGGGAGTTTGTCCCTTTATCGGGGTTGGGGCATTTTTATATAATAAAAATAAAATGACTGCAAGACCAGGGGGGACCCTTAGCTGCCTCATGACATGTATTTTTTTTTTCTAAGTGTTTCCTGTGGTAACCCATTTATGATCTATCTATACATCAGTTCGACAGGCAAGGGTTTAAACTGTTTTGAGTTATGCTAGCTTGATCCCTAAATGTTATTTAGAAGGGCAGAGGTGGAGCAAACATTTCAGTGCTTGAAAAATAGGCAGCCGTTTTTCTTTATTTCTAATATAGACTTTTAGCCGCAGATTCCTCACTTTTTGAAAATTCCTCAGGTGTCAGACTGAATCTGGGAACTTTTCAGTAGTACCTCTCTGTGGCAGTAGGTTCCACCATGCATGGGTGCCTTTCCGCTCCAGCAATAACATGCAGTACCTATGTAGACATCAGTTCCTTCCTCTCCAAGCCACCCAGAGCGTCCCCTTGTCTCTTTGAGATTGCTATTGCCTATTACGATTGTACAACAGTCTGCAATGGAAATTTCTCCTCCTAAAATGACAGGTTTTAAACCTTGTAGGGACAGTCACAATTCAAATGTCTGTGAGCGACCCTCCTCAGCTTTGCATGTGGTACCTGCAGCAATTGTGCTACGATGAACCTGAAGGTGATCCAATACCGCAAGGCAAAACTCTACATTACTAAGCACTGGAAGACCCCTCAACAGGACTGTTCCAAGTTGAAAGTTTGATCCCAGTCCCTTTCTTGGTCTAGAAGTCGCAGGAGTTAATCCACGGGTCGGTCTTTATCTCAATTAAAGTTGTTGGGTAAGTAGAAGAAAAAACAAAATAAATCTAAGCTGAACTTTGCTCCGTTCTGCCACTCTAACTCACTAGAAACTGTCATATCACTTGATCTCGTCACTGAAGCTGGTTGACATCAGAGCCCATATCTCAACTTTTTACAGCAGAACCAGAGTTTCGGGGGACATCTGCCACACCAAAACAGATCTCAGAGTCCTGTGCCGCCATGCTCCGGCTCTTTATATCCTTGCTGACTCCTTCTGGCTTGGCTTCAATCAAGCCGAGAGGCCCTCTATCCGGAATACCACCAGGTAGTTTGCCCCAAGCCCAGTTAAACACCATTTCCCCGAACTTCAGTGCTGATGCAGACTCTATCAATGCCTTAAGATGACATACCTATTGTGCTGTCTGACTGAAGCCTCTCTGTCAAGGCACTGCTTACTCCACCCAAACCTTCACAAGGGATAACACATACTCTGCATCCCCTGTTTTGCATGGATTTGGACAATGTGGAAGATGAGATTGACCAGCCATTTCATGAAGGGAACTGGTACGACAATTTACAGGACGCTAGTGGTCTTGATACCTTCCCTGAGTCCTGGCTCCTCTAACCCCCTAGTCCTCCCATTGAGGAGAGTGTTTCTTATGCCATGGTAATGATTAGAACATCTGAAGTCATTGATCTACAGCATGGGTACTCACAAACATTTGCCCAGGGGCTGCAAAGTCCAGTCTGTGGTGTGACCGAGGGCTGCACTGATACAAGCAAGGTGGCGGTAGGGGGTCTGGGTGGGCCAGGGATTGTGTCAGGATGTATAAAAACATGTTAAATAAGCAGGCAAGCATTTATTTGCAGGTTAATAAATGCTTGCCCATTTATTTAACATTTGCGTCTGAATATAAATGCTCAGCCACTAAACCGCGGCTTGTGCTGCTGTTCACCAGGGGAGCTGCTTGTAAAGGTCAAGAGGGCCCCCCCCCCCCTTCCCGGGCCCTACTTTGAGTATCACTGACCTACAGGTTCCCACCTTAGAGATCATGATCACTGTTCTTATAAAAGACCTTCAGCCGGGGCAAAAATCTACCAAGCCCCTCTTTAACGATGCTCTTAAAGACTGTTGTGGGCATTGATCAAACCTTGCTTTGGCCCCCTTCCCAGATTGCACAACACCACCGCCCAGCCCTAAGCGCACCCAGAATTTTTATCTCAGCACCCATCCCATGAAGGTTTGGTGGTGCAGGCAACACTAACCCTAACACGTTCCTAACTACTTCCCCAGATAGAGAGTCGAAACAGGTGTAGACATTCAGGAAAAAGGGTCTTTTCCTCAACCAGCATGGTGCTTTGATCTGTAAATGCTACTAGAGGGGGTGCTAAGTCTGTGCCTGTGGTTGTTATTCCCCCTACTTTCTGGTGCCCAAGAAGAACAGAGGACTTTTTCCTATTTTAGACATGTACCCTTTGAATGCTATTCAGCTAGCTCAGCCGTCGGAGCCTTGCAGATCACAGTGACAGTTACACTTGGAGGCGGAGTAAGGTACCTTACGTGACTTGAGAGCACCTTGACTCAATCTATTCATCACTGCTGAGAACACACAATGTCAGCATTACTTCCCACCCTCCCCTCCCCTCCCCCATGTTCTCTAGAAAATCAGGAGAGGCCGGGCCCAAGTCATCTTAGTGGTTCCAGAATGGACATGGAGAGTGTGGTTTGTAAAACTCATGGGCTTGAGCATATGTCCTCTGATAAGGATACCCTTCTGGGAGAATTTGCTCTTGCAGCTGTAGGGCACGGTTCTGCACATAAGCGTTCCCTCTCTCCACCTTCAGACTGAGCGGCGACAGCTGACCACATTCGACCTTCCTCTGAAGGTGGTTGATATTATCTTAACAGCCATATGTTTCTCTACAAAAACTGTATATGGATGTGGTTGGGACAAATTTGTGGCTTGGTGCAGCACTCGGCAGATACACCACCTCCAGAAGAAGGTATGTGAAGTTTTGATATTTGTATTGACCAAAGCCCAGCAAGGCTATGTCATGGGTGCACTTAAAGGGTATCTTTCATTTTTATTTTTGTGGTTGCAGTACCAGCTCTCATTGTTTAAGTCTCTGGTTGAGTATGTGTTTTTATAAGGGTTACAAGACTTGTTTCCTCCCTCTTCTTTTGTCATTCCACAGTAGGATCTTAACTTGGTCCTGACCTTTCTAAAATTCAGGCCCTTTGTGGATCTTCACATCTGCCCCTTGCCGCTTCTTACCCTCAAGACAGTGTTCCTCGTTACCATTACATCGGCGCAGCATGTGAGTGAGCTTCATGCTCCTTGTGTTAACATGCCGTTCACCACCTTCTTTCCAGACAAGCTGGTTTTGCTAGCACAGGCACCTTTCTTGCCTAAGGTTGTGACACTGTTCCACATTGGTCAGAACATCACCTTGTCTGCGTTTTATTCTCTGCCCCACCACTCTGAGGAGGAGAGGCTCCATCGATGGGACCCCAATTGAGCTCTGAGCTGTAACGTAGTGCATACCAAAGAACACTGGGTGGATGATCAGCTCTTTATTGGGTTCTCTAGCATGAAAAAAGGCAAGGTTGTTCACAAAAGAATCATCTCCCTCTGGATTGCGCTCTGGATTCAGATTTGCTACGCTTTGACCAATAAAACAGCCTCTAGAAGGAAGGTGTGTGCTTACTCAACCAAGGTCAAAGTTGCTATCATTGCTTTGGCACGCAGTCTCTATCCTGGGCATTAGCCAGGCAGCTATGCGGGCTCCCTCCATACTCTTAGGAAGCACTATTGTCTGGACAGTCAAGTTCGCAGAGAGGGGCATTTTACCTGGTTGGTCCTGCAGGACTTTCTGCTTTGAGTCCAGACACAGACCCACCTCCAAGTAGATACTACTTTGTATCTATTCAAAATGTGAGGAATCTGCATCTAGAAGTCTCTTAAAAGAACAAGCTACTTACCATTGGGAACACTCTTCTGGTAGAGAGACTATCTTGCTGCAGACTCCTCACTGACTTATCCTCCCCACTGTATGATAGGAGGCCATCCATTAATAGGATCTTAAGTCTAAGGGACGTATACACGTTAGAAAGCAACTGACATTAGCTTGTTGGAGTGGCGCCTATGGAGCAAAACGCCGTTTTTGCAGAGGCGTGTGGTGCCACCTTGCGGTGCACAGGGGTACTGCAAAAAAGTTTCGGAATAGAGTCTGACGCCTGGGAAATGTTCAAAAGATGAGGATTATACCCGCGGAGGCTACCTGAAAGAGGGTTAGCCAAGGTAAGTAACTTGTTCATTGAGCCAGGTACTGTTTGGATTCTTTTTGAGGCTAATGAAAATTCAAACAGCATCTTGGCTCCTTGCTGGCGCATAGATGTGTGTGTCTGTTTGCTCTCCAGCAAGGAGCCCGACGCTATTTGGATAGAACTAAGAAAATGTGAGCATTCTCTTTATTCACTATGACTGTGGGGAATTAGACATGATCTTCACACACAGATAATCGATACCATGCTTGCCCTTATCCTGTGGGCCTTACAATGCATTGACCTTTACAATGTGTTGAAATACTATACAAGCCCTTACCACGCAATTGTAGGGGCATGGTGTGTATCAGTTACAGTGACCAACTCTTTTAAATATAAAAACTTTATTCTGTGATCCTAACAGAACGAAAGGGCACAGTCTTGTCAGCGTATTTTAATTTTATTGCATACTGGCACAGAGGAAAATATCAATGCATTTCAACCTCAACAGGTCTGGTTCACAATTCAGTGCAGAATGGATGACCATTGTTACACATTCAAACCATTTTCTCATATACATATAAAACAGAAGACATTTTCTGCTGCACATGGTTAGTGTGTGCGCATTAGGGGGCTTACTCATTCCACACTTGTACCTGCACTGTGATATAGATTTGCCCTTTTTATAGAAACGCAAATATTGAGCAAAAGTATAAATGATACTGTCTTGATGTGAGGGTCGAAAATAGGAGACCTGCATGACAAATTCTGGGAGTACATAAAATGCATATAGATCTCCTTAGAATATTAACAATGATCAGTATGAATTAATTCCAGAGTCAGTTTGTGACAAGATATTGCTCTGTCTTCCATAAGTTCCTTTTTACTTTCTATATGTCCATTGTAATTTTCAGCATTGTGCCTCTGAGTTTCAACTTTTTCACCTCATTGATGTTGTGGGTCCTTCATCCCCACCTAGGAATTGGTATGGGTTTTGAAGGTTCATCCATATTGCATCAACCTTCCATCACCACTAATGCTGTGGATGAATGACTTTCTAAATTGAATGTGGTCCACGGGTGGTTAGGTATTTATCTGGTCAATATTTGGTCAATTAAGCCTGTTGCATGAAAGTTCTTACTTGAAAGGGGCGTGATTTCTCTCTTTACGCCTGTCCTATATAATCTTACTTTCTGAAAGTGCAGTTAAAGGTAATTTTAGTTTCTAGCAAAAAAGTATATGAAAGAATGGTTTACAAATTGGTTGGCAAGTTTACAGACTCTTAAGTTACTGATGCAAAATATATTTTAATCACTATGTGCTGGATGTCAACATATATGGATGGGGAGACAGGTATGTGAGTATGAGGATGCAGCAATCTACATATGTGAAAAGGTTCCAAAAGGTCCCAAAGTTTTTGAAGGGTTTGGTATTTTGGGTTTTACGTTGAGTATGCACCATGTTATTCTGACCTTAGCACTGTTCTCATGCATTTTTCGGCTGAAGTCAAAGGAGGTTTTGTGTAAGAAATGTGATGGCCCTTTATTTAGAACATATGGCCTTGGTATTAATTAATATTTGAGGATAATTTATTTTATCTTTTACTTTTTTGTCTTGTAGAATTTAGAGAAGAAGTTGCTGGAGGTGAACACAGTGATCAGTCAAGACAACAGGATCAGCTCTAACCCAGTGGTGAAAATAGTGTATGGTGACCCCAAAACTTTCCTTTCCAGCCTACCCATGGATAGCCATGTTCACTGCTCCAAACTTTGGAGCTGCAGAAAGAGGATATCTATTGAATACCTGTGGCATGTGGCGCAGCAAAAGGATGGAAAGGACACTGTACCCATTCTGTGGAAATTCCTGCAGAAGGTGAGTGTTAAGGCAATAGAGTGTTGGTCTTTTGCATTAATCTTCTGTAGATTCACATTGATACGATGTACTTGCCCAAAGATGTCATTACGTAGAAGATACCAATCATGTGGGACCACAGTTGAAGTTCAATTACATTTTTCATCTGATAAATAGTCACTTAATCTCACGGTTTATGGCTTTATTCCACCTCCTTGTTCCCTTGCTTCTCCTTTGCCACCTTCATGACTTCTCTGGCACAGTTCTCTGTTTAAGTCTTATCTCCACCGTTTCTAACAATACTTTGTTTCACTTTTTTCAGGATACCGAGTTGAGGCTGGTGAAGTTTCTGCCTGATATCCTTGCGCTCCAGAGAGATTTGGTGAAAAGATTCCAGAACTGCATTGATATAGATTTCAAGAAGATTACTGAATTTCTGAGTAATATTCGATCAGGTATGAGCTTTGTGTGTTAGTTTGACAAACATCTTCCATACCATTTACACTTCTTATGGTGTAAGTGGCTATCCAACCAAACAGCACGTAATCTGTATAGATCAAGGCTCACTATAACCAAGTAGATGCTCTCAGTATGTCTTAGTTTTGCAGTGTGACCCTATTCTATATTTAGATAGTGTGCTTTATCCTGGTATCTACTGCTGGGTTCAGAAAAAAACCTACTTTACACACGTAATGTTTTTAGATGTCAACTTTAGATGAACTCCGTATGAATTGACTGAAGCCCACAATGCCTTGCACTGTAAACATCATCTTCAAACTGCTTTTTCACCATCTGGTTTGGAAGCATGCTTTTCACTGGACCCTCACTTAAGAGAAGATGTACTCTTTGGTGTATAAATGCATTTTGCAACTTGAACGCGTGGCTGTTGGACTTAGGACTCAATAGGTATTTTGTGCGGAGATGCTGGATCTGAGGAAACCCTCCAGAATAACTTGTTTTTGACTAAATATCTGTAGCAACTTCATGCCCGGTCACTTTGAACATCATTTTTCAATGGAATTTTTCAGAGGGATAGCATGCTTCCTAAATGTATTAAATTTGTGGAGTTCTCTTCTTTTTTTGTGTCAGCCACAAATGGAGCACCTTGCGAGTTCTGCAGTCTGTCTTACGATAAGTGTCACTTTGTGTGCAGGTTTTTGAATTGTGGGGCCATTCATTCAAGACTTTGAAAATAGCGGATGCTTAAGGTCTTAGTTTGAATGGTAGTCAATGTTTGTCTCCACCATCTCATGAACCGGGCCTTCATAGTGACGGGAAATACTCAAATGTGGAGAAAGTTATGTTTTGCAAACTGAACAGAATTCTAGTTTGGAAAATGAGTCATCAAAGGCAACATGCAACAAAATCTTACATGTCATTGTACAATAATTCGAAGAGTCAGTTTCTGGTCTTTCCACATTGGTGGCCCTAAAAAATCTGTGAAAAATAACAGTCACCACATCGGACACCAACTAGTAATACCTGACTGCTGATGGATCCCACATAATGCCTTGTATTCCCTGTAAGATTGCCTTCCTACACTACCAGAAAAATGGTTTAATAGTCTTTCTAAAAAGTGTGGATTTTGGAAAGGTTATCAAATCCATCTAGAGACAACCAGCAATGTGTTAATGCTTCATCTAAACCAAACCGCAGAATCTCTTTTAGAACCCTATGTTAAAAGAAAGGGCATTGCATACACTTGATATGAGGTGAGCTCTCTTACGGCAAGATTTAAGACTTAAGTAAATCAGAACCTCTCTGTTTAATATGCTGCAACAACCATTGCCAATTGTACTGTCATATTGATTACACACTGGTATATACAGTGGTTGTATTTGTGCTTTTCAAAGTAATCAAGACTGCACTAACCCAAGAGTACATTTAATACAAAGCAATCTATTTCAGTGACTTTGATTGGTGATGTCGCCTTCATTCACTAAACAGAATATCTATTGCTATCCAAGCTGGCAATAAGTTGAAGTGGAACAGGTTCTATTAAATAAGGTGTTTTAAACCACTCCATTTCATGACCATAATATGGAAAACTGTAATGTTCGAGGCATATGAGCTGCAGAATTCACACTGTGCATAGATCGCCATCTGGTGTTGGGCTCGGATGCTTACACCTTGTTGTTGTCTCGGAAGAAGTTTTTTGTAGTCATGAGATAGGTGACTCCTCCCTTGGACAATAGTGCACATGGGCATCGACTGCATCCTCAGATAGTTTTTTTCCGCCATCGGGTTCGGATGTAACTTCTGCACTCCGGTCCGGCACCATATTCTCCAAACCTTTTCGACCCGCTAACCATCATAAACTCGACGGTATTGTTCTTGATCGCGTGATCTTCAACGCGCTCCTCAAATATTCGACTCCGGTCGTCGACGCAGGCCGCTGGGCCTATCGACGCCGTTCGGGCCTACGGCTCATGGAAAGGACTCCATTTAAAAAATGCCCCCAGTGTGGAGCTAAATTCCCACACAGTGACCACCACTAGGTCTGTAATCTGTGTCTTTCGCCAGAACACGACGAGAATAATTGCCAGGCCTGCGCCTCCCATCCGTGATCGCCGGGCCTGACGACACATCATGGCGCAGCGAGCAGCTCCAGCACCGGTGGACATCTTCGATGAAGGTCCGATATCCCGGAGGAGGATTCTGAGAATCTCGAAATCGTGTCCAAAGCAGATGACTCTGACGACCACATCACTCCAGGTCAACTAGTGATTACAACTGCCCCTACCACAACCCCACCTCAAAAAAAGAAGGCCCTGGTCAAGACTTTGCCTGCTGGCCCCAGTCGCGACCGAAAACAAGCTTTAGAAGCCCTGCCCCAGGGCCCGGCTCCGAAGATAAAGGACAAGCCTTCCGGCAGCTCAGGACCGAGCAAGCCGCATATCAGTGTCCCGCAGGCGCCTTCTGCACCAAAGACAGGAGTGCAGCCTCCTCCCAAAAAGACGTCGGCACCGACCACCTCGGTGCCGAAATAAAAGGCTTCGGCTCCAAAACCGAAACATTGGGAACCGATAAAGATTTCCGCCTCCACATCCAAGTCGAATGACCCAAAAACATCTTCCAAGGCTCCGGAGCAGAAATCCAAACCTCGCTCGGACACGAAAAAATCAGCGCCGAAAGCGACTACAGAAGAGGAAGAACTTTTTCAATCTGTTCTTGGCATGCAGCTCTACATGCCAAGAACAGATGCATACTGGTAAGTAGCATTTTCCTTCTCCGCAGTGAACATAATATAAATCTGGAATAAGTGTGTGCTGAAAAAGAACATGTGACTTGCTTGTAATAAAGGTTTGCAGCTTTTTAGTGTGACAGTCATACATCCACATGGCATCAGCTTCCTCCCTGGTAAATAGGAGCACTGGCTTACTTTTGTCCAGAACACTCATACAGAAATGTTGTACTTAAATAGATGACCTTAAAGATGCAATCTGAAGATGGAGTCAACAGTGTAAGGGCATTGTGCAGTTCTGACTGGAATGCCACATGGAAGGTGAACTTAAAAAAAGCATCAAGCTGCAACTGCTGTCAACAGTTAGAGACCTTGTCCTTCTTTGCCCTGCTGATCATTTACTGTCCCTTCGGGCTTGCCTTTATTTTCCTTCCACCACTTTGTTCACAATATCTGGCTGTGTTACGTCACTTTGGTATTATTGAAGTATTGTCTCTTTTTGAATTTGCCCTTCCTGTCCTGGGCTGTGCATGGGCATGGGGTCTCATGTGAGCCGTCATTGAAGGTAAATATTAATATATTATTTAAATGTTATTTTTTTCATGTAAATTGTAAGTACACTACAAATGAGAAAGGAAAAAGCTATCAAATTAAAGAAAAGTAATGCAAGCTGTGAGTAGTATAATGACACTCACTTTGGCCAGTTTACTTATGAGAGGTTTATATTAAGGCAAGCTGAAGATTTAATCCTTTGGGGTCTCAGCTTGGTCTTCAAAGCACAGATGCACCAGAGGGATTAGCTAGAGTGGTGACTGGTGACACGGGGCAGGGGATGTGTGGGCAGATTTAGACCATATTCAAGATTCAGGTTTGATATGTAAATGAATATATATATATATATTCACTGAAAAAACCATAGGTTTCACACATGTTATAGTTAGCGGAAATTTTACTGATAAAAAACCAATGAAATTCCCCCGTTATAGTTAGTGCAGGCAACTATAACTCACGCGACCGCAATCCTCTGCTGATGCTAATACTGTATTTAGACACTTATTTGCCCATGTCTTCTTCCATACATTTTTAGCTATACATATATTACAAATATTTTTTTTTCATAAAGACACATATGTCATCAGCAGAAGATTGCGGTCGCGTGAGTTATAGTTGCCTGCACTAACTATAACGGGGGAATTTCATTGGTTTTTTATCAGTAAAATTTCCGCTAACTATAACATGTGTGAAACCTATGGTTTTTTCAGTGAATTTGCAAGGTTTTTTAAATGCTAATTCCTAACTATAACGTGTGTGAAACCTATGGTTTTTTCAGTGAATTTGTACGGTTTTTTAAATGCTAAGTTACTTTACGCCATTCGTGGCGTGCGCGCCCACTTAACGCAGTTCGTTCCGTGCGCGCACGGTGCGCTTCGCGCACCGCGCGCCCACTTTACGCAGTTAGTGCCGTGCACGCACGGTGGGCACGCGGTGCGATGACAAAGCAAGAAAGCACGTCAACAAATCTGTTTCTGCTTTCCTCCGTGACTATGGTATGGGTGCCATTTACCACAACAACTTGCGTTATGACATGCAAGACATTTATAGAGGAGATGGTGTGCACTTCAATGATGAAGGGAACAGAGTCTTCCTCTTGAACCTTAGACTCTGCATTGGTACTTACTTGTAGGTACCACTAAAAAATCATTTCATAAACACAACGGCTCTTTTTAGAGCCCCCTAATATCTAAACACTTAAATCTGATTTTCATTTTTTTTTGTTTTTTTTTTCTACCGTACGCTTACCGTAAGCTTACCGTACGCGTACCCCGTGATTTTTTTTAAAATCAATAAATGTTTTCTTTGTACTTTACAGTCCTTCTTTGACCCCCTCACAAATGTAAGGGGGTCTGTAACTCTCCTCATTGCCCCCTTTTCTTGTTTTCACTCTTTTTTTTCTGAGTGAAATACACAAAATGGCGGCCGCCGCTTCCTGGTTTCGGCCGATTCGAATGTTTACTAAGATCTAAGAGCCAATCAGAATCGCGCTCGCGCACGCCACCGTACGCTTACGGTAAGCGTACGGTAAGCGTACCGTAAGCGGGCTCAGATATATATATTGATTTAAAGGCTATTTTCTCAGAATCTACTGAACAGATTTACACCAAACCTACAAAAGGCACTTCCTTGACCTAGGGACTACCTCTCTGCCAAATTTCGAGTAATTCTGTTCAGCCGTTCGGGCTGTAGCTCGTTCTAAAGGTCCTATGGAAAAATGCATGGGGAAAACGCGTTTTGGGACCCCCCTTTTATCTCAGCCCCCGCTTGACGGATCCCCCCGAGACTTTCAGGGTAGGAGCGGAGCGTAGCGCCCCACCTATTTTGAGAAATTCGCGAGGATTCATCGACCGGCGCCAAAGTTATTCAAAATAGAATGTTGCGGATTTCCTATGGAAAAGGGGTCCTAACTATAACTACCTACTGGCGACCGCCAGTAGGTAATATATATATATATATATATATATATATATATATATATCGCAATAGCCCTCGAGCCTCGCCAGGTCACTCGCGCTCTCACCCACCATCCGGTTTATCGCCTTGCTGATGCACGCAGGCTGCCTGTCACTTGGTTTGTTTGCTTGATGTCCGACGCGTTTCAAGGCTGTCCGCCCCTTAATCATGGACCGTGCATAGAAGGAAGCAATCACTCACCATTCGTCACTTTCCAACCTTTTATTGAAAGAAAGACCGCCCCCAGTGGGCGTGGAAGTTCTTTAGACAGCAAGCTGAATGCTGGGAATTAGAGTCCGATACGAATGAGGTGAGTCTAATAAAACCTTGAGTAGGCTTGCTTGCCTTGTTGGTTGCAGTGTTTAAAATCCTTTAGTAGGTGTGTCAAGTCTAGTCTGCGTGCGTTCTCGCCTGTGGGAGCGTGCTTTCATGGATAGGAATGGTTTCCTCCCAAAGCCTTTTCAGTCTTCAACTCAGCTTCCAGAGAAGACGAAAATGGTGCTCCTGGGCCACGGCCAAGGGTAGCCGTGTACTTTAGATTCATCGCAATAGCCCTCGAGCTTCGCCAGGTCACTCGCGCTCTCACCCACCATCCGGTGCTGATTCACGCAGGCTGCCTGTCACTTGGTTTGTTTGCTTGATGTCCGACGCGTTTCAAGGCTGTCCGCCCCTTAATCATGGAAGTTCTTTAGACAGCCAGCTGAATGTTTTATTAGACTCACCTCATTCGTATCGGACTCTAATTCCCAGCATTCAGCTGGCTGTCTAAAGAACTTCCACGCCCACTGGGGGCGGTCTTTCTTTCAATAAAAGGTTGGAAAGTGACGAATGGTGAGTGATTGCTTCCTTCTATGCACGGTCCATGATTAAGGGGCGGACAGCCTTGAAACGCGTCGGACATCAAGCAAACAAACCAAGTGACAGGCAGCCTGCGTGCATCAGCAAGGCGATAAACCGGATGGTGGGTGAAAGCGCGAGTGACCTGGCGAGGCTCGAGGGCTATTGCGATGAATATATATATATATATATATATATATATATATTTATATATTTATATATATATATATATATATATATATATATTCACTGAAAAAACCATAGGTTTCACACATGTTATAGTTAGCGGAAATTTTACTGATAAAAAACCAATGAAATTCCCCCGTTATAGTTAGTGCAGGCAACTATAACTCACGCGACCGCAATCCTCTGCTGATGCTAATACTGTATTTAGACACTTATTTGCCCATGTCTTCTTCCATACATTTTTAGCTATACATATATTACAAATATTTTTTTTTCATAAAGACACATATGTCATCAGCAGAAGATTGCGGTCGCGTGAGTTATAGTTGCCTGCACTAACTATAACGGGGGAATTTCATTGGTTTTTTATCAGTAAAATTTCCGCTAACTATAACATGTGTGAAACCTATGGTTTTTTCAGTGAATTTGCAAGGTTTTTTAAATGCTAATTCCTTACTATAACGTGTGTGAAACCTATGGTTTTTTCAGTGAATTTGTACGGTTTTTTAAATGCTAAGTTACTTTACGCCATTCGTGGCGTGCGCGCCCACTTAACGGAGTTCGTTCCGTGCGCGCACGGTACGCTTCGCGCACCGTGCGCGCACAGTGAGCACGCGGTGCGCTTCGCGCACCGCGCGCCCACTTTACGCAGTTAGTGCCGTGCACGCACGGTGGGCACGCGGTGCGCTACGCGCACCGCGTGCCCACGTTACGCTAGATGGGCCATGTACGCACGATGCGCTTCGCGCACCGTGCGCACATGGAGGACATATGATGCACTTCGTTTTGAAAGGTAATATTTTAATTTTTCGTATATTTTATAAGCCATGCACAAATGGTGCCCTTCGGGCACCATTTGCACACGGGGTGGAGAGAGTGTGGATAATTTTTTTTTTTATTATTTTTTTTAAAAATATTTTAGTTTATCTCATCTCTAATAAGCGATGCACAATTGGTGCCCTGCGGGCAACAATTGCACACGGGGTGGAGAGAGTGTGGATAATTTTTTTTTTTTTTACATTTTTTACCGTACGCGTACGGTAAGCGTAATCGGCGAAATTACCGAAAAAATAAAAATTCCGTTTTTGGCCTTGGGGGATCTTTGGGGACTCCCTCAACATGGCTATGTGTGTGGGAGCTGTCTAAACAGCCCCTTTACATGTTTTTGGGCTTTATATTTTAGAAATCACTCTCAGTGCGAGAGAGAAAATGGCGGCCGCCGCTTCCTGGTTTCGGCCGATTCGAATGTTTACTAAGATCTAAGAGCCAATCAGAATCGCGCTCGCGCACGCCACCGTACGCGTACGGTAAGCGTACCGTAAGCGCACCGTAAGCTGGCTCAGATATATATATTGATTTAAAGGCTATTTTCTCAGAATCTACTGAACAGATTTACACCAAACCTACAAAAGGCACTTCCTTGACCTGAGGACTACCTCTCTGCCAAATTTCTAGTAATTCTGTTCAGCCGTTCGGGCTGTAGCCCTGTCTAAAGGTCCTATGGAAAAATGCATGGGAAAAACGCGTTTTGGGACCCCCCTTTTATCTCAGCCCCCGCTTGACGAATCCCCCCGAGACTTTCAGGGTAGGAGCGGAGCGGAGCGCCCCACCTATTTTGAAAAATTCGCGAGGATTCGTCGACCGGCGCCAAAGTTATTCAAAATAGAATGTTGCGGATTTCCTATGGAAATGTGGTCCTAACTATAACTACCTACTGGCGACCGCCAGTAGGTTATATATATATATATATATATATATATATATATATATATATATATATATATATATATATATATATATATTCATTTACATATCAAACCTGAATCTTGAATATGGTCTAAATCTGCCCACACATCCCCTGCCCCGTGTCACCACTCTAGCTAATCCCTCTGGTGCATCTGTGCTTTGAAGACCAAGCTGAGACCCCAAAGGATTAAATCTTCAGCTTGCCTTAATATAAACCTCTCATAAGTAAACTGGCCAAAGTGAGTGTCATTATACTACTCACAGCTTGCATTACTTTTCTTTAATTTGATAGCTTTTTCCTTTCTCATTTGTAGTGTACTTACAATTTACATGAAAAAAATAACATTTAAATAATATATTAATATTTACCTTCAATGACGGCTCACATGAGACCCCATGCCCATGCACAGCCCAGGACAGGAAGGGCAAATTCAAAAAGAGACAATACTTCAATAATACCAAAGTGACGTAACACAGCCAGATATTGTGAACAAAGTGGTGGAAGGAAAATAAAGGCAAGCCCGAAGGGACAGTAAATGATCAGCAGGGCAAAGAAGGACAAGGTCTCTAACTGTTGACAGCAGTTGCAGCTTGATGCTTTTTTTAAGTTCACCTTCCATGTGGCATTCCAGTCAGAACTGCACAATGCCCTTACACTGTTGACTCCATCTTCAGATTGCATCTTTAAGGTCATCTATTTAAGTACAACATGTCACGTGGTTTTAGGCCACTCCCTATTTACAGCGCTAAGTTAGCTCAATCACGTTAGCTGTTGGAAAAACATCTTGTTGCTTTTGCTGCCTTTGCACCCGACACTGTTGTTACATGTTATTCATTTGAGAAATGCAGACTCGTCTCAAGTGAATGTTATTTATACATCCTTAACAGTTGCTAGTGCCCTTGGTCTGTACATCGAGTAAAGAACTGTTCTAGGACACTAGACGGTGCCGGATGATTATGTTCAGGGTGATCGTACCACTGTGTAGTCACAACATGCACGCAGCCGCACATACCAGAATGTCGTGGGCTTTAATATCACAGCGCAGCATATTGTTAGGGCATTCGATAGAAGAGCTGTTGCAGAGAACACTGAGCTGATCCTGTGATGTGATACACCCGAGCTGATCTATACGGTATGGGGTCCCCTATGCAAGCCTATGAGACCTTCTAATAGTCTAATAATATATTATTAGTTGCTAGAGAAAGGAGGGTGGTTGTTTTCCACTGTCATTACAATATGATCGCTCCTTTCATTTTCTATGGTATTGTAACAATGCTAATGGTAATGATCTTAACCATTTGTCTGCTTATGTTAGCCAAAGTACTGTATAACAGGACTCGAGGTTTATGAATAAATTCTTTAAACTTTACTGTGTCTTAGTTATTCTGTTGTGGACTAATATATATGTGCAAACGGGTATTTCGGGTTCCCACCATTCCTGAGAATAACTAAGTCGCATGTTCTGGGTTGTCTATACATTGGGACCGCCGAGCTAAATCTCGGATAACGAATGTGACACTAAGCTAGTCGGATAAGGGGTTCTTAGTTCTGAGGGGAGTTTCTGGTACACCACAATTCTCTAAGGTTCTGGTTTTCTGCGCATAGTTCTGTGCATACGCAGAATCCCTACAACATGGCGCACCTAACGTTTGGTCTTAATATCTGAGATGCCTTAGTAGTGCTTTTTATTAGTCCTTAACACCCTCACTCTGGTTTCCGGATAACGGGAGTGACGGTTTAACCTACCTAGGTTTTAGGCTATAGGTTCTTTCAAGCTTGATAATAAAAAAGGTTACACTAATCTAAGCCCAAGTGCTACTAAAGATCCTCGTTGTATCTTCTTTTTCGTCCTAATGGCGGTAGAAATTCCCGCTCATAGTAGGCTGTCTCTACGTGCTCATTTGAGGACGTACGGGGTGCCTGATGACGGGATGGCAGTGGTGTTTGTCGTAAGTGCAAGTGCCACTTACCCTTATGAGTTGTTTTACTCTTGGGTTACCTTTGAGGCTGTGGAAGATGTTGATAAAACGTTCCACAAATACACTGCCACGCAGGTGCCTCTACATTATACCCCATATATGGCTTTAGAAATTCCTATTTCAACCTGGCAGCACACTATTTGGTTTAATGGCGCCCTCCCCCACACGGTCACCCCGGCGAGACTGGGTCCTTTGTCTATTGAAGGAGCTACTTGGCCGGTGCTGGCCGAACATACACCTCATCCACGCTACCTGACGGTAGGGGTGGATAGCTTACGTATACTACACACGACCCTGATTACGGTCCATAGGGCGTTAGTGCAGTATGTGTCGCGCACTGTACAGGTGGGGGCACCTGCAGTTGCGGGACACGGGGCTGATCACCATCATGCGGTTGTGATTAGTCCTGTAATGGTAAACGCGGTTGTTGGCAAGCGCCCCCAGAATAAGGATGAGTATCCTTATTGGCTTGCAGAAAAATTTGATCAACTAGAAGCCGTGTTTCCTAACACTAGTCCTGTGGATAAACACAGGATACTCACTATTACTTTGCCGAAAGAACTGATCCCAGACATTGTCGATTGTGACAATTGGGGCAAGGTCTTTGCCGCGACCTATTCGAAGTGCTTCGGCACTACGTCTATGTCGGTACTACCTTCCATTATCAAGAAAGTCCAGGAGGACCATGGGGCGGAGGCAGCTATTGAATTGGGAATGCGGCTTATCGACAGCTTCGATATAGTATGTTCCATGATTATGGGAAATCTCTAAGGAGATGCCATGCAGTTTCAAGTGGGAAACATGATGGCGCTTATTGCGGATGACGATAAGCCGAGGGAGTTTGCAAAAGTTATTGCGAAAGCCTATAGGATGGTTGGACGTAGTGCCCTAGGCGTGAAACCCGTCATCAAGATTCCTGATGTAGTACAGCACACTAAAGTGAGTTCGTCTACAAAAGACGATAAACCCAACTTTCCAAAACAAAATTGGCGAGCTAAAAAACAAGATAAACAGCAACAGAAACAGGAGACTCGTCCTGCGTCCCCAGTTCAGGCTTATGTTGAACGCACTTATGATTTGCGTGATCGTTCTCGTATTAAGTCACCTGATAGGTTTCAGGTTCCTGACCAGCGCTCTCCTCGTTCTTCACAGGAAACAGCGGCTTCACACTTTGGTGGAGGAGACCGTGGGAGAGGCCGGGGTGCTCAAGGTCGAGACCAGCCCCGACAGGAGGACAGTAAAGGCAAGCAGGAGGATTCTGCACGTCCACGTCCCCCGTTTCAGAAAAAGAAGGTTGCTGCAATCTCAGCGAAGTATGCCTCAGATGGTACGGACACAGCTTCTGAACATGAAATGGGCGCTGACGCTGCTAGACAGCGCGGCGGAAGTTACAGTAGTGCGGGGAGCACTGCGTCCATTTCTGGAGGCGACAGCAACTAAAATCTATGTAACAGTAGAAACTGCTGATACTCGCGTAGCCCCCCCGAGAGATTATTTGACATAGTCCTCAATATTGAGGGTGACATACAACGAAAAATTAACGCGGTATTTTGGGATAATCTAACGACCACCTATGATATACTATTGGCGGAGAAAGATTGGCCCCCGGCTTTCGTTCTAAACGCTCCAAGGGGGGAAGAAGTCATTCTTCCTTCTTTTGGACACGTAGTGCCCAAGGAGGAGTCTAAGAAGTTGGCCGAGGAGTGGGCGCGGGTGCTTGCACCTGCGTTGTATCGTAATCAGGTGGGGTGGGATAAAAGTTATACCCTCCACGAATTTCCATTGCGGTCCGAACCCCAGCCTCAGCCCCAATACCCTATGCGTCGTGAGGCTCGGTCTCACGTCGCGGCTATCCTTGAACAATTGGAATATCAGGGTGTAATTGAAACGTGTGTGTCATCCATGAATAATCCTTTATTCACTGTAACGAAGCCTGACGGATCGTACCGCCTAGTTTTGGATTACCGGCATTTAAACTCGCACTGCCGGAATTGTGCGGTGCAAAATACCCATAGTTCAGCCCTCGTAGATAGTCTTGTGAGAAAAAGGTTCAAAACCACACTCGACTTGTCCAATGGTTTTTATTGCCATAACATATCCCCTCATAGTTATGAGTGGACCGCTTTTACTTCGGGTGGTAAACAAAAAGTGTTCAAAAGGCTCCCAATGGGCTATAAAAATAGTCCTGGGGTATTTGCTGCCCGTGTGGTCTCTCTCTTAGAGATGGTAGACCCGGAGGCGTACTCGTACGTTGATGACATCTACTTAACAGACGACGAGTTGCTTCCACACCTTGCTCGTGTGGACAACATAATTTGTATGTTTGCGGACTTTGGTTACAAGTTTAACTTTAAGAAGTCCCACATTGCCGAGTACACAGTTTTATTCTTGGGGTACGAACTCAACAATGAGGGCCGAGGCTTGGCTCCGCAGTTCCTTGAGAAATGCGCACGCCTTCGTATCCCTACGACACTGAAACAACTACAATCATTGCTGGGCTTTCTGAATTTCGGTCGTACCTACATTCCTGAATATGCCCAGCGTATCAGGACACTAAATGCCTTGGTGCAACCTACTTTTACCAAATCTTGCTGGCTGCCAGAACATTTGGCTGCATTACACTCTTTGCAGTCTGACCTTCTTACTGCGAAATATTTACAAACTCGTGATAACCACACAAACCTGGTCATAAGAATTGTACCGGGTGTGGAGGGGTTCACATACTTAACATACAATGAGGGCGACACAGTCCCCATTGCTTACAAATCTCATTTATATACTTCGGCTGAAATGCGTTTCTCCACTGTCGAAAAAGTTTTGACGGCAGTTCAGATGGCAATCCTGAAAGAACGAGCGCTATCACAGGGGAAGCGCATGATGGTGGTAACACCATTTCCTGCCCTAGAGGCAGTCACTAAAGCAAGTGTGCCGAATTCTAAAGCTTTGCATCCAAGGTGGATACAATGGGCGACCTCCTTAGCCTCGCCTGATGTCGAATACATTTTTGACGCAGGACTTCAGACTCAGGAGAGTTTGGAGTATGAATTAGTTCATCCGGCTCCACTTACATTGCGCCCGTTGGAGGAGTTCAATTGTGTCATATACACTGATGGGTCCGCGCAGCCCGCAACCGGATCAAGGCACGCTTATTCAGCGGCTTGCGCAATTGTTGTTGGTACTTTCGTGAATGGTGAATTCGTACAGGATGCGGAGCGCGAGTGACCTGGCGAAGCTCGAGGGCTATTGCGATGAATATATATATATATATATAAGTTGTGTTCGAGGCATATGAGCTGCAGATCACACACTAGGATAGTAGATCGCCATCTGGTGTTGGGCTCGGATGCTTACAGGTTGTTGTTGTCTTCGGAAGAAGTATCTGTGGTCACAAGATTGGTGACTCCTCCCTTGGACGACAGTGCGCATGGGCATCAACTCCATCGTTTTTTTCCGCCATTGGGTTCGGATGCAACTTTTCCGCTCCGGTTGGAAATCTCAATTCCAAGCTTTTCGAAGCGAAAAACTTCCACAAAACATCGAAGCACCTTCATCCTTGACATCGATTTCATCGGCTCGATTCCGGACGTCGACGCGGGCCGCTGGGCCTATCCACGCCGTGAGGCTTACGGCTCATGGAAAGGACGCCTTTCAAAAAATGCCCCCAGTGTGGAGCAAAATTTCCGCTCAGTGTCCACCACAAAGTCTGCAACCTGTGCCTATCACCGGAACACGACGAGTCCAGCTGTCCAGCCTGCGCAGCATTTCGATCCAAAAAGACCATTCGAGATCGAAGGGCTCGACGCCACATCATGGCACAGAGACCAGCTCCGGAACCAGAAAACATCTTTGATGAGGGCCCCGATGTCCCAGAAGAAGATTCCGAGGATCGACAAATCCTCTCCGAAGCAGACGACTCAGACTACCCCATCACTCCTGGGCAACGTGTGAGCACTACTGCCCCTGTCCCAACCCCTCCAAAACCAAAGGCATTGGTCAAGACTTCGCCTGCTGACCTCAGTCGAGACTGAAAACATCCTTCAGAACCCCCGCCTTCGGGCTCGGCTCCGAAAAAACATAAGCCTTCCGGTAGCTCAGGCCCGAGCAAGCCGCATGTCATTGTTCAACCGGCACCTTCGGCACCGAAGACAAAAGACCACTCGGCACCAAAATCGGCTCCGACGCCTTCGGCCCCGAAAACACCGAGGCCAATAGATAAACCGGCACTGAAGGTTCCCAAACCTAAAGATACAACTCCGGCTCCGAAACCATCATCGGCACCGAAACCACCGGCTAAGGACTCTCATACACCTCCTAAAGCAAAAACTCGGAACCGAAAAAATCGGCGCCAAAAACTGTTCCCGAGGAACAAGAACTTTTCCATCCAGATCCCATTGATCCAAGGCAGAAAAAGATTTATATTAATCCAAAGACTGGACATGTCACCGCGGTGCCATGTAAAAAACGGAAACTGGACACACCACCTGCCCCAGTTCCTATAAACAAGAAGGACTCTGCAACATCGCCTATCCCTCCTTCCTCTCCCATACTACCTTCTACCCCACCCCCTCTGCCTACACCACCCTTGCCTATACCCTCTCCATCACGTACACCACCTCCACAGGATGATGATGACCTAGGAGGGGGGGGGGGTGACCCTAATGATCCGTTCACGGATCCAGATACCGCACCACTGGATGATTGAGCATTCCCTCTACCAGACATGCCTGACCCTCAACCATATCCCTCCAAACCATCATCTCCAGATGATCACCTGGGGTTTGGCCAATTATTAAATAGAGCAGCACTTTACCATGGCGTCACCATGCACTCAGACGCACCTGAAGAAGACTTCCTATTAGATACTTTTGAGCAATCTCAAAAGTCTGTACAAATTCTACCTATGATTAAAGGAGTCATAAAACACGCCCGAGGTATTTAAAGACCCCGTCCGTGCCAGGGTTCCTTACCCAAGGATGGAAAAGAAATATAGGCCTGCCCCTGAAGATCCTAGTTACATCAAAGGGCAGCTCCCTTTGGATTCTTTGGTCATTTCCAATGCTAGGAAACGCGCCAACTCACAAACCACAGGAGATACACCACCCCCGACAAAGAATCCAAACTGTTAGAAGCCTCTGGCAAACGAGTAGCAGCACAAGCCGCTAATCATTGGCATATTGCCAACACCCAAGCCCTACTAGCACGCTATGACAGGGCCCACTACGACCAGTTAGAGAATCTGTTACAACATCTGCCAGACCAATATAAAACCCAGGCAAATGACCTTATCCAGGAGGGAAAACTTATTTCAAATGTGTCAATTAAAAGTGCGCTTGACGCCGCAGACACCGCCTCTAGAGCCATAAACACCAGTGTGCTCCTTAGACGCCATGCCTGGCTACGCATTTCAGGCTTTAAGCCAGAGGTTCAAACTACCATACTTAGTTAGCCATTCAACCAAGAACAGCTATTTGGGCCAGCAGTAGACACTGCCCTTGAGAAAATGAAGAAAGACACCGAGACTGCTAAGTCCATGGGACCATTACATTCTCCACAACCACGTGGCTCCTTTTGATGCTCCTTCTACCGAGGAGCCTCCAAGAATATGGGAGCGGACACCTCCTCTACATTCAAACCCGCTACACAAACATCCCCCAGTAGAGGATATTTTAGAGGCGGATACAGAGGAAGCAACAACAAGGGGCGAGGTCGAGGCAATACCAACACTCACACCTCCCCTGCCACAAAACAGTGACTTTCCTCCGCTCCCCCCAGACCATTCCACTCCAGTCGGAGGAAGACTCAAACAGTTCCTACCTGTCTGAAACTCCATCACAACAGACAAGTGGGTTAGACAAATTATCCCGTATGGTTACTGCCTGGAACTCACAACTACCCCCCCCCCCCCACATATACCACCCAAACAGCGTTCCATGTCACCAGACCATCTTACGCTCCTCAAACAAGAGGTTCTCTCATTGCTTCAAAAACACGCAATAGAGCCAGTTCCCTTAGAACATCAGGGTACAGGGGTATACTCACTCTACTTCCTAATCCCCAAAAGGACGGGACTCTAAGACCAATACTCGACCTCAGACCCCTAAATCTGTATATAAACTCAGATCATTTCCATATGATCGCTCTTCAACAAGTGCTCCCACTACTACAACAAGGCGATTTCCTTGCCACACTAGATCTCAAGGACGCCTACTTCCACATTCCCATACATCCTGCTCACAGGAAGTACCTAAGGTTTGTGGTGGACGGACAACACTACCAGTTTACAGTCCTTCCATTCGGGGTAACAACCGCGCCCAGATATTCACCAAATGTCTAGCAGTAGTAGCAGCACATCTCAGAAGACAACAAATTCATGTCTTCCCGTATCTAGACGACTGGCTAATAAAAGCCAAGTCATTCAACAAATGTGTTCTACACACTCCCCAAACCATCCAAATCTTACACAATTTGGGATTCACAATCAACTATCCCAAATCTCATCTCCAGCCCTCTCACATACATCAGTATCTAGGAGCCACCATAAACACCTCCCTAGCATATCCCAGCCCTGCCAGGATAGCCAATATACAAGCTCTTATCACAAAATTTCAAGTTCAACACTCTCTTCCAGCAAGAGTGTTCATGCAACTCATAGGCATGATGGCGTCATGCATCTTCATTGTGCCTTATGCAAGACTTCAAATGCGTCCCTTGCAAGAATGTCTAGCACGTCAGTGGAACCAGGCTCACAGACAACTCGCAGATCCGGTGTTGGTGGACAGTCGCACACATCGCTCTCTGAAATGGTGGAACATAACAAACCTGTCCAAAGGGCGGCCGTTCCTAGAGCCTCTTCCACAGATAGTGCTGACTACGGACGCATCGCTCACAGGATGGGGAGCCCATCTCCTCGGACACACCACTCAGGGCAAATGAACCACTCAACAGACAGTGCTCCATATCAACTACCTGGAACTGGTAGCAGTGTTCCTAGCACTAAAATCATTCAAACTATATCTCCAGAACAAAACTGTCCTCATCCGGACAGACAACATGACAGCCATGTATTACATAGAAGAACAAGGAGGCACACATTCTCTCCAGCTGTCCCAGCTCGCACAGAACATTTGGAGATGGGCCATTCCTCAGAACATATACCTACTTGCAGAACACCTTACAGGGGTTCACAATCAGACTGCAGATCTGCTAAGTCGGCAAACACAACAGATCCACGAATGGGAACTACATCTCCAAGTCCTACTGCCCTTTTTCCAACAATGGGGCCAACCAGACATAGATCTGTTCGCCACACAGCAAAATGCCCAACCTTCGCCGCCAGGTTTCCCCACCCGGAGTCAAAGGGCAATGCAATATGGATGAACCGGTCAGGCAGATTTGCGTACGCTTTTCCGCCTCTCCCACTCATTCCATTAGTGGTACGCAAGCTCAGACAACAGTCTCTCAAACTAATCCTAGTAGCTCCCACATGGGCACGGCAACCCTGGTTTCCAACACTACTGGAACTCTCGATAGTTCCACACAAAAAACTGCATCTCTCCCCGTCCTTATTAACCCAGAACCATGGAGAAATCAGACAACCAGACCCAGGTCAACAGAATCTGGTGATCTGGCTCCTGAAGTCCTAGAGTTCGGTTACCTCAACCTGCCACCAGACTGTATGAACATTATAAAAGAGGCCAGAAGACCTACCACTAGAGCTTAATATGCTGCGAAATGGAAAAGATTTGCCATTTACTGCAATAACAATGATATAAACCCACTGGATGCATCCATCCAGGACATCATTAGCTACCTACTACACTTACAAAGATGTAATTTGGCATACTCATCCATACGTGTCCACCTAGCAGCATTAGCAGCATACTTACAAAATAGACAACACTTGTCACTCTTTAGAGTCCCTGCGATTAAAGCCTTCATGGAAGGGCTTAAAAGGATTATTCCTCCCAGATTACCACCCTCCCCAGTGTGGAATCTAAACATTGTTCTTACCAGGCTCATGGGACCCCCATTTGAACCTCTGCATAAATGCGAACTACAGTTCCTCACATAGAAAGTAGCTTACCATATCGCTCTCGCATCCCTCAGAAGGGTAAGTGAAATCCAGGCTTTAACCATACAAGAACCATTCTTACAATTACACGTAACAAAGTGCTTCTTAGGACAAATCCAAAATTCCTTCCAAAAGTCATATCTCCGTTCCATCTTAACCAGTCAGTAGAGTTACCAGTATTCTTCCCAAATCCAGACTCGGTAGCTGAAAGAGCTCTTCACACCTTGGACGTTAAAAGAGCCCTTCTTTACTACATTGACAGAACCAAATAATTCCGCAAGACAAAACAATTGTTTGTAGCTTTCTCTCCACCACATAAAGGCAACCCCATTTCCAAATCAGGGATAGCTAGGTGGATAGTTAAATGTATCCAAATATGCTACCACAAAGCTAAACGCACACTAACAGTTCCCCCTAGAGCGCATTCCACACGCAAAATAGGGGCTTCCATGACATTCTTAGGAAACATTCCCCTAGAAGATATTTGTAAGGCAGCCACATGGTCTACCACACACACCTCCACTAAACACTATTGTGTTGACGTGCAAGCAAAGCAACAAGCTTCTGTGGGACAGGCTGTTCTTAAAAATTGATTTCAAACTGCTGCAACCGATACAGGTGACCACCGCTAGGGGAGATACTGCTATGTAGTCTATCCTAGTGTGTGATCTGCAGCTCATATGCCTCGAACGGAATATGCTACTTACCAGTATGCATCTGTTCTTGGCATGTAGAGCTGCAGAGCCACACGCCCACCCACCTCCCCGGAACCTGTATCTGTTCCAGCATTGTCTTACTTAGACATCACACATGGACATCTCTCTCATTTCTACAAATTGCATCATTTCCCATCATGGCGAAAAACAATCTGACGATGGAGTTGATGCCCATGCGCACTGTCGTCCAAGGGAGGAGTCACCTATCTCGTGACCACAAAGACTTCTTCCGAAGACAACAACAACCTGCAAGCATCCGAGCCCAACACCAGACGGCGATCTACTATCCTAGTGTGTGGCTCTGCAGCTCTACATGCCAAGAACAGATGCATACTGGTAAGTAGCATATTCCTTTTCTTTGAAGAAGTCTTTTGAGTCACGAGACTAAGTGACTCCTTCTCTAAGTGATACTGCGCATGGGCATCAACTCCTTTGTTAGATTGTTTTGTCTCTGCCATCGGGGTTGGGCGTGTGTGCCTCTGCTCTGTGTTTCAACTCCATTCAGTGAGATTCTTCGGTTCTTTTTACTGTCTTCGAAGGTGTTGTTTCGATCGTGCTGTTCGCTTTTGTGCTGCTTCCATCGAAGATGCCCTTCTGATGGAACCCGCACACCCTTCAGATTGTGCTTGCGTTGTTACGCAAAATATTCGCACACTGATCAATACCTTGTGTGAAATAGTTTTTTTTCGGATCTTCGTGAAGCCCGCTCTGACGCATGCCAGTCCTTTTGGTCCGAGAAAACACTTTGGGTATGAAATGTCTTTCAGAAACGGAGATGACACCCACAACATTTTCAGCAAAGAGCACGCTCAGGAGGAGCCAGCTTCGGAAGGGGAAGAAGGGGTATTCCCCCTGATGAAAGCTGTGGCGTGAAGATTGATCTGGTGATGCATAGCCTTCCATCCAGTCAGCATGTGAGTACTATGGCCCTTGACCCAGCTCCAATACCCAAGTAGGCTTCAAAGCCTACTCATACAGAGGTTACCGGACCACCACTGCCTCCGAGCCATCTGAAAGATTGTTTCTGGTGCCCCGCACTCAAGCCTGCCTCTGAAAACTGATACCAAGGCCAAACCTTCAGTATCGACCTCTTCGGACCGAAACCGACCTTCGGGATCGAGCCAGCAACCGACCTCATCTGTCATGGATGTCACTGCTCAGGGTCACTCGCAATGTTGTTATAACCGCGTTCCAGTCACGTCATCGCTACAGTCTTCAGCACAGCTTTCCAAACTTTTCATGTTGGAGACACACTTTTTAGACATTTCTGATTTAGTGACACGGTAATGCGAGTGAGTTTAGCGAGCGAGCTCGAACCATTTTGAAAAAATAGTGTGCAAATGGTGCATTTTCAAGCAAATTTGAGAAAGCAGGAAGGTTATTAAAGCAATTGTAAATCTGTTCTAACAAAGACAGTGACTGTCACAAACATCTCAATCCATCATTCAGTAAGCAAGCTTCACTTTAGGGCACAAGTAACTGAGCAGTCATAGGATGGTTAGCATGTAACACAGGTTATTTGAACATGGTGTTTCAAGTGTGCAGCTTTAGAAATGAATGGAAGAGCGATATATGAAGGACCTGGTGGGGTAAGGTTGGTGTCAGACATGTGATGCGGAGTGGTACGGAAAGGCGGAATGGATGAAGAGAGTCATATTAGAGTTCCAGGAGTCGTGGTCACACAGAGGGACAGCAGAAACAGGGTATTGGCTCATGTGGGGGGTAGGGGCATACTGAGGGCTTGCAAGAGAACTTTGCCACACATAAACACTACAGTTAGCTCATACGGAGGCTGCATTGATGAGATGAGGCAGAGCACATACAAAAGGGCAGCAGGCTAGGCAGTTACACACAGGAGCTTCGGGGGTGGAGGGGCTCAGGGGCCGGGCCGGGGTGAGATAGATACAACAGAGAGGCTGCAGTGGAGAAAGGGGCACATATACAAACTTCAGTAGGGTGTAAGGCAGAAAAAGCTGATACTGAGGAGGTGGCAGACACACAGAGGGGTTACAAAGGATGGAGAGGCACAGATCGATTGACACACAGGCCGTAGAAGGGAAGTGCAGCATTCAGAGTGGAAGCTTAAGACACCATGAAAGAAACACATAGCAGGATAACCCATTGAACAAAGCAGCAAAAAAACATGGTCAACCAACACAGCTCTTACAAGCAAACCTTATGGCATAGAATACACAGTATACAGATCTACCTAAGAAATGAGTGATTCAGTCAAAAAGCACCTTTTAAATAAAGTTCCCACCAACAGGCTACCACCACCTAAAAGGAGTCAAAAGTAAGAGCCCTGACACCTCTAGTAGAAACTCTCACGCCTCTACCAGCACCCTGTCTCAGGATGGATGCCAGGGCAGATGTCAGCTTTCCCAGTCCTACTTGGCATGTGCAGTTTGGCGGCCAGATGAGGCTGAACAGGTGACAGTTGACAACTATACCACCACACACCCTCATCCTTCAACACACAGGAGGATGAAGAATGCCAGGGACAAGTGACTACTACTTGCTGAGAACTCTGTGGATATTAGTTAACAGGGCACTGGGAGATCATGCCATCTGCCCAGTTTCTCCTTGGCTTGCATCAGACTACAGCCTAAACTTGTTCTGAATGTTAGGCTATACACGTTGGTATGATTATATCCTGGATGGAAATGGCGCTCACTATATGCGGTAAATATTTGGTAGTACAATTGACAATCTAGGTGCTCAGGGAGGAGGCAATCATCCAACACCTCATAATTAAGATCAGCAGATCTATACACAATTTTGAGTCATGCCCCGGCACACATTAACACTAATTACAACAAGTCAAAAACTTGAATATCAACATAAATACATGAGAAATATGAATAATTTTAATGGTTTTCTTGTTGAGACTCCAGCCAACGCGTGTTTCACCGCTCGGTACAAGACACCAGCGACTTCCTCAGGCTGGAAAACATATTAAGACACAATGTAAGCCCACAAAATTCGGGCATCAATAATACAGTACATGTCAAGTGAATTATTTGTGGTCCCAACTATATTCCTCAAACCACACCATATGTCCTAATTCAGTGTAGATACACCCAGCATAGGACAGTGACAACAATAATATTGTTTCTTAGCATTTTAATATATCCATTGATAGTGTCTGATAAATCAAGCCAAACAATAGTGAGAAAACCCCTACCGACAACGCGATTGTGTCAATAAGATTATAGGGAGTGCAAAAGGGAATTCATGCAGCTAATAACCATCACACAAGTGGCACTCCCAATGCAGACTGTTTTGAAAAGCATCTACTGGGAGAACCCAGGCCTACCTTCCAAGAGGTGCAACAGTCTAAGTGCCTAAAGTTAATAAAATACAAAATAAAACATTTCTATGAGAAATCCATTCTAATAAGATCTGTGTCCATACTAAATATCATCCATAGGGTAGGAACATACCTTCCGACTGTTTATAATTCCGTCCCAACCTAATTATGGCTGGGCAAATCCGAGATATCTCATGAAGAATCCTAATTTTAACATATATCTGCAAAAATATAATAGAGTCCTATTTAAAATAATGAGGCAAACACTCCTAATCACAGATAATATAATCCAGCTAAGTTTATATGCTTAAAATAGAAGGCTTGTGAAAAAAGATAGATCGTAACATCACCAATTGTGTTCATTATTTTAATATTCATGATTGTCTACCGTTAGAGATTAGGCTACTATTACAAGTCAAGCCGTCACCATTAGCAAGTTCCAACAGTGACAAGGTCTAACAGCATCCAATGTACCGAAATCCCAGTGTATACAAAGTGACCCTGGGAACAAATATAATGTAATCCAGGTAAACCAACTCCGTGTGACAGAAACAGACGAGTTCACCAAGATATTTATGTTCGAAACTATCAGCTTGCCGGAAATGCACGTTATGAAGTACAACTTTTGCCAATGTGAGGACTATGTATTTGAAAAGCCCACGACGCACTGAAAAATCAAAGGTACAAATAGATTCAAAGTACCCATGTGAAAAACAATATAAACTATATTTAAGTCTCAGATTGTCTAGCAAATCAATACCTGTAAATAACAGCAGCAGAGCCTGAATCCGACTCCCGGCTCCTCAGTATGGCCGTAGTGTTCTGCCGGTAACCGGAAGTGCTTCTTGTAATGTTTGAATATCCAAAAGACTAGCGCGTAAGATGCGACGACCGAGCTCATAACAGCAGCTGCCATCTTACGTAGCTGGTTAATAATAATGTGATCTCTGCTGTTTATCTCCGTTTGCCTATTCGGCCGTCAATAAGCGTAACTAGCTATATAGTGTGATCTATAACGATAATCTACGTTAGTCTACTCTTATTTAAAAATAATCCTTAAATGCTCGATCGACATAACGTAATAGTGTTAACCAAATAAAAGAAAAATATAATTGTAAACAATAAGAACCCCGTATTTCATGCAGATTTACCATAGGGTTTACCCTAGTTACTAGGTAAAACCGGCCTAAACATTTACGATACTGGCCGCCATCTTAGATAGGTGGTCTGGTTGGCAAATAGCTACGTCCACAGAAAGATTCGTCCGTCATATTATATCTATGTTGGCACTACACAGAGTTGGTTATAGATATCCATAGTTCTCAACGTTCAGGTGAACACATATCAGTTAATACAGTGCCAGTCTATGACGTTGCCAAATTTAAGAAGAAAACAAGTTCTATTTTAAAGAAAAGTCTTCTGACAGTTTCAGTTAATTCAGAATATAAACTCTATTTGGCGTAAAGTATCGCCCCTATGTCCTCTCAAGCCTTAAGAGTCTAAATATTGGCAATATTTGCTGTATATTAGGGGGGAGACAGAGTGGTCCAATGAGTATACAATCAGTATATAGGAAATCCCAAGTTACTTGGGTGCGTAACATTAAAGTGAAAAGGGGTTATTCAGTGGGTCTACAATATACACTTAGGAAATCCCTTAGTATATAGGAGAATATTCACATGGAAAGTAAGACTTAAAAAAGAAATAAATAGTAGAGCATGTCAATAGTGAGTCCCCTATTGCTTGGCTCAATATCATACCCCATCTTAATGTATATACCATACAATATGAATTACAATAAGTCAGCACATTTCTAGAGTTTAGTTACATAATTTCTCTAATATAGTCAGAATTAACACACAGAACAAAAAGTCCTAAGCAGTTAATGATTGGCATACAATATCTTGATGTATCATTAATATAGTAATAGACAGTCCTAGTATTTACAGTAATGTTATAATCCTAATAACATTATGACTAGCTATCTCCATATTAATATCACTGATCCTAAATCGGAGATGTATTAGTCTCCTAGGAAGTAGTGTAGTTCATGGTCTGTATTCATCCCATGTTTGACCGCTTGAAGCTTCATAATCCACAAAGCCTCCCTGCGTCGCAGAAACAGTTCCTTATTGCCACCCCTCGGGTCCATGTTAACCTGGTCAATTCCACAAAATGAGAATGTTTTATTTGTACCCTGCGCGTGGCATTCCTGAATTTGTGTGGCAGTAGCATATCTGGTGTCATTATGCTTGATGGCCCTTAGATGCTCATATATTCTCTCCTTTAGGGTTCTAATTGTACTTCCTATATAAAAACTGCCACATACGCATATATTCTAATGTAATATTCTTGGTAATTTGCAATCTTAATTTTCTTAATTTACAAGACTTAATTTTTAATGCATAAGCTATGCCACAGTGGAATGACCTCCTCCATGCCTCCCAGTTCCCTTCTTCTTTTTGGTGGGAGCAAGAACTGAGGCTCTAGCTGACCTCCTGTGACCTTGTGTAATGTAACTGGTGCTCATGTAAAGCGCTCAAATACCTTCGGTCAAGTTCAGCAAATAACACTGTAAACAAAACCAAGCATTGGCATAGTCAATAGGTCTTGCCTGTGGGATCCTATAAGTATTTAGCCATGCAGCACATTATCCTGGGTGTTTAACATTTACTGTTCTTTAACGTGGAAACATTGACCCTAATAGGCACGTATCTGAAAGAAACACGTTAGTTAGATTCCTCACCTTAGAATATCCCCAGGCGTCAGACTGGATCCGGAAGATTTTTCGTCAGCAATACCCCTTGCGCGTCGCTAGGCTTAGTCTGCGGCTCCGCGTCCGTCGTAGGCTTCGTGCGCCGGAATGACGTCGTCGGAGTACTTAGACGCCGCCCTCGCGTGCTGACGTCAGTTCTTCTTTTTTCCGCGCCAGTAAGCGCAGATCCGGGAGAGCTACCCCTTTTAGTCTTTTTTGACTAAGTTTTTTGATCCTTTTTGATCTTGTCTCGACTCCGGTGCCGGTAGGATGCCTGGTTTCAAAGCCTGTGCTGACTGCAACCGCTTGATGTCGGTTACGGATCATCACCGCCGGTGCCTTTACTGTTTGGGCCTCGACCACGACGCGGAGTCGTGTTCGGACTGCAAGGCCCTGACCTCGAAGGCTAGACGGGAGCAGTCCCGTAAGCTCCTCGAGATTCGCCACTCGGCTCCGCGCCCCTCTCGATCCCGGTCCAGAAGGAGGTCCAAGGATCGGTCGCGGAGCCGCAGCCGACGTCATCATCGCTCGTCTGACTCCAAGTCTTCGGGTAAGTCGAAGCACTCCAAGAAGTCCAAGAGGCGACACCGCTCTTCGGACTTCCCTCGCTGGTCGCGCGACTCGGCCGAGGGTCAGGGTGGTTCCACCCCCGTGGCTCCAGCGGCGCCACGCAAGTCCCCATACCCGCCGGTCCCTGGGATTGACGCGACGCCGGCGGAAGTCAGTGCCTTCCTCTCGGCCATGAGGAGCCTGGCTCCGCCGTCGACGCCTGCTGGCGCGCCTTCGGGCCCCGCGGACCCGACTGGGCAACCTTGCATGCCGGCGGCTCCGGCCCCGGTGCCGTCGCCGGTGCCGTCGCCAGCTTCGGCCCCGACCCCGCAGGTTCCCGAGGGACTCGTCCCTGAGTCCCCGCCGACGCCGGTCGACCTCGTCACGCCTCCTCCGCCGGCGGCGACACCGGTTCCACCGCCGGCTCCACTCGGCGTCGAGCCCCAGTTCAGCCCCGCTCCGGATCCGACGCCGTTACGGCGTCGATGGACGCCGCGTACGGCGCCGTTAGAGACACATTATGTCTATCGTCCGGCTCCGATCCTTCCTCCTGTTTACCAGGAATCGGATGACGGGGGCGACTGGGAGGGGTCCGATGACACTATGGCCGTTCAGGCTCAGCTGTCACAGGACTGGGCAGATGAACTGGGGGAGGCCAGTGGTCTGGATACCTCACCAGACACTGGATTCATCTCTCCTCCGACTGTGGCTTCGGAGGAGGGTGCTGCTTTCTCTGTGGTGCTGCGCAAGGCAGCCGCAGCCCTTGGGCTCGAGCTGCCTGCCATGGCTGTGAGGACTAACGTCCTCACTGAGGTGCTTCAGTCTGCAGCAAGCTCCACTGAGCCTCTGCTGCAATTCAATGAGGCCCTCATTGACGTTCTGCAGGGCACCTGGTCCAAGCCCTCCACAGTCCCTCCTGTGGACAGGAACGTCACCAGGCGCCACCGCCCTGCTCCGGGCGACCCCAGTTTTCTGTCCCAACACCCCACCCCCGAGAGCCTGGTTATCCAGGCTTCTACCTCCCGATCCTCCTTCCCGACCGCTCCGCCGGACCGGGATTCCAAGAGACTGGAACAGTTTGGCAAAAAGCTGTTCTCCTCCCTTAGTTTGGGTCTGCGGTCCTTGAATACCGCCTGTCTTTTGGACCATTATTCCCACTCTCTGTGGGATACGGTGGAGGACGTGCTGCCCCTGTGCCCGGAGGAGGCCCAGACACGACTTACCCAGGCTCTGGCCGATGGGAGGGATGCAGCACGACATGCAATCCGATGTGGGCTTGACACTACGGACTCGCTGGGTAGGGCGATCCACTACCTTTTCGGGGGATGTCCAGAGCACTCTCATGGACATGCCCTTTGATGGCACTCGCCTTTTTTGGTGAGAAAGCGGACAGTGCGCTGAATCGCTTTAAGGACTCCCGGGCTACGGCCAAGTCCTTGGGCCTCTCGGCCCCGCGGTCGCAAACTTCCGCCTTTCGCCCCTTTCGTGGCCGAGGAAGGTGTGCCTCCTCACGTCAGCCTAGCCACCAGCCGCAGAACCAACCTGCGCGCGGTCGCTGACGTGGTTTCTGCCGAGGCGGTTCTGGAGGACGACGCGGTCATCCCACATCCACCCCGGCAGCATCCGCCTCAAAGCCTTCCTAGTCCGAGCTTTCAGGCCCATTCCACGCCAGTGGGCGGCAGAGTTCGCCATCACCTGCTCCACTGGCGGTCCATCACATCGGACAGGTGGGTGCTGCAAATCGTCCGAAGGGGCTACTCCCTCCCCTTCGAGACGACCCCTCCAGCCATGCCACCGCAGCACCACCGTATCTCGGGGGATCATTTGAATCTTCCCCACGAGGAAGTTTCGGCCCTCTTGGCAAAGGGGGCCGTCGAGCGCGTTCCGAGCCCAGAAGTAGGTCGTGGTTGTTATTCCCACTACATTCTGGTGCCCAAGAAGGGCAAAGGGGGCCTGCGCCCTATCTTGGACCTCCGGAACGTCAATGCCTTCCTCCGGAAGGAAAGGTTCAAAATGTTAACTTTGGCTCAGGTTCTAGCTGCCCTAGACCCTGGAGACTGGATGGTAGCGTTGGACTTGCAGGACGCATATTTCCACATCCCCGTCCTGCCGGCCCACCGGCGTTACCTGCGGTTCACGGTGGGTCAGGAGCACTTTCAGTTTACCGTGCTCCCCTTCGGCCTTACCAGTGCCCCTCGGGTGTTCACGAAAGTGATGGCGGTGGTCGCAGCTCATCTGCGCAGATCAGGGGTTCCAGTCTTCCCCTATCTCGACGACTGGTTGTTGAAGGCGGGCTCGCCCCAGGCAGTCGTCTCCCACCTCCAGACTATGGCGGATCTCCTGCATTTGCTGGGGTTTTCCATCAACGTGCCGAAGTCACACCTGAGTCCCTCTCAGAAGCTCCTCTTCATCGGAGCGGTTCTCGATTTGGCGCAGTTCCAGGTCTATCCGCCGGAACAGCGGGTCCGGGATATTCAGGCCCCGATTCCCATCTTTCGGCCTCTATCCTGGGTTTCGGTCAGGCTAGTGTTGCGGCTTCTGGGGCTGATGGCCTCCTGCATCCTACTAGTGTATCACGCCAGGCGGCGCATGCGGGCTCTGCAGTGGGACCTGAAGTTTCAGTGGTCCCAGCATCACGGCAACCTGTCCGACCATGTCTTGATCTCGGAGGGCACTGCACAGCAGTTGCAGTGGTGGCTCACGGACCGCGATTGGGTCACGGGCAGGAGCCTCTCCCTTCCCCAACCGGAGCATGTCGTGGTGACGGATGCGTCCCTCCTGGGATGGGGTGGCCATATGGGAGAGGCAGAGATCAGAGGCCTCTGGTCTCCGGCGGAGTCTCGCCTCCACATCAACCTGTTGGAGTTGAGAGCGATCCGACTTGCACTGAAAGCCTTCCTTCCCTCTGTCAGGGGAAGTGTTGTGCAGGTGTTCACAGACAACACCACCGCCATGTGGTATTGCAACAAACAGGGCGGGGTGGGGTCGTGGACCCTTTGTCAGGAGGCTCTGCGCCTCTGGACGTGGCTGGAACACCAGGGCGTCACACTAGTGGTTCAACATCTGGCGGGCTCTCTGAACGCCAGAGCAGACGAACTCAGCCGCCGGTGCATGATGGATCACGAATGGCGTCTGAACTCCGAAGTGGCGCAAGGTCTCTTTCAGCAGTGGGGAGAGCCTTGGTTAGATCTATTCGCCACCGAAGAGAACGCGCAATGTCAGCAGTTCTGCGCGTTGGAGTTTCCAAGGCAGCACTCGCTCGGTGACGCTTTTCATCACGAGTGGAGTTGCGGTCTGTTGTACGCCTTTCCGCCTATGCCGCTTTTGCCCAGAGTGCTGAAGAAGATCAGGCGCGACCGGGCCCAATTCATTCTTGTGGCACCGGACTGGGCTCGAAGAGTTTGGTATCCCGAACTACTCAGTATGAGCGTGCATCCCCTGATCTGACTGCCTCTTCGGGAGGATCTCCTGTCGCAGCAACAGGGGACGGTCCTCCACCCGAACCTGTCCAGCCTCCACCTCCTTGCGTGGAGATTGAGCGGCAACGTCTGTTTCCATTTGACTTTCCTCCTGAAGTCTGTAATGTGATTCTGGCAGCGAGGCATCCCTCCACTAAAACGGTATACGCCTGTCGGTGGAAACAATTTGTGGCATGGTGCACAGCGAAAGCTGTAGATCCTCTTGCTGCCCCTCTTTCTGAGGTCCTATTGTTCCTTCTCTCTCTGGCCCAGCAGGGCTCTGCTCTGGGCACTGTCAAGGGCTACCTTTCTGCTCTTTTAGCCTTTCTCAGGCTGCCTGATCAGCCCTCTCTTTTCAAGTCCCCAGTTGTCAATAGATTTCTCAAAGGCATTACTCACCTCTTCCCTTCTATTCCTTTTGTGATGCCTCAATGGGACTTGAACCTGGTTCTCACATACTTGATGTGCGCTCCCTTTGAACCACCTCATAACTGTCCTTTGCGGTTATTAACTTTGAAAACTGTCTTCCTGGTGGCCATCACCTCCGCTCGGCAGGCGAGTGAACTCCAAGCTCTTTCCTGTAAACCTCCTTTCCTGGCGATCCATCCTGACAAGGTTGTGTTTCGACCACGTCCCTCCTTTCTACCAAAAGTAGTCTCTGCCTTTCATCTTGAGCAAACTGTCACTCTGCCCACTTTCTTTTCGCCTCCGCACCCTTCAAGACAAGAGGAGAGGCTCCACCGTCTGGAGCCTCTCCTCGTTCGTTCTATCTCAACCACACACAACAGTTCTGGGTGAATGACCAGCTCTTTGTTGGGTACGTGGGCGCCAAGAAAGGCCGGGCTGTGCACAAGCAAACTATCTCCCGATGGGTTGTCTTGTGCATTAAAGCCTGTTACTCTCTGGCTAAAAAGTAACCTCCGGTTGGGCTACGTGCCCATTCTACCAGGGCGACAGCAGCTACTACAGCATTGGGACGTAGAGGCATGCTGAGGACATTTTTAAAGAGCCAGTCCTGGCGCGAGTTATCACTCCATGGGTGAACAAAAAATACAAGGTGGCACCTTCTGACCCACTCTTTATCAGGAGTGAAGTTTCATCTCACTCCATAGTTGCCACAATGGCTCATAACAGAGCTAACAACCATTCTACTAGAGATACGCCGCCTCCTTAAAAGAAGAGCAAGCAAATAAATGCAGCTGAAAAGAGTTGCAGCAGAGGCAGCTAATCACTGGCATATTGACAATTTTCATGTCCTCCTTGCCCGCAATGATAAAGCCCATTGGGATGAGATGGATGTACCTTTACAGTACCTCCCGAAGGAACACCGCAAAGAGGGACACCAAATTGGAAGCATGGGTGAATACTGGGTATTTCTATGTGTTGAAGAGACGGTGTACAACAAAACATCCTGTTCTAGGGACTCTTTGTGCATCTCAACATTGTGAAAAGTAGCTGCCCTAGAAATTCCCTGTTGCAAAGAAGTGGCTTCTTCTGGAGGGGATGGGCGAGCAGGATATAGGTTTCGATCGCACAAGTTACTTACTTGTGTAATGATTTATCTGTAAGAGACATTAGTTAGTGATAGATTCCTTACCTTAGAATATCCCCAGGCGTCAGACTGGATCCGGAAAGTTTTTGTCAGCAGTACCCCTGCGCGTCGGTAGGCGTCGTCGTACGGCTCCGCGTACATTGCTGGCGTCCTAGCCGCCGAGATGACATCGTCGGAGCTACTTAGAAGCGCCCACGCGCGTTGACGTCAGTTCTGTACACAACTTTTCCGTGCCAGGAGCACAGAGCCATGCCAGAGACCGACTACTGGTGCAATAGAACTAGGGCCCTGAAAGGGATGACCTGAACCCTAGAGAACAGTTCACAGAACGGGGAGGATGGGCGGGCGGTAAGGAATGTTATGTTATGTTAATCAATTTGTAAAGCGCATCGGTTACCCTGGGGTGTCCGGATTTGTTGTACACCGTACCTTCACCACATAGAAATACCCAGTATTCACCCATGCTTCCTGGCATGATGAGGCATGCTGAGGACATTTTTAAAAAGCCAGTCCTGGCGCGAGTTATCACTCCATGGGTGAACAAAAAATGCAAGGTGGCACCTTCTGACCCACTCTTTATCAGGGGTGAAGTTCCATCTCACTCCATAATTGCCACAATGGCTCATAAGAGAGCTAACAACCATTGGAGAAGTGTGGCTCACTGGTTAGAGTAGGCAGACCTGGAAGCAGAGGTCAGCCCGGGACCAGGGTTCAATTCCTGGCTCGGCTGGGTCTTGAGTCCATAAATTGTCCATGGACTCGATAATTCTCGCTCCAGTGCATACTCAATTCATGGGTTCACACGCTACGACTCTGGGCAATAGCTTGCTTAATCTCCACAATGGCCCCTCGCGGCGGGATGCCTGGCTTTCACCTTGTGGATGCCCTGCTGGATTATCTCACAGGGGAATACCAGGATGGGTTCCCTAAGCAAGCGCTTAGAGACCGGTTGGTGATTTGCGCTATATAAATATCTGTACATTTACATTTACATTCTACTAGAGATACGCCGCCTCCTTAAAAGAAGAGCAAGCAAATAAGTGCAGTTGAAAAGAGAGTTGCAGCAGAGGCAGCTAATCATTGGCATATTGACAATTTTCATGTCCTCCTTGCCCGCAATGATAAAGCCCATTGGGATGAGATGGATGTACTTTTACAGTACCTCCCGAAGGAACACCGCAAAGAGGGACAACAAATTGGCACAGAAGGTCAGGCCATCACTAACAACTCCATCCAGTGTGCACTAGATGCAGCAGAAACATCTGCTAGGGGTGTTAATGCCAGCGTGCGTTTTAGACTGCATGCATGGCTTAAGTGTTTTCGGTTTCAAACCATAAGTCCAGCAGACAGTGCTAAATATGCCTTTTGACTAGGAGCACCTTTTTGGTCCACAATGAGAGACTACCTATGATAAGATGAAAAAGGACACTGACACAGCTAAAGCCATGGGAGCATTACTGACTACAACTCCTAGGGTTTTTTGTCATCGTATAGGCTACAGGGGTACATATTAATCCACCACCTCCACTTCCCAGTGAAAACTAGGTCAGTCAGCCTACAGTAAGGGCCATTTTAGAGGTTGCTCTAGTGGCAGAAACTACAAAGGGAGGGCAGGGGTGCCGCCGCATGCAGAGCAGCACCCACTGCAAAGCAGTGACTGCCTAATCCTCCCTCCCCCGACCACTCCACATCTGTGTGGGAGCAGAATACAATATTTCCACCCAGTCTGGGAATCCATCAATACAGACCAATGGGTACTAGCCAGTTCGAGGCATGTGGGCTGCTGAATTCATATCTGTGCATAGATCGCCGCCTAGTGTTGGGTCCGGATGTTTGCACGTTGTTGTCCTGGAAGAGTCTTCGAAGTATCCTTGGATAGGTGACTCCTCCCCTGGACTACAGTGCGCATGGGCATCCTCTCCATCCTCAGATTGTTTTTTTCCGCCATTGGGTTCGGATGTGCTATCTTAGCTCAAGTTAGGAAAATATTTGGTCGAGGCCAAAAGGCCTTTAGTTCGCGTCGGTACTGTTTATCGATCGGGTTTCGATAGAATTTGTTAGTTTACTAACTTTTCAGCACCGACTTCTTTCGCATTTACCTGTCCATCGACGACTTCGACGATGGAATCCAGGACGCCATTCAAAAGGTGTCCGGTATGCAATGCGAAGTACCCACACATCGACGTCCATCCGGTGTGCAACAAATGCCTTTCACCGGACCACGACGAATCGACATGCATGGCCTGTGCCGGGTTCCGTTCCAAGAAGACTCTAAGGAACCGAAGAGCGGCGAGACTCGAGGCGCGGCACGCGGCACCGGCCCCGGCAGACATCTTCGACGAGGCCGACGTCGAGGACTTAGAAGCCATACCCTCCAGTCCCGTTTCCGAACACGACCCCGGATCGGACGAGGGCGACGAGTCACTCTTCCATAGAGGTGAAGACGACACCGAGGTAGGAGACGACGAGGAGGCCTTAGGGGCCGAGGAGAGTAGCTCCAATGATGAACAAGGCCTACCTGTTCAAACCGAAGAAACACCAGCGCCACGGCCTTTGGCTCCGGTCGAGGGATCGCCTTCGGGCCTTACCCGAGACCCATCCCGTAGTTCTTCGGCCCCGCCCTCGGGCCCGGCCTCGGACGTTCAGCGGCAGCCATTGCCGCATAAGCCAGCTGGTTTCCCTACCACAAAACCGAAACCGAAAGCTGCTCCGGTTCAAACGAAACCGAAACTGAAAGTGGCCTTGGTCGGATCGAGGCCTTCGACGCCAGCGCAACGCGTCGGCACCGACCGCACCAAGAGGGACTTCGGTGCCGAACTGGAATCGGGCGACATCGGAGTCGGCAAAGGGAAAAAGGCCATCGACACCGAGGGCAATACCGCCTGCTTCGCCACGCGTCGCTCCCTCGACGACGCCGAAGCCTCACGTACCGAGGACGTCGGTGGTGATCTCCACACCTCGACTCGAAGACCCGCCGGCGCCGAAAAAATCCACGCCCGGCTCTACGAACCTGCCCGGTGCCAAAGCCTCAAAGACGCCCCAAGTGCGGCCTGGTGCGACACAAAGCAACAAAACCACGGCGGCCCTCAAGGACCCGTCGGGTTCCGGCCCGATAGGAGCTCCAGCACCCTCAACGGGGCCAGCCAACATTACCTTCGGCTTGCCTCCGTCAACAATCCCGAAGATGTTCCAACTCAGGACACGGGTTACCCAGACTCCGGTTCCACCGGACGAGACGTCGCCGTCATGTGTCATCGACGCCGACACTGGCAGGATGATTCTCCACGACCGAAGAATAACTTCGGAACCGCCATTGGACCCTTTCAGGATCCCACTAAAAAGGAAGCTGCCTGTGGAATCAGAACCTCTCCTTTATGAACCGTTCCATTCCTCCTACCAGGATCCACACCGGTTCTCCCCCGCACGCTCCGACACGGATGCATTGGAGGACTACATGGAGGACCAAGCACCCTACCATGTAGACACAGACCCTGATGACCAGCAGGACCCTGATCAAACTTGGGGCGACCCTGCAGACCCCAGTGCACCTCTCGATACACAGGACCCACAACTCTATGGGGCGAAAACATCTCCCACGGAGGATACTGCGGCGTTCAACGCACTTATTGAACGTGCGGCAAATAACCATGGGGTACAGCTTCACTCGGATACCATCGAGGATGACTTTCTAATGGACACCTTTGCATCCTCAGAAAGACATGTGAAAACTTTGCCAATGCTGAAGGGGGTCCTCAAGCCGGCTAAGGACATTTTCAAGGAACCCACCAGGGCACGAGTGATAAACCCCAGGATTGATAAAAAATACAGATCAGCACCTGGGGATCCTACTTACATCAAAGGACAATTACCACTCGACTCCATCGTCGTAGCGAATGCTCGCAAGAGGGCACACTCGCAAACGACAGGTGACGCTCCTCCCCCAGACAAAGAGTCCAAGGTGCTAGAGACCTCCGGCAAACGAGTTGCCGCACAGGCTGCCAACATATGGCGCATAGCCAACACTCAAGCGCTCCTCGCTCGCTACGATAGAGCGCACTATGACACATTGGAGCACCTCCTCCAACATCTCCCTGACCACTTCAAAGAAGGTGCGGAAATTCTTATCAGAGAGGGACAGCTACTCACAAATGCTTCCATCAAATGTGCGCTAGATGCTGCAGACACGGCTGCCAGGGCCATAAACACAAGCGTCATGCTGCGACGCCATGCCTGGCTACGAATCTCAGGATTCAAGCCTGAGGTACAAAACAACATACTGAACCAGCCCGTCAACCCCGACTATTTATTCGGCCCCGAGGTTGACACCACCCTCGAAAAGATAAAAAAGGACACGGACACTGCAAAGTCCATGGGCGCTCTCCAAACTCAGTCCTTTCGGAGCGGCTCCTTTCGTCGCCCCGGAAACAAGGGAGCAGGTAGAGGACAGGGGTCACAACAAACGTATAACAAAGGCAATAGACAGACCACCTACGATAAAAACACCCGAGGTGGATATCGTGGCTCCAGTACAAAGGGCAGAGGACGTGGCTACGGCAACACCAGGTCCTCCCCCATGAACAAGCAGTGACGCCCTCTCCCTTCCTCCCGACCACATAACACCTGTCGGGGGAAGACTACAAAGGTTCCTGTCCACGTGGAACTCCATCACCACGGACAGGTGGGTCAAAGATATTATAAAATACGGTTACTGTCTGGAGTTAACCTCCACTCCACCCACAATACCACCAAGAAACCGTCCTATGTCCTCAGAGCACTTAACGCTCTTACAGCAAGAGGTAGAAAGTATGCTTCTAAAAGGCGCTATCGAGGTCGTACCCATCCACGAGCAGGGTACGGGGGTTTACTCCCTCTACTTCTTAATTCCAAAAAAGGACGGGTCGCTCAGGCTTATATTAGACCTGAGACCCCTGAACCAGTACATTCTTTCAGAGCACTTTCACATGCTCACTCTACAGCAAGTCCTTCCGCTTCTCAAGCAGGGAGACTTCCTAGCCTCACTGGACCTCAAGGATGCGTACTTTCACATACCCATCCACCCCTCACACAAAAAATACCTCAGGTTCACTGTTCAGGGACGGCACTATCAGTTCAAAGTCCTTCCCTTCGGCGTGACAACAGCGCCCAGGGTTTTCACGAAGTGCCTAGCTACGGTGGCAGCACATTTACGGAGACAGCATATACACGTCTACCCCTACCTAGACGACTGGCTCGTTCAAGCGAAGTCAGCCCAGCAATGTGCAAGCCACATGTCCCGCACCATTCACCTTCTTCACAGTCTGGGATTCTCACTAAATTACCCAAAGTCCCATCTCCAGCCCGCACACGTACAACAGTACCTAGGTGCGACTATAGACACTCTGGCGGCCACAGCTCAGCCAAATTTAGTGAGGATCAACAGCATACAACTGCTGATCTCCAAGTTCAAACCCAATCACTCGCTTCCAGCGCGAGTGTTTATGCAGTTGATAGGCATGATGGCCTCCTGCATCTTCATAGTCCCGCACGCGAGGTTACATATGCGCCCACTTCAGGAGTGCCTAGCACGTCAGTGGAATCAGGCTCAAGGACAGTTGAAAGACCTAGTGTTGGTGAGCGGTCGGGCATACAACTCTCTGCATTGGTGGAATCCACAAAACCTTTGCAAGGGCCGACCGTTCCAAGAGCCTGTCCCACAGATAGTACTGACAGCGGACGCGTCTCTCCAGGGATGGGGAGCTCATGTACTCCACTACACAGTGCAGGGACTATGGACAACACAACAAAAGAAGATGCACATCAACCTTCTGGAACTGATGGCAATCTTCCTAGCCATGAAGGCATTCAAAGTACATCTATGCAACAAGGTCGTGTTGATCCGGACGGACAACATGACCGCAATGTACTACATACAGAAACAGGGAGGAACACACTCTCCACAGTTGTCTCATCTGGCTCAGAGCATGTGGAAGTGGGCCATTCAAAGGAACATGTTCCTCATGGCGGAACACCTCCCTGGCAAGGACAACCAGATGGCGGATCTGCTCAGCAGACACAGCCACCAGATGCACGAGTGGGAGTTACACCCATCAGTACTCCAACCGTACTTCCAGCAGTGGGGTCATCCAGAGATAGACCTATTCGCGACAAGCGAAAACGCAAAATGCCAAAGCTTCGCCGCCAGATTCCCACATCCGCAGTCGCAGGGCAATGCGATATGGATGAACTGGTCCGGCAGATTTGCGTACGCTTTTCCCCCAGCGCCGTTGATACCGCTGGTGGCTCGCAAACTCCGACAACACTCCCTGACACTCGTCCTAGTTGCTCCCACGTGGGCACGCCAGCCGCGGTACACCACCTTCCTCGAACTTTCCGTGGTGCCGCATCAAAGGCTGCGGATCAAACCCGCGCATTTGACGCAGAACCATGGAGAGGTTCAGCACCCAGATCCGCAACAGCTGAACCTGGCGATCTGGCTCCTGAAGTCCTAGAGTTTGGCTATCTCAACCTGCCACCTGACTGTATGGACATCATCAAGGAGGCCAGGAGACCCACTACCAGAGCTTGCTATGCAGCCAAATGGAAAAGGTTCGTCATCTATTGCGATAATAATGACATCAACCCGCTGGACGCATCCATCCACAACATCATCTGTTACCTCTTACCCCTATACCGATGCAATCTGGCGTACACCTCTATACGTGTCCATTTGACCGCAATATCAGCCTATCTGCAAACCAGGCAGCACCTCTCTCTATTCAGAGTGCCTGCCATCAAAGCATTCTTGGAAGTGCTCAAACGAGTCATTCCACCTAGTCACCCACCAGCTCCAATGTGGAACCTCAACTTGGTCCTCACACGCCTGATGGGTCCACCCTTTGAACCTCTACACTCATGCGAGATTCAATTCCTTACCTGGAAAGTGGCCTTCCTGGTAGCGATCACTTCCCTAAGAAGAGTTAGTGAACTCCAGGCACTAACCGTTCAAGAGCCATTTATTCAGGTTCACGCCAACAGGGTCGTACTACGTACCAACCCCAAATTCATGCCCAAGGTAATATCGCAGTTCCACATGAATCAGACTATTGAACTGCCCGTTTTCTTCCAAAACCCACAAACTGTTGCAGAAAGGGCACTACATACACTAGATGTACGGAGGGCCCTCATGTACTACATCGACAGGACTAAACCCTTCAGGAAGACAAAACAACTGTTCGTTGCCTTTGCCCCACACCACAAAGGTAACGCCATCTCCAAAGCAGGGATAGCCAGATGGATAGTTAAGTGTATTCAAATCTGTTATCAAAAGGCAAAACGCACATTAACTATTCCACCACGAGCCCACTCAACACGTAAGTTGGGGGCTTCCATGGCCTTCCTAGGAAATATTCCCCTGCATGATATATGCAGAGCAGCCACATGGTCCACTACACACACATTTACAAAACACTATTGTGTAGATGTGCAGTCAAAACAGCAGGCAGCTGTAGGACAGGCTGTTCTCAAGACACTTTTTCAGACCGCTGCAGCTGGCACGGGTAGCCGCCGCTAATAGAGGGCACTGCTATGTATTCTATGCACAGATATGAATTCAGCAGCCCACATGCCTCGAACTGAATATGCTACTTACCAGTATGCATCTGTTCTTGGCATGTAGGGCTGCTGACATTCATATCGCCCTCCCTCCTCCCCGGCGCCTGTCGCAGCTGCAGCTCTCAGAATTACTGCAAGCATGGTCATCACTTTCTGTATCTACTCCATTACTGCCACAATGGCGAAAAACAATCTGAGGATGGAGAGGATGCCCATGCGCACTGTAGTCCAGGGGAGGAGTCACCTATCCAAGGATACTTCGAAGACTCTTCCAGGACAACAACGTGCAAACATCCGGACCCAACACTAGGCGGCGATTTATGCACAGATATGAATGTCAGCAGCCCTACATGCCAAGAACAGATGCATACTGGTAAGTAGCATATTCATTATCCAACATGGCTATTGTCTGGTGCTATTTACCATGACACACAGCATCCCACCTCGCGCTCACAGGTTATCACAAGCAAGAAGTCAAAGCCGTCCTTCTCAAAGGGACTACAGAACCTGTCCCGCTTCAACAGCAGGGAACAGGGTTTTATTCCCTATAGTTTCTCATTCCCACAAAAGACAGGTCACCAAGACCAATCATAGATCTCCGACCCCTCAACCAATTCATCCTATCAGAACATTTCTTTATGGTTACTCTACAGGATGTTATTCCACTACTTTAACAGGGCAACATTATGACAACACTGGACCTAAAAGACACCTATTAATACCAATACACCCTGCACACCGCAAATACCTCCAACTTGTCATAGCAGGCAAACATTACCAATTCAAAGTTCTACTAATCGGGGTGACCACAGCACCTCAAGTTTTTACAAAATGTTTGGCAGTAGTTGCAGCACATCTGCGCAGACAAAACTTTCACGTATTACTTATGATAGGGAAGTCTAGCCCGAGATTCCTTACCTTAGAACATCCCAGACTCCAGCCTCGATCCTGGAAATGTTTTCATGAGTAACCCTCCGCGTTTGTAGAGGGTGTCTTGTGACTCCGCGCCAATGTTATCCACTTATGCAACGTCACAGGAGTCCATATAAGCCCCTCTGCGACGAGCTGACGTCGGTTTCTTCTTTTCTGTGCTTACAGCGCTTACCCGGAGAAGATATTACCTCAGGCTGTTTTATGGCCTACTTCGATGTTTTAATTGCTGAAACTGTGTACTTTTTCTATGCCTTCAGGGTTCTAACATTTTGGGTCTTGTGGACAGCAAATGTCGTTCATGGACCCTCACTCCATTTGTATGTGGTGCTTGGGAGAGCGTAATGACTCCAAGAAGTGCGACTCCTGTCATCTACTTCTACTGTAGGCACTGTGGGAACGTCGAATGAAGCTCCCGTCGGCGTAGCTCTCAACCTCACTGCGCGGTCCATTTGCGGGCCCGGTCCCGGAGCTATTCCTTTGGACGTCACTCTCCATCATCGTCCCACCGTAATTCTCAACACAGGCGGTCATAGTTGCGGCGTCCCCCAACTTCACCATGCAGAGATTTCTAACTTTCACGCCTCCTCCCATTTGCCGGTTGAGGACTCCCTGCACATGTTCACCCCACACCTGCTTGTCTACCCTGGAGCCGGGTGACTGACCAGATGCAAGCATAATATTGCTCTCTGCATGCCATCTCTCTTCACCTTCCCCTAGACTGCCTTCAGACACCAAGGAGGTGAAAAGTGCCTTGACTGTGTCCATGCTGGCAGGTTCAGCCCTGGCTTCAGTTAGGTTCGATGGGCGACTCCGTCCCTGCGCTGGTGCAGCTGTTCGAAGTTCCCTCCTTCGGCACTTGTATCCGATCAGCCAACGACGATATTGGCAGTGGCAATCAACAGCGTGCCAATGCCCCTTTCTGACGTTGAGGCGTCGCTAACTGCACCAGTCGAGTGCAAAGCAAATGGTGCCGCCTTTCTTCTTCCACTTTATGTGGAGCCCTCCAGTGTTTTTCCTTCTGAGGAACACTGTTTAGGAGGTGATTGGGATTAGTCTGAGTTTTTACACCCCATATCTGATGCTGCTCAGCCTCCTGTGGAGGATAGCTGGTTAACTGAACTGGTTGAAGCTAGTGGATGAGAGTCCCCCCGTCCTCCCCCACCCACCCCCTCACCCCCCAGCCTCAGACCATCTTTCCCCTCCGGGTCTTGCTAAAGAGACTGATATGTTACGGCAAGTTGCTCTGATTTTGGATTTAACTCTTCCATCGTAGAAAACTCTTCTGATCCCCTAATTGTCATTCTCCATCAGGGCGCAACAAGGGTGGAGCCGGTACTCACCTATAGTGACGGTCCATAGTGATCCGGCTTGTCTCCTCCGGCACCCTACTCATAGTTTGGTACTACAGGCTGCTTCGGCCTCGAATGATATCGACTCTCTTCCACATGTTCTGTCAGACAGAGATAGCAGGAGACCGGACGTTTGTGGCAGGCATATCTTCTCCTCCACAAGTTATGCTTTGTGTTCCATTAATGTATCATGCGCTCTTGGATACTTTTCCCATATATTCTGGAATTCCTTAACATGTCCGTTGCTGTTGCTTCCGGATGACACCCGGAACAAGCTTGCCCAGTTGATACAAGATGAGCAATAGGTGACTAAATTAATCATTAGATGTGGGATGGAAACCACTGATTTGGTTGGTCAAGCCATGGCTTCTTAAATGGCACTATGTTGTCCTACCTGGCTATGAACCTCTGCTTTTTTGGAGGCTATTCAAAGCACTTTGCTTGACATGCCTTTTGATGGCACCCTCCTTTTTGATGCTCATGCCGACTCTGCTTAGCAGTGTTTTTGCGACAGTCGGGGTAAAACAGAAGCTTAGCTCTGCTCTTCCTCCTGTCTGTCTCCCTGAATCCACCCATTTCAGTTTGTATGGGGGATGTTGGTCCTTGATTTCTTTCTCGATTGTGCATTCCACGGCGGTGTCCATGGCTGTCTATCCCGCATACTGATGACACCCAGTGCGGTATTCCTGCTTCCTACAGGTATTATTATTATTTTTCTTACACTGTAGGTGACAGTTTATGGTTCTGTTATGACCCTACATGGGTTTAACACCTGTTGCATAGATGTTCTGTTTCTTTGACTATTGGCTCTGTGCCGAAGAGATTGATTTTCGGTATTATTATTTTCTTGCACAAGAATAATTAGCTGTATTACCTGCTTTTTAGAGCACTTCTGTATGCTTTATGTACTTCTTATGAGAGCCACTTGTGGCCTAGAGTGTATGACCTCTGACTCGCATCCTAACTGCTGAAACGTTTTACCCCAGCACTTCACGTTGATAAATAACATTTACATAGGGACCTTTTACTCTTCTCGTTTTCAGAGTTCATGCACATGCGTGTCATCAAAACTTCTACATTTTTATCCTTTCAAAGACACTATGTGGTCACTCTTTGTGTGATAATGGCTCATCCACCTTTTGGTGGATTCCTTGTTACTTGAAACTGTTCCTAGGACATTATGGTTTCGTCCTCTTGGACTTAGTTTCCTTGTTGGATTGATTGTCCCCTTCGGTAACTCTCTCCATGGACAACCTTTTTCATTTTGTTCTGTACTGTTTCCCAATATCCTACCTTCAGGGTTAGTCATTATACCTATGCATTCTCTTGCTTTTCCCAATGTGACTTACCGTTGGATGATAAGGCTTGATACCTTTTTCTAGGCCTCCATGGGTTAGCCTCTGTCACCTTGGCCTGCTTCTGGGCCTAGTTATAGTCTTGTTTTTCTCTCATTAGGAGCTCCTAATCGGTTACCATTGTTTTCAATGTTGGTTTGCAATTTCTTTTGTTGAGTGGTTTGATCTCCCTTACTTTATCTCTCTTTCACCATTTTATGGGCAGTGCGATGTTGCTGATTACTCAGCTCATACTACTTCTGTTTCTCAGTTTCAGCGAGGTGATAGCTTTTTCTATCATCAATAAATTTATATGCCTGGAGGTTATTGTCTGTTTATGTGTGTGTGTGTGTATATATATGTATATAGCGGTGCATATATAGTGTGTATATCTTTATTTATGTGTAATGCTACACTTCAAAAAGGGCTTGCGTATTGCTTATGTGGATGTACCCTTCATTCTTATCTTGCAGTCTCATCTTAACTTATCTGCTATGTATGCACTAGCTCTTCTTTCCATCTCTATGGGTTCTAAGCGTTGTAATGATCCCATTGGTGTCTTTTTGTCTCTGGGATGTTTGTCTTAATACAAGCAATTTTTTGGGTGGTTTCATTGAGATGTAAAAAGAGCACTTGTGTTCTGCATAGATAGAACTAACACTTTCAGGAACACAAAGCAACTCTTTGTAGCCTTTTCTCCAAATCATAAAGGTAACCTTGTATCCAAATCAGGTATAGCCAAATGGATAGTCGAATGTATTAAAACCTGCTACATTAATGCCAAAAGACCTGTACCAATTGCTTCCAGAGCACATTCCACTTGTAAAATGAGAGATACTGTGACCTTTTGATGAAATTTTCGCACAGCTGACATTTGTAAGGCAGCTACATGGTCTACCCCACACACATTTACCAAACACTATTGTGTGGATGTTTTAGCACTCCAACAAGCCTATGTAGGTCCGACAGTGCTCTATACACTTTTTCAAACTCCCACAGGCTAGGCTCCTCTTCTAAAGAGAGACGGCTTTACTGTTTATGCAGATCATGTGTATCTACATCCACAGATGCCGTCAAACGGATTATGTTACTTACCCTGTAAGCATCCGTTTGTGCCCTGTAGTGATGTAGATTCACAAGCGTCCTCCCTGGAAGCCTGTGGCTATTGTAGTTACAATACTGTAAGCGAGATGCAATGAGGACGCTACAGAAGGGGTGTAGGTAGAGGCGTTTATTAGATTGTCCCTGCGATTGCCACTGTCTCTGTACCCCGGTGAGGACTGTCCAGGCTTTTGGTACTGGGGTCTTGCTCACGTAGGGCGGAAGTCCGTCTTGCTCCCAGGCTCCTTTGCGGGCTGGCCGAGGACTCTCCGGACCGTGCCAAACAAAGAGAGAGGCTAGCGTTAGTTCAGAGGTCTTAATTCCTACTAGTTTGAGGGATGGGGAGTGAGGGATACACACTGGAGCAGAGGTGTTCTCGACGAGCAGTAGTGAGAGGAGTGAGTGAATAGGGGGGGGGATCAGCTCTATACGAGGCGGTGAACGGCGGCGTTTAGTGGCGCGCTCCCTTCTCCCGCCTCCCGACCCAACCCGCGAAACGATCCCGCACCTGGGATAGCCACGCACCTCCTCCTTGGGCGTGGCTCGGCGGAACGTGAGTCCTGAGGTCCGCTGCCTCCGACTTCCAGTCCTCTGTTCGGTCTCGGCTCTTCCTCCACTCTTCTTGTCGCTCGGTCTCGTCTTCTTCCTCCAGTTCACAGTCGTGCTCCTTCTCCGTTCTTCCTCCGGTGTCGTCACACATCCTGGTTCTCCCCTCCCAGCCTCTTATTGGCGGATGTCTGTCTACGTTGGAATAGAGGGCAGGGCTATCAGCGAAGGCTTCCCAGTTAAAGGTGCAGGGTCCCCTTTTTGCCGTCTCTGTAGATGCTGGAGTCCACGGATCATCCTGAGGGACACAAAGCATAGGACCGGTCAGGTCTTGAGGAGTCCACCAATCCCCCCCCTTCGAGGTCGTAGTCCCTGCTGTCCCCGTGACACTCCTCCACCACCGGATTCTCCCGCTCGGGGAGAGGGGATGTCCTTGAGAGATAGTCGGCGCTGCCGTTATCCGACCCTTTCCTATGTCTCAGAGAGAAGGAAAAGGGCTGGAGTGCGAGGAACCAACGGAGTACCCTGGGGTTGTTGGAGATGTTATGACTCATCCATTGAAGAGGGGCGTGGTCTGTGTATAAGGTGAAGTGCCTCCCCTCCAGTTAGTATCTAAGCTTATCCACGGCCCATCTAATAGCAAGGCATTCCCGTTCGATCGTGGGGTATCTCATCTCTCTAGGGAACAGCTTTCTACTTATGTACAACAGGGGATGCTCTATTCCGTCTTCTGCTACTTGGGACAGGACAGCACCCAGGCCGCGGTTAGATGCGTCTGTGTGTAGGATAAACGGCCTGGAAAAATCTGGGGAAGCCAACATGGGGCTGGAAGTGATTATGTCTTTTAGGGTCTGAAAGGCATGTTTCATTTCCGGAGTGGGACTCCGGAAGACGTGGGGTTTCACGTGGATCTGAAGGGTGTCAGTTAAGGGAGAAGCCTGTTCTGAAAATTTAGGGATGAATCGCCTATAGTAGCCGATCAGACCCAAGAATGCTCTCATCTCTTTTTTTGTGGACGGGAAAGGGGTGTCGACAATTGCTTTCACCTTTTCCGTCTGGGGGGCTATGAGACCATGACCCAGGACATAACCCAAGTAGTTCACTTTGTGAAAGGCTACCCTTGACTTTTTTGCATTCACGTGTAGGCCGGCTTTTTGTAGGGTCTGCAATAGAGTATGGAGATGTTGGAGGTGCGTTTTCCAGTCGGGCTAAAGACCACACTATCGTCTAGATATGCTGACGAAAAGCTCTGGTGTTCCTTCAAGACATTATTCATCAGCCGCTGAAAGGTGGTCGGTGCACCATGGAGGCCGAAGGGCAGGACCGTGAACTCAAATAGGCCGTCGGGTGTTGAAAAGGCGGTCTTCTTGCGGTCTTCTTCCCGTAAGGGTACCTGCCAGTAACCCTTGGTTAAATCTAGTGTGGTGATATACTTGGCTTCTCCCAGCTTCTCGATTAACTCGTCGATACGCGGCATGGGATAGGCGTCGAAGGAGGAGATGTTATTGAGAGCACGAAAGTCCATACAGAAGCGTACACTTCCGTCCGGCTTTGGCACCATTACTATAGGCGAAGACCAGTCGCTTCGTGACGGGCGTATGACACCCAGTTGTAACATGTCCCGGACCTCTTGCTGTATGGCTTCTCTTCGGGCTGCCGGGACCCGATACGGCCTTTGTTTGAAGATCTTCCCTGGGACGGTTTCTATTCGATGTTCTGCAAGATGGGTCCTTCCAGGGAGGTTGGAGAAGAGCGAGGCGTGTGCCTGTAACACGTCCATCAAGTCTCCGGCTTCTTCTGTGTTTATCTCTGGGTTGATGACCAGTTGGTGTAGGGTTACCTGGTCTTTATGATGTGTGGGCAACGTGAGGCTAGTCGTCTTGGGTGGTGGCCCTATCCATTTCTTTAACATGTTGATATGGCACACTTGGGTCCGTCTTGGTGTGATCTGCAACTTGTATGTGGTCTTCCCTATGGTTTCTACCACTTTGTAAGGACCCTTCCACTCCTTTTGGAATTTCTGGGATGAGGTAGGCAACATCACTAAAGCCCAGTCGTTCACATTCAGGGTCCTCCATCTCTTCCCTCGATTATAGTGGAACGCCTGTTTTTCTTGTTGTTTCTCAAGGTGGGAGTAGGCCAAGTCACGGAGCTTCCCTAGTTTTGATTGCAGACCCTGTGTATACTCCAGCATCTCTCGGGACTCCAGACTGTCTTCTTTCTCCCAGGCCTCCTTTGTCATATCCATCAAACTTCTGGGCTGGCGTCCGTACAATAGTTCAAAGGACGAACATCCGAGGCTACTTTGAACCTGGCTCCTTATGACGTACAAGGCTAACGGTAGCAGCTGGTCCCACTCTCTTCCCTCTACGTTGAGCATCTTCTTGAGAGTGGTTTTTAGGGTACCGTTGTAACGTTCCACCAACCCGTCGGTTTGCGGGTGGTACACTGATGTTTTGATCTGTCGTACGTCGAGCAGCCGGCATACTTCCTTCATCAGGCGAGATACAAACGGGGTGCCCTGGTCCGTCAGTATTTCTTTAGGGAAACCCACTCTTGAAAACAGCTCGAGGAATCGGTCTGCTATATTGCGAGTTGTGGGGGCTCCTAAGGGAAAAGCCTCAGGGAACCTAGTGGCGTACTCCACCACCACTAGGACATACATATGACCTTTTCTGGTACGGGGCAGGGGTCCTATAAGGTCCATCCCTACTCTTTCGTACGGTGTTCCAATCACTGGGAGAGGCTGTAGGGGGGACTGCCGGTGGTCTATGGGTATTTCTTCTCTGGCAGACCGTACAGGTCTGACAGTGAGCTTTGGTGTCCTTGTAAATGCCTGGCCAGTAAAAGTGTCTGAGTATGTTTTGTGTAGTTTTCTCTGAGCCTGAATGACCAGCCGTGAGGTGGGTGTGTGCAAAGAATAGGATTTGCTCTCTAAAGGAAAGGGGAACCAAGAGCTGGTGGGGATCGGAGGGGCCTCCCTGGCGATATAGCAGCTCGTTTTTAATGAGAAAGCGGGGATAGAGGCATGGGTCTTTTTCCACAGAACTATGGGCTTGTTCCCACGCATTAAAGAGAGTGGCATCGTTGGCCTGTGCGAACTTAAAACTGCGGTCCAATAGCCAGGGTTCTGGGGTCATCAGGGCGCTCGCCGAGGGGTCCTCTCTACTACCCGGGGACTTATTCCCTCCCTTTGGTGTACTCAGTATCTTGCGGAACATGTCCTGGAACGCAGGATTATCGGTCCTGATGATGTCGTCTTCGGGGAGGTTGTCTAGGACCCCTACTCTTACCTGGCCGTGAGCCCCGGAGGGGTTAATAACAGGGATGTTGGCTACAGGGTAAGGCTTTACATCCCCGTGGACACACCGAATGTGTACCCAGGAGTCCGGTACCAACTGTTCCGGCGATACCCACATGCCTTGAATGACGGATTGTCTGCATCCTGAATCTAACAGTGCCTGGAGGGATGTACCGTTCGATTTGGGAAAAAGGGGGTGGTGATGGACAGAGTTTCTGAATGATGCAGAATACTCTTACCAAGTCAAGAGATCATGGTTTTAATCCATCACCGTTTTTTAGCTCACTGCACCATCCCAGCTCAGAACCTGGCTACATGCAAATTAGTCTGTACCTGTCCCAGTGCATGATGGGAACAGGACAAACCAAACTACCAAGCCAATTCTTATACTGGGAAGGAAACAAGCTTCCGGGGACCGGTTTCCGGCATCACAGCCTTCGTCGGCCCGGCTTGCCTGAATCCTGATGGTGCAATGAGCAAGGGACTCACGTCTGAGCATACCCTCCCACACTGAGTGTGGATAAATTCGATTTGGGAAAAAGGGGGTGGTGATGGACAGAGTTTCTGAATGATGCAGAATACTCTTACCAAGTCAAGAGATCATGGTTTTAATCCATCACCGTTTTTTAGCTCACTGCACCATCCCAGCTCAGAACCTGGCTACATGCAAATTAGTCTGTACCTGTCCCAGTGCATGATGGGAACAGGACAAACCAAACTACCAAGCCAATTCTTATACTGGGAAGGAAACAAGCTTCCGGGGACCGGTTTCTGGCATCACAGCCTTCGTCGGCCCGGCTTGCCTGAATCCTGATGGTGCAATGAGCAAGGGACTCACGTCTGAGCATACCCTCCCACACTGAGTGTGGATAAATTCGATTTGGGAAAAAGGGGGTGGTGATGGACAGAGTTTCTGAATGATGCAGAATACTCTTACCAAGTCAAGAGATCATGGTTTTAATCCATCACCGATGTACCGTTCACCCATACCTGTACATGATATGCAGATCCCATCTCTGCTGTGTAGAGAATCGATTTGGGTACATATCCAACTTCCATTGGTTCCTCCATAGGTCGTTTCTTGGGGCAGGCTCGGGCGATATGGCCCCACTCCCCACAGTCGAAACATTGTGGGCCCTTCATGAGGGGTACTTCATATCTCGGTGAATGGACTTTTGGCTGTTCAGGGGCTTTAGGCTTCTTGTCCGTCCGGAAGGACGCGTTCCGCAATTTCTCTATCTCCCCTATACAGCCTTTTGGTTGAGCCCTGGAAAATGTGGTGGCCATCTCCACTGCCTGATCAGCGGTTAGGTGCGTATGTTGCCTCAACCACCTCTGTGTGTGGTAGGGTAAGGCTTCCAAGTACTGTTCCAAGTAAATCTTTTCCATTATCTCTTCCTTTGTGCTGGTACCGGGGCTCAGCCACTTGTCCGCGGCCATTTTTAGTCTGAAATACAGGGTCTTTGGGTTTTCTCCGGGCACCCCTTTCTCTCGTCTGAATTGCACCCTGTAAGCCTCTGCATCAAGACCCAGATGATCCAGGATGAGTGTCTTAGTCGCACCATACGGGGCATCTCCGGTGGCATTAGCCACCTGATAGGCAGCTTGGGCCTCTCCTGTCAGGAGAGGGGCCAGAAAGAAGGGCCACTTCTCCAGCGGCCAGCTACACGCCCTGGCGACCTGCTCGAAGTTCGTGAGGAACGCGTCCGGGTCTTCCCCCGACACATATTTATGTAACGAAACTCCGGCGGGGGTGGGGTGACTGGGGCTGCGTGTTTCGCGTCCTGGGCTGACAAGGGGGTCGGTTACCGCTTTTTGTAGTCCCTCCAGTTGTGCGGCTATCGTGTCTTTAAAGACTTCGCGGTCAGCACTGGCGGAGGCCATCTGGCGTTCGACGGCCCATTCCAGCTTCTCCTGCCCCTTAATCATGTGCTGTATTAACGCATCCATCTTCGACGTACAGATGGGGTCCTCTATGCCCGCATTCTCCACCACTGTAAGCGGGATGCAATGAGGACGCTACAGAAGGGGTGTAGGTAGAGGCGTTTATTAGATTGTCCCTGCGATTGCCACTGTCTCTGTTCCCCCGTTGAGGACTGTCCAGGCTTTTGGTACTGGGGTCTTGCTCACGTAGGGCAGAAGTCCGTCTTGCTCCCAGGCTCCTTTGCGGGCTGGCCGAGGACTCTCCGGACCGTGCCAAACAAAGAGAGAGGCTAGCGTTAGTTCAGAGGTCTTAATTCCTACTAGTTTGAGGGATGGGGAGTGAGGGATACACACTGGTGCAGAGGTGTTCTCGACGAGCGGTAGTGAGAGGAGTGAGTGAATAGGGGGGGGGGATCAGCACTATACGAGGCGGTGAGCGGCGGCGTTTAGTGGCGCGCTCCTTTCTCCCTTCTCCCGACCCAACCCGCGAAACGATCCCGTACCTGGGATAGCCACGCACCTCCTCCTTGGGCGTGGCTCGGCGGAACGTGAGTCCTGAGGTCCGCTGCCTCCGACTTCCAGTCCTCTGTTCGGTCTCGGCTCTTCCTCCACTCTTCTTGTCGCTCGGTCTCGTCTTCTTCCTCCAGTTCACCGTCGTGCTCCTTCTCCGTTCTTCCTCCGGTGTCGTCACACATCCTGGTTCTCCCCTCCCAGCCTCTTATTGGCGGATGTCTGTCTACGTTGGAATAGAGGGCGGGGCTATCAGCGAAGGCTTCCCAGTTAAAGGTGCAGGGTCCCCTTTTTGCCGTCTCTGTAGATGCTGGAGTCCACGGATCGTCCTGAGAGACACAAAGCATAGGACCGGTCAGTTCTTGAGGAGTCCACCAATCTCCCCCTTCGAGGTCGTAGTCCCTGCTGTCCCCGTGACAAATACACACCTATGGGAATCATTTAGCATTGACATCTTCTTTCTTTCACACTCTTTACATTCCTTTTTTACCCATCTGTGGAAAAGCAATCTAATAATGGCGTTGATGCCCATGCACAGTATCACTGAGCGGATGAGTCACTCGGTCTCCTGACTCGAAAATATCTTCGAAGAAAAACAACTTGCACAGCTCCGAACCCAACACTAGATGTCAGGAGTATGCAGAGCATGTGAATCAACAGCACTACATGCCACTATCAGATGCTTACACAGTAAGTAGCATTATCCTTTTGTTCCATGTGCTATGGAGTTGATGATACTGATATGAAATTATTAAGAAAGACCCACCGTTACATTCTTGATGTCTAACAAAAATTCTTAATGCAGCACATTAAGATAAGGCTGTGTAGTTGAACTCTCTGGAGAAAGGGGGAGCTATCATAGTACGTGATTCTGACGTTAATATAGCATGCTTTCACTTGTGAAAAATTCTTATGGCAAACCACTTACTAAGTCTCAGTCATAGAATGTTCTGTGCCGGAACCTGCATAAGCATGTGCAATTCTTTCCACAACAGGGTGTGGTGTAAGATGAAGTCTTTGCTGTAGATTTGAGGAGTGCATAGCTCAGTGTAGACTCTGGGCTACTGAATTAGATGAAGTGTGAGGATCGTTAACCCATAATACTCAAAAATATAACTTGTAGACAGAGATTACATTGTGCTATTCTCCAATTTTCTCCATTTGTAGATGGAATGAGAAGTGTCATCGAAGGACGGATTACAAAATTTTTAATTGCCTGGAATGAGCTCAGACCATCGCTTGAAGCAAACGGTGAGCACTGCATATTGCACTGTAATACTACTGTCACAGATGATGCAACACCACTTATCTGTTCTCGTTCCCCTTACATAAGTTAATGAATAGATGCTATTGTGACCTGTTCTGTGTCCCAGTGATTTCCCTTATGCTTTGTTTGGTTAGTAGGTGGCCTTAGGAACACAGCAACATTTGTAATACTGCAGGGTCTTGATAGTGCTTGCATAATAGCCAGGTTCCAGCACTATGCAAGGGTGTAGTTCCTCAAGTAGGTACTTAAAGGAGTCTTTCTTGGTACCAATACTATATACAATTTCTAAATGCATCACTATGGTTCTAAAGATAGTAACTTTTGGTAGTATGCCTGCTTTTAAACCTGAAGTGGACAGGTGGGTGTGCATTAGTAGAGAATTACTATTGCATAGCATGTCTGCAAAGTACGAGAGAGAATCATCAAGATCAGTATATTCATTAATTCCATTATGAATGTCCTAAGCCAGTGACCTGTTCATTATGTGTTCACTGCTGGGTGTATCTCACACTGTAGGTAGATGTAAGACTATATAAGACAGGTGCAGCCGCCCTCCTCTTCACCCCCCAACCCGTCAGTGGGCCCCCTATTCAGCCAAACGTCAGTGGATTTCTTTGAGATATGGGAGATGTGTTGGATACATGTTTCATGTGTTCCAAAACAGCTGAAAACACGATGTTGAAGTGGATGGCGTTTTGACATTTTCACCTAAGTGAAATGAGAGTATCTATATATTCCACTGATTGGCAACCTGTTCCTAGATGATGTGTTGCAAGATCACCTGTAAGAGACAATGATAATGATTGGTCTAGTTCTTTGGAAACATCCAAAAAGTGATTGAAGTGTTGTAAAACTGTGAAATACTCAGGGAAGGCTGGAATAGCCCATTCAATCTGTGCTACTCTCACTTCTCTCTCCCCCCTGACCCGTGTCCCCCACCCACTGAGGCAAAATGCCAGTACTTGTGCGAATAATGGCACTGAAAATGACAGATATGTTGAGAATCTATACTAAAAGTCTGTCACTCAGTCATAACAGTTATGCTTTGACTTGGTGATGTCAAAAGGGCAAACATTATCGTGTGTAATGCAAAAGTGGTACTAAGAGTCGGCATCTTTAACGGGTGCTAGCACAGAAGATGTATTTTCAACTAACCCCTCAGAAAATTGGCACAATGCAAAATTATTTCCAGCTTTAAGATTCTGAAAGAGCTGCAGAATACAGCTATCTGGCCTCGTTGGGTATCCAGATGGAATGGCGCAGTTTTGCATTCAAAACTGGCGTCACCAGAGGAGTTCTGAAACCCAGAAGACTTGCACTGTTATATTATTAGCAAAAAGGTTATACAAATTGCAAAAATGCACTTGATGAATCCTGAGAATGTAGCTTCTGATGGATACGTCGACCCGGCAGACTCCTCATCTTAGAATATTTCCCAGGTGCCAGACTGGATCCAATGATTTTTGTATCATTATTATTATTAGTATTATTGAGTTCTTGTATAGCACATTACTACCCATAGGGTTTCCCAGTACTGAGGACATGTTCAACAGCCTAGAAGTAAGATATAAAATAACGAGGTCTCTAGCTCCTTGCGGAAAGTAGATAAGGAAGTGCAGCTCTGAGAGACTTGGGGAGAGAATTCCACAGATTAGGCCCAAAAAAGAGAAAGAACGGCCACCCATCCAGGCGTGTCTACATCTGGGCACTGCGAAAGGTTGCTGGAATGCAGTTGCGTGGGGGATAGTAGGGCATAACTAGGTTTTTGTAGGAGCTGAGGTCCCGAGCTTGAGTTGATTTTGTGCATAAAGGAGAGGGCCTTAAGGTTAATGCGCTTGTCCACTGTGAGCCAGTGGAGGTCATGAAGGATACCAGATGCAGATGAATTTTTGGGAAGCCATATTAGAACATTAGAATGTTGAGCCCTCCATTGCAAACAATGGAGTGCTCTGGGCTTCTACTGGCTGGTAGAAGCATGCAGAACAACATTCTAATGTTTTTCATTCACAGCTGTTGCTGGGAACAAAGGCCTCTTGAAGCCTGAGGGGATGTAAATCTCCTTGGGCTTTGAGAGTCCTGTGTTTTTACCAATTAGACCATTCTGCCCTCTAGGGCGGAATGTTCTAATAGCCTCCTAGTGGGCTCTACCGGCCATTAAAGGCCCGCTCCCTTGTTAACGCTGGAGCGGGCTGTTATGTCGGGCTCTAAGGCTATATTAGGAGCCTGGTGGCAGAGTTTTGGACCACTTGAAGACGTCTGATCACAGACTTGTCAGCGCCCAGGTATAGGATATTGCCATAATCCAACCTAGATAGTATCATGGCCTTGGATAACTGTTCTCTGGCTAGAGAAGGGAAGTATCCATACGATCTTTTTAAGCCATTTTATAATAGCAAAACAGGAGCTGCAATGTTAGCTGCCTGTGGCTTCATGGACAAGGTGGAATCCAGCCAGAAGCCAAGGCTCTTCACCTTGTTGACAGGTTGGTAGGTTTGTAGTAGTGCTGCTGTGTGCTGCTAGATGGCATCGTGTGGCTCCACACTGTCTTCATAATCCTCTAGAAGTGATGAAGTGGAGCAATATATAAGTGCCACCCCCACACGCTGATGTTCGTTCCTTTCTTTTTATACCTTATGACACATCTGGAGTTTGCTCCCAATTTTGTCAGTTTGTTGATGACTCCAAAAACATTTGATAGTGTGTCCAAACTGAAAATACAAGATTCAGTCTGTGCCACAACTGCAGGAAGCATATGCTGATCACAGACCCCCACAAGGTGTGCCTTTCCTACCTGGGTTTCAGACACGAATCACAGTTGTGTGGTAAGTGCACCCTATTGCACACACATTCTGATAGAGATTTTTAACTGCAGATTTCTCAGCTTTTGAATATTCTCCAGGTGTAAGACTGAATCCGAAAACATTTTCAGTAGAAACACAGCATGTAGGTATTAAGCAGGTAGGTGTTGCAGTGTGGCTCCACACTTGTGCAATTCTGCTCTGAAAATGCCTTGCCGGGCCCATATAGGCACCACTCCTGCCTGCTGTCTGTTCCTTTCTGTCTGTGCCACCAGACCCAGATCCGGAGCTACTGCTCGTCTCTTTGGGAAAGTGTACAAGGGATTTGTCACCTCCCAAAACGGTCTGTCGGAAAACTTTCTATGATAGAGGCGAGAGCTCAAGATTTGCTGTGGTGGCTGATTGATTTGCAGCAGGCCATTTTCCCTCCACCCCTTTCAGAGCAGACAGTCGTGATGGATTCCTCACTATTGGGTTGGGTGAGGGTCACTTGGTGTAGGTGGACATTAGAGGACTTTGTTCTCCATTGGAGGTATGACACTACGTCAGCCTACTGTAGTTACGGGCTATTCTTCTGGCCTTGAACACCTTCCTGCTATCCAGCAAGGGAAGGCTAGAGCAGGTACTTATGAACAACACCAACCTCTTATGTGGTACTGCAGCAAGCAGAGCAAGGTGTTGTCGGGGTCCTGTGCCAGAAGTCTTTGCGCCTCTAGGTGTCTAGAAAGCCAGAGATTCTTTCTGGTCATCAACCACGTAACGGGGTCCCTGAATGCCAGAGCAGATTAGTAGTCATCGGCTGGCAGATCATGAGTGACATCTACATCCTGAAGCAGTGCAGAGCGTCTTAAACATGTGGAGTGAACTGACTAGGTTTTTTCACCATGCACAATGTCAACACTTATGCGTGTTGAAGTTTCTTCAAGTACGCTTGTTAGGAGACACATTCCGGTTGGAATGGGAAAAGGGACTAATATAAGCCTTGCCACCACTACCTTTCCTGCCTTGAGTTCTGAAGAACAACCAGACCTGAATCATCCTGGTGGCTCTAGATTGGACCCAGGCAGTGTGGTACACAGCACTCCTGAGCATCTGTCCTCCAATCAGGTTTCCACTTAGGGAGAAATACCTGTCTCAGCAGAAGGGCAGGGTCCTCCTCCGAACCCATGCAGCTTACTCCTTCCAGTGTGTAGATTGATCAACTGTGATTAGCGGCTTTCGATCTGCTGCCTGATGTATTAGATGTCCTTACCATCTGTCACCCTCCAAGAAATCCATTTTGACTAGGCATTGGGGCAAATTCGTACCCTGGTATGGCGCTTCGGCCACTGACTCCCTTACCTGCAAAGCTCATGTCCTTTTGTTTGTTTTGTATTTGGTCCAGAAAGGCCTTGCAGTGGGTACTGTAAAAGTTTATTTATCAGCCCTTTCGGCCTTTTTACATTTGCCAGACCAACCGTTCTTGATCAGGTCAACTCTTTTGATGAGATTTTTGAAGGTCTGGCATATGTTCCCTCCCAAATCATTTGTGATGTGACAGTGGGGCCTTGACTTGGTCTTGACATTCTTCATATGTATTCCTTTTGATCCTGTGTTTTGCTTTTCAATGTGTTACATGACCTTGAAGACTGCCTTCCTCATTGGGATTATGTATGCTCGTGGCATGAGCGCACTGCATGCACTGTCAGGGCAACCATCTTCCACCACGTTTATTCTCGACAAATGGATGCTGAGGTCTCAGACGGCCTTTTTTCCAAAATACATGACTCCAGTCCATATTGGGCAATCGTCACTCTATCACTCTTCTTTGCTCACTCCTTGAAGGACTACGGAAGGGTACTTCTAGTGGACCCCAAACAGGCTTTAAGAGTTTACATAGAGTGTACCAAGGTCTAGTGAATGGAAGATAAACTTCTTGTGTTATTCTCCAGAGCAAAGAAAAGGAAGGCTGTGCAGAAAAGGACCTTGTTGAGTGGAGAGTCCTCTGCATTAAGATCTGCTACGCACTGTCCAAGAAGTATACACAGAAGGTCTGAAGGCACTTTCTTCCAGGGTCAAGGTCACTATCACTACCTTGACAGGAGAGGTTCTTGTCCTTTATAACTCGGTTTTGCAAGATTTTTTGGTCTGAGCCCAATCAGGTTAGAAGTATCCGTCAGAAGAACAAGCTGCTTACTTTCAGTAATGCTTTTTCTAGTGGATACTCAAGTCATGTCAAAATTCTTTATTTCCAAGAAATACATTCTTACAGAAATATTGCACAGTTCCCAATTCATTAACATACTCCATCTAACTGCAAATTCATCACATCCTTCAAATCTGCTCATTGATTGTATGCTGTGTCCACTTTTTAACTTCTAAAAAGCTTGTAGGTTTTGACATGAGCACACTGTTGGCAACCGTTGTTCACAATCTGCATCTGAGGGCGCGTAAAGGGTAAAGACAAGAAACTGACATCAGTGCGCAGGGGTGGCACTTATATTCAGCCTCTCTCCACCACTCCAGGGGTGGTATGGAGTAGTGCAGAGGAGCACAATGCCACCTAGTGGCACGCAGGAGCACTCCTACAAAATTATCCAGATCCAGTCAGACGCCTAAGTGATAATCTACAGTTAGATAAAGTATCCACCAGAAAGAGAGTTACCACATTTAAGTAAATTGGTTCTCTCAAGGAAAGCCGTGCAGTTGTAGTAACTCATGTGACTGCAATATTCATATGGTAATACGATTCAATGTGCTAGGACCCCTTAAACATACAGAACAACAGTGTCCATGATTTTCTTGAGGTGAAGGATAGTCAAGTTGCTTTGGGTTGAAAGAGATAAGATACCTGGAGAAACCGTGGTTCTAAAAAGTGCCATTTGATTAAAAAGGTATGCGCATCAAAGATTAATTAGTTTCATGGAGAGCATTGATGTTAAGTGTGACTCTTACAAAATTAATTCTAAATCACTTCCCCATTTTTAAAAATTGTTCTTTGGGATCCAGTTTCCTGAAGGCATGAACAGTCTTCCATGATCAAGCTTCTCTTAAACACCATTCCATTTTCGAAATGTATTACATGGAGATACCAGGTCTGGAATAACAAATTTTACCGATTCTGTCCATCAATGGATTTTGATGGGGCCATATCCCACGAACTGTTATCATGTCAGGATAAAGGACTTTATCTATTAGGTAAACAGTCATAAAATACATTTTCAAAGTTCCTTCTTTCTGGAGTTAACATCAGAATTTATTAAGACATATCCATAATGCAGTTGTGCTGATGATATGATTTGCAAATGCAAGCCAGCGATAAACAGGAGTTGGGCGTAGCTTCAATAGAATTAGTCCTTGTTATATTTTTCTTTCGATGTTTTCAGCTATAGCTACAGTAGGCCTTGTCTGGTGTGGTGTGAACATTTTGGATGCCAATGGATGGCTTGGAGTAAAGTGTCCTATCTTACAACATAGAATTTCTAGTGCATTCCACTGAAATAACTACCTGCCTTTCTTCTCCATTGTTTTAAACCCTGCTTCTAACCGACACCAGACTCAATATAATACTTCATCTTCTTTAGCTCACAAGGTTGTCTTTACACAATTGAGGCAATGTTTGTATGTTGCCCTCTAGTTTCTGAGACTTTTTCTTTGTTGAAAAGGTGTTGTGGAATCTGACCAAGGTCAGAGCCATTCAGCAATTATGAATTTATTTTGAAAAACATTTATTGTTTGTTTTACTTTACAGTAACCTTAATGCAAGACCCTTCAATGTGATCATTTTACTGTAATCAAACGTTTGCATAACATCAGGTATCGGTATGGGAGTTCACCCTTGTTCATTCCCCTGTGCCTTCTTATTCACAGTTTTTTCCTTTCATTAGGAGCATGTGTACAGCTGATCCCTCTACTCAGGGGTGTCCAGTCATATATGTCCTCTGCTTATTTACTCTGCTTTTTCTAGGGTATCATAATAGCATGATCTTCAGTCTCCTGTAATGTCTTCCCTCCCAGTTTCCCAACATGTTCTTATATTTCTATTTCTGTGGGTATCCTGTCCCCTCATAACAGAATTTTTAAAATTAATGAAGATCCCTTTTATGGGTAACTGAAGTTAGAAGGTAAATCATCTTAACTTCTTTCCCACTTCAAATTGTGTAGATCTGCACAAAATGGTGGTTCCTCTGCAGGTTGTCTTTGCCCTTCTATGAACATAAGAACCTGTATGTGTATTGTGTTGGGTGATATTTCTGAAACTCCAGGAGGAATGCAAAATAGAAATCTGCTTTCTATCTACACTTTACCTGAGTAGGCTGTTTTCCCGGAGTCCTCGGTTCTGAGTGGCCTTTTAATCAGTGTAGATCTTTTAATCAGAGGACTTTAGATGTGCATGTATTGGTGCAGTCCACGTATGTCTCTGACTTGCTGGAAACTGTCTTCCTCTTCAATCCTAAAGAGGAGGTAGAAAAGCCTGGGATAATCCCTTCTATTCTGATTGGAAGATTGTTAAATCTTTAAAGCAGATGTTTTGTTGCTACTCTTTTCTTGTCAGCTGCAATGCCCCCTTTCGGACATAACTTTTTGCCTAAACTCTTAGGGTACTCTTTCATCAGTACTGAAAAAACATTTTCCAAAGGCACAACCTTGCTGGTGTCTGTTCACATCAAGGCCAGTACAAGGTCTATACTCTGAAGAATCCATGTTACTATGAATTGCCCTGCAAGTGGTGAAAGCTGAACTTCCCATTGTATGGAAAAGTGCCGGCCAATCATCAGAAGATTACATGCCCTAGCTGACTCAACCCTACTTTGAAGATGTTTCCCGACGGTGAGCTGACTGGAAATTATGAGTACTTTGCTGCCCAGAATCATCAAAAGAAGCAACTGTGATTCAATTTCTACAGCAACACTTTCCATTACTGTGGGTGAGGTGAGCATACATAATTCCGGACTATGTTCTGTATCATTTTCACCCTAGGGAAAGCCATAGCTCTCCATGTTCCAGCCCCAGAGATATCACCTCTTTATCTTAAATCTTAAAGTAGTGCCCTGTTGATTGCAGTTGATTGTGCCGAGTCCAGAACATTTGGGATGGTCCTGCGAACTCGAAGTGTTCCGGAAACATTGTTGTTTAGTGGTTGGGATTTAGCCCTAAGTGCAGTACCTAGTGGCTGATACTGTAAATCCAGAGAGCGCTGCCCATCCCATGAGCGTCCTACTAATCTAAAAGGCAGTTACTAGATATAAGTACGAGTTTGATGCCCCCAAGGAAGAATGCTGTGTGGTTGCCCATTCTATTCAGCACCCAGTCACTTTTAAGTGACATGAGCTTTATATTGGCCTCCCCCTGTGGCAATGTTTCAAGTGCATATGAAGCACAAACTTGTAGACTCCCATAAGTCCTGTTAACTGAACGACATGACAAAAAATAACTTTCTGATGGCTACTTCTTCCTACAGGTTCCTCGCCTGCTAATTATCTTCCAGGCACCAGACTTGATGTGGAAAAATTGAAAAAGCTCTCCTGTACAGGCAGGTTTGATAATGACTCCAACTCAAAACTTGAAGCCTTCCCATGCAAGACCCTACAGAGCCGTATATGGCACCACCCTGGCTGGCTTATATCAGTACCTTTTTATTTGCGCCCTTTGAGAGAATCTAGAGTTTCTCTCCAAGCTATATTACTAACAAAATGTGTTTTGTAGTGTGTTGACTGTATATCTCCCCTGTCAGGACGTTGACATGGAGATAGGCTTACTGTCGATGGTGACCTGGCAGGTGCAAGGTGTGAGAAGCTGGGTCGGTATATGGTGCTCACTAATGTAAGTGTAGCACCCTACACTAACCCGGGCGACCTATATGGTGATTTTAGGGGTTTAGATAGCATTAGAAAGCTCTCTAAGTGGTAACTGTGGAGAGCAGCCTTAAGGCTTAATGTAGGAAGAGTGCAAAGCAGCTCGGTTCACCAGTATCTAATGGTTTAGTATAGGCTAAATGAAACCACTCAGTGTAATTATAAAAATAGATATTTATACAATCACTCACTAACACGTTACACTGTCTCCCACCCGGAGATATTCAAAATACACACAATACTTTGAACATAGAACAGCAGTTAGCACCAATACACAGTGGTCCCCAGAAGAGAGACAGACCATACATTAAATTAATGGGAAGTGAACAACAACCTCAATCCTAAGTCGAGACTGCACCCAGGAGATGTTGAATAGTCGGGGACTCAAGGACCCCCCCCCCCCCCCCCCCCCCCCAAATGAAAGTCGAGGAAACCCCCTAATGGTCAGGTGAGAAGGAATAATCTGATAGAGACTACTAGCCTCAGATTCCTTCACGTAGAATTATCCCCAGGAGTGAGACTGGATCCGGAAAACTTTCTTGCCCAGCATCCCTGCGCACCGGGGGGGACGGCATCACGCGACTCCGCCCAGGCGTCGTCCGAGTACGTGACGTCAGCGAGGTCACATAAATCCCACCCCGGCGCGCCTACGTCAGTTTTTTCCTTTTCTGCGTGCAACGCGGATCCTTTTGGAGCTCTGGGCCTGTATAGGCCTTTCCCTTACGCTATTGCTGCGTGTGTGAGAACAGTGTGCAAATGCCTTCGGGCTTTAAAACTTGCTCTTCGTGTGGCCGCCTCATGTCGGCGACGGATCCTCACCCCATCTGTATGTGGTGTTTGGGGGAGCACCACGACTCCACTGATTGTGAGGCGTGTCAGCAGATGAAGCCGAAGTCCCGGCAGGAGCACCGGATGAAATTTCTTTTAGCTCGTGTGTCCAGGTCGGCGTTGACACCTCGCCCGGCCCCTGCGGAGGGTTCTCGGACCCGCAGCTTCCCTCGCCAACTTCGATCTTCCCCCAGGTCGCAAGAGCGCCGCTCACCTATTGGTAAGTGTCGCAGTTTGTCCCCGAGGGTCGAGGTCTGGCCTATCGGGGGCGTGGGCTCTCCGCGGGTGGTGCGGCCCCGCGTGTCATCCCCTTATCCGCTGTTTCCCAGCGTGGGGGTGACCAGAGCCCAGATGGAGACATATGCGGCAGCTTTGCAGGCCTCACTGGCTTCTCCACCTTCCCCTCCTGGGACGTCAGCATATCCCATGCAGTGTGCGGGGCCCTCCGCGGCATCACCAGCGGCTCCGGCGCCGACTGGTTCAGATCCAAGCTCGGAGGATGTGGTGCCGTTGGGGTGCGGCCCTTTGGGGGTCCCTCCTTCGGACCACGGCGCCTCTGCTTCGCCGCAAACTCCCGCGGGAGTCCCTGTGGTGTCACGGGAGGTCGCCGGGGCTCGGGTCGTCCTCGGGACAGGCGGCGGCCTTGTCCGAGGCCGAAGTGACGCAGCTACGGCACCGGCTACTGCTGGCCCTGGCGGCGCCACAGGGGTCGGCGGAGGGGCCATCGCACCCTGTCACGAGTCGCAGCTGGTGGGGGACTCCTCGTTCCTCCCCGGGCCCTTCTCGTCCCTCCATGTAAGCGGCTGCCTTGTCGGAGGTCGGGTCGGCGCCGTTCTGGTGCCACCCCGGCTCCAGTCTCCTGCGCCATGTGCTGTGTCGGAGGTCACCCCGGCGCCTCCTCCGGCGTCGGTCGACGATGGGTTGCGGACTCTACGGCGCCGGGCCGACGTCGGGTCGTTGACTCGTCTTTGGACGCCTCCTCTTCTCCAGAGGTTCGGCGGTTGCTGGTGTCATCCTCGCCGGACACGGGCCGCCGTGTCGTGGCTTTTTCCCTGACGTCGTCTAAAGGCGGTTCCTCGCCGTCTCCACGACCACTGTCCTCGCCGGAGGAGCCGCAGGTCTCCCACTCCTCGGTCACTCTTCCTTCCTTCCGGCCTTGGCCCTTCCTTCCTCCGGTTGGCTTGGGGGATGGCTGCCTTAGCTTGCAGCCGTCGCCTAACGAGGAGCTGTTTTCCCCTCCGCGGGACCCTACTGAGGCGGGTGCGGCTTTCGCCCGTGGGAATTTTGCGCATGGGTGATTCAGCTACCCATTTCTCCGCAGATCATCTTCTGGAGGTTCTCCGTCAGGGCTCTGGTGGTAAAGAACTGTTGCTTCCCTTCGAGGGTTCACTCCACTCTTCTCTCTTGGTGACTTGGGGCTGTCCCGCCACGGGGGACCCGGTGCCCCAGCACCTTCTGCACCGCCAACATCAGGCAACGGGTGATCCTGTGTGCCTTTCTCTTCACCCTTCGACCAGAGGCCCCCTTTTACAGTCTGCCTTTCCTGCTTTGCCGCTGCTGTTGTCTCCCCCGTCACGGGAGGCCCGCTGGCTGGACACTTGGGGGCGCAATATGTTTGCCTCGACCAGTGTGACTCTGCGGGCCCTTAACACACTGTGTGTTCTGGCTAGGGCCACTTCTTGCTTGTGGGACTCATCGGAGTTCCTTATGTCTGCCGCTTCTCAGGAGGGTGCCTCTGTGGATTTGAGACACCATGTCTTGGATGGTCGTGAGCTGGCGGCGTTTATCCTTCGTACCGCTCTGGACATCTCGGAGGTGCTGGGCTGTGCCATGGCTTCTTCGGTTGCCCTTCGTCACCATGCCTGGCTCCGGGACAGTGTGTTCCCGGAGAATGTTTGTTAACGGCTGGTGGACCTTCCCTTCGATGGTGCTCTTTTGTTCCAAGCCCCTGCGGACTCCGCCATCCAGAGGTTCTTGGCGGGGCTTCATCCTCCTCCTCTTTCTCCTCCTCAGTGACCTGTGTGTTGGTCTGGTTCTGGAGCTGTTCTTCCGTTGGGGTGGGTCGCCCCAGTTGTCTTTCTGTGTGCTTCATGGCCACTCGAGTTGTCCTTGCTGAGGCTGTGGTTCTGTTGGCTGCTGACCAGCCCTTTTTGACTGTTTTTTTCCCTTGGGTTTTTTACACCATGCTGGGCCTGAGATTGGGCCTTCTGCATTTCCCCTCTGGCTGCTTGATAGGCCTCCTGCGGGATTTTTTTCCCCAGGTCTTTTTTGTTGTCCTCTGCTGCGGAAGTTTTTTCCTAAGATGTTCCCATGTATTGGGATGTGACATGCCCTATGTGGGGCAGGGTTGGCTGTTATATAGCCCAGATATGATATAGAGTTGTGGTCGCCTGCGGGCTTCTGCTCTTCATGGCGTTATGGTATGTTGCAGGTGCAACCTTCTTCTTCGCCTTTTTGCTTTGAGCGTTTCGTTCTGTGGTGTCCCTGGTGTCTGGCGGAGCTTGCCAGTGCCACCCTCTTGTTCTTTCTGCACTGTTGTGCCTTCTTGGGGCTTTAGTGGGACTGTCATCATGCCTTCTCCGCTGCTTCCAGTGGGCCTTGCACTTGGTTCTGCCTTTTCTCCCTGTGGGGGGAATGGTCCCTGACTTCTTGACCCTCTTGCGGGTGCAGTTTGTCCCTGTGGGACATTGGACGATTCTTCCTGGGTGACCTTGAGTTCCCCTTTTCGGCTTCCGCCTGCTTCTTGCTGCTGACGCAGTCCTGTCTGGGATTGCCTTTGCTCTACCGCTTCTCCTTGGAGTCTCTGGGTTGCTCTTCTCCTTCCGTGCTCCTTTCCTTGCCTTGGCCTGGGGCGGGGGTTTTTGTTACCTCACATGGGCTTGGGGTGTTTGGCCTCTTTGCACCTTGCCTTGTTTCCTGTGCTGAATAAGGACAGTCTATCTTTTTCTCTTCCCTTTGCCTGGGGGACGGGGCTCCTCGTCCTGTTTTGGACTCGTGCCCCGTGTGGCCCCTTGTTGTGCCCTGGTGGTTGGGGTCCTCTCGCAGACTCTCCTTCCCCTTGGGTATGGCTAGGGTATTCATTCTACATGAAGGAGTCTGCGGCTAGTAGTCTATCAGATGTACGAGTTACTTACCTTCGGTAATGATGTATCTGGCAGAGACGATTCTAGCCGCAGATTCCTTCACGGCCCGCCCTTCCTCCCCGTTCTGCGAGGGCTTGTGATTTGGTCTTCTGCACTCACCTCCCTGTGGGTGGCTGTGTCTTCTATGAGTACATTCTTTCCTTCCTTCTGTCAGGGTGTCCATTTTTCCTCCCCGTCGTCACATGGGAGGACAGGTTTGTTGGTACTTCTGGCTCTTTGCGATCCTTGAGGTTGGGGTCTTTTGGCTGTGCCTCTGCCCTTGTTCCTGATGGGGGTTGTCACACTCTGTGATGGGGATGTCTTGGAGTTTTTGTCGTCCCCTGTGTGTCCCCGACTGGTTCCCCTTCCTTGTCTGGTTGGGGTTGTAGTCTTGTTGCATGTTATTGTGACATTTTTACATATGTCCCTTGTCTCCGGAGGGGGGGCTGTCCCTGTACTGGCAGGGTTGCTGCTCTGTTCTTTATTCTTTTCCTGCCTTTGGGTATTGCAGTGCCGGGCACTGCTCTTTATGGTGTTTCCTCACCATTCCTTTTTTGGTTCTTTTGCTCACTGTTCCTATACTCTCACAGTTTTGTCTGCTGGCTCCGCGTTGTGGCGCAGAAAAGTTCTCCGAAGAAAACTGACGTAGGCACGCCGGGGTGGGACTTATGTGACCTTGCTGACGTCACGTACGCGGACGACGCCTGGGCAGAGTCGCGTGATGCCGTCCCCCCCCTGCGCGCAGGGATGCTGGGCAAGTAAGTTTTCCGGATCCAGTCTCACGCCTGGGGATAATTCTACGTGAAGGAATCTGCAGCTAGAATCGTCTCTACCAGATACATCGTTACCGAAGGTAAGTAACTCGCACGTTAACCGTACACAATATACCGATCAGTGGGTACGTTGCGGTTGCAGTCTTGCCACAGAAGGACGAAAGAGTCTGTTGGAACGCAGAAGTGAGTTTGAAAGGAAGAGTACCTGAAAGCAGAGGGGACAGAGTCTATGCCACACCGGGACGTCCTGAAGGCACAGAAGATGAAGGTCACTCGAGTGCAATAAAGCAAAAAGGGAATGAATAGGCTTCAAGCTTGGGTACACCGTAGTGGTAGCACTGCCTGAGCCACCGAGATGCTGAGGACAACGGAGTCGGTCCGTACAACCAGCCACGTCGGCACAGGTCAGTTATAGCGATGACAGACTCGTCGACAGAATCTCTTGATGTGTACGACTCTGTTTGGCATGAGTCAGTTGGGGTAACTGTTGCGGTCACAGGGAGATTGAAGCGATATAGCGACACGGTGCATAGGGGTTTGGTTCCAGGGCATTCTACAAAGGATGCAGGCCTCAACGAGAAGACAGCTCAGGCCTCAATGGAACGCAGAACAACCGCCTGTGTTGCAGAGCCTCGTGGAGTCCTTGGGAGCCCAGGCTCGGCAAACCAATCGATCTGTTGCAGTGCCTGTGGATGCAGGGGAGTGACTCCTTCACTACAAGGGAGAATCCAGGATGGCACCTGTATGGAGCATGGATACTGTTGTTGCAGCAAGCTAGCAGGATGTTGAGGTCAGGAGTCAACAGAGCCTTCTCCATTGCAGTCATGGTCCGGAAGCAGAATGACGATATGATCAGCTTGGCACAGTCAGCACGACTCGGTCAAGATGTCCAGACAGCCAAAGAAGAAGTGGATTTGGATCTGAATCGAATCCCACGACAAATCTACGGACCCACCCACAGGTAAGCTCTTCAGTACCCAGTACTCAGAAAAGACTTCAGCGTATTCAGAACGCCTCCGCCCGACTCATCCTGGACGTCCCCCGACGCAGCCACATCTCGTGCCACCTGAGAGACCTGCACTGGCTCCCGGTCAACAAGAGGATCACGTTCAGACTCCTCACCCACGCACACAAGTCCCTCCACGACCTAGGCCCAGGGTACCTCAACAGCCGCCTCACCTTCTACACGCCCACCCGCCGGCTACGTTCCGCTAACCTCGCCCTCGCCGTCGTCCCTCGCATCCAGAGAGCCACCGCTGGAGGAAGGTCATTCTCCTACCTGGCAGCTAAGACTTGGAACTCCCTACCCGTCCACCTGCGGATGACCCAGGACCACCTGGCCTTCAGGAAACAGCTCAAGACCTGGCTGTTCGAGCAGTAGCAGACCCCCTTCCCCAAGCGCCTTGAGACCCTTACGGGTGAGTAGTGCGCGATATAAGTTCCATGATTGATTGATTGATTGATTGAAGGTGAGGGTTGGAAAGATTCAGGGGTCCCTCCCAGAGGAGGGGTTGGACAGTGGGGAGTATGCTCCCATGTCATTTGTCCAGTATCACGCCAGAGCGTGGAGCTAACTGCTCCCTAATCTGGTTTGAACTGAAGTATGCAAAGAGGACACCAAATGTGCCCTTCTAGCAGACTATGTGGTGCTAGCAAGCGCTTCCGCTCAGGCCCAATGCACTACATCCTGTCTGGGAAGCGGTCACACCTCCCTGCAACAGGAAACCTATTTCCTACCTTCCCCTGCCCTGGCTTGGCCCAGCAGCAGAAGGGCAGAATCATGTCTGTGGTCGGCAGCAGCCCTAGGTTGCTGTCAGGCTCTATTAGATCAGTCCTGGAAGCACAAAAGGCCTCCAGGGGGTGCCCTATCATGAATGGAATCATACCTCCAACACCGGATAAGGTGTTGGGGTATGATTCCAACATGTTTGATACCAAAGGGCATCATGCTGCAAACCTGCCTGTACTGAATCTGCTTGAAGATCATCGATAACAATGGGGTGTCCCAGTATTATGCAGAACCTGGTGAATTGTGACAGTATAGCGACAGAGGTTCTGCCATGAAAGTAACAATTGCTTTTCTAATAGATTTGTCCACAGCGATTTAGGACTATAAACCAATGATACACAGAAGTACACTACTGACCATAAATGATAAAACAAATAACAAATAACAACGACACTCTTTACATGGAAAAGTGTGACCGATATATTAGAGAATCATACATTGTATGTGATGATACACATATCAATAATAAAGAACAAGACTGCTACATATTAATATTAAAAAAAAAAAAAATGTTTTTACAGACATGTGTAGGAAGCTGGTTCTGTATATACTATACCAAAATGAGGTATAGTGTGCGCAGAGTCCAGTGGAACCCCATAGATAGGCGGAGGTAAAAGTAGATAGAACCTTACTCTCTATTTGTGGTAGTGTGGGCAGCAGTAAGGCCTTATCAGAGGGTAGTGCTAAGCATTTGTTGTACACACTCAGGCAAGAAATTATGTCACATACTCAAAGACTGAACTCAGACCAATTTGTATCAAAAATATGAAGTTATTTTATTTCTAGATCCAAGCCAAGCCTGGTGGAGGTAAGTGAAATAATACTTTGCAATGTTTTACAGTTGAATGCAGGTTCAAATGCAGTTGGTTGAATTATAGGTAAGTCAATGTTTCTAAATTACTTTTCAGTTACTTCACAGATTACGTTGTACGATACTTTTTAGATTACTTTTCAGATTACTTTTGCCAATCAATGTGATATACCTAGATATCTGAAAGAAACACGTTAGTTAGATTCCTCACCTTAGAATATCCCCAGGCGTCAGACTGGATCCGGAAGATTTTTCGTCAGCAATACCCCTTGCGCGTCGCTAGGCGTCGTCTGCGGCTCCGCGTCCGTCGTCGGCGTCGTGCGCCGGGATGACGTCGTCGGAGTACTTAGACGCCGCCCTCGCGCGCTGACGTCAGTTCTTCTTTTTTCCGCGCCAGTAAGCGCAGATCCGGGAGAGCTACCCCTTTTAGTCTTTTTTGACTAAATCTTTTTTGATCATTTTTGATCCTTGTCTGTCGACATCTGGTGCCGGTAGGATGCCTGGGTTCAAGGCTTGTGAGGATTGTCATCGACTGATGTCGGTGACCGATCACCACCGCCGGTGCCTCTACTGCTTAGGCCCCGACCACGACGCGGAGTCGTGCAACGACTGTCAGGCCCTGACTTCGAAGGCTAGGCGGGAGCGGTCCCGCAAGCTTCTCGAGCTTCGCCACTCGGCTCCGCGTCGTGCGCGATCCCGGTCCAGGAGGAGGTCCAAGGATCGCTCGCGGAGCCCTAGCCGACGCCATCGCTCGTCCGGCTCCAAGTCGTCGGGTAAGTCCAAACGCTCAAAGAAGTCCAAGAGGCGACATCGCTCTTCGGACTCCCCTCGCCGGTCGCGCGACTCGGCCGAGGGTCAGGGTGGTTCCACCCCCGCGGCTCCGGCGGAGCCGCAGGTGCCGCGTCCGCCCCCATACCTTCCGGTCCCTGGGGCTGACGCGGCGCCGGCGGAGATCAGTGCCTTCCTCTCGGCCATGAGGAGCCTGGCCCCGCCGTCGACGCCCGCTGGCGCGCCTTCGGGCCCCGCGGACTCGACTGGGCGACCTCGCGTGCCGGCGGCTCCGGCCCCGGCGCCGTCGACGACTCCGGTCTCGACGCCGCAGGTCCCCGCGGGGCCCTTGCCTGGGCCCCAGTCGACGCCGGTTGACCTAGTCACTCCTCCACCGGCGCCGACGCCTGAACCACCGACGCCGTCACCGGCGCCGCCGACGCCTGTGACGCCGACACCCCGGTTTAGCCCTCATCCGGACCCGACGCCGGCACGGCGTCCGCCGACGCCGCATCCGACGCCGCTTGAGTCCTACCATCTCTACAGTCCGGTTCCGATCATTCCTCCTGTTTATCAGGAATCGGAAGAAGGGGGCGACTGGGAGGGGTTCGAGGACCCTCTGGCTGTTCAGTCACAGCTTTCTCAGGACTGGGCAGATGAACTGGGGGAGGCCAGTGGGCTGGACACCTCGCCAGACACTGGATTCACTTCTCCGACCGTGGCTTCGGAGGAGGGTGCAGCATTTTCTGTGGTGCTGCGCAAGGCGGCCGAGGCCCTTGGGCTCGAGTTGCCTGCCGTGGCTGTGAGGACTAACATCCTCACTGAGGTGCTTCAAACCTCAGCAAGCTCCACTGAGCCTCTGCTGCCGTTCAACGAGGCCCTCACTGACGTTCTGCAGGGCACCTGGTCCAAGCCCTCCACAGTTCCTCCTGTGGATAGGAACGTTGCCAGGCGCCACCGCCCTGCTCCGGGCGACCCCAGTTTCCTGTCCCAACACCCCACCCCCGAGAGTCTGGTTATCCAGGCCTCTACTTCCCAATCCTCCTTCCCGACCGCTCCGCCGGATCGGGATTCCAAGAGACTCGAGCAGTTCGGCAAGAAACTGTTTTCGTCCCTTAGTTTGGGCCTGCGGTCCTTAAATACCGCCTGTCTCTTGGACCGTTATTCCCATTCCCTGTGGGGTACGGTGGAGGACGTGCTGCCCCTGTGTCCGGAGGAGGTCCGGGCGCGTCTTACCCAGGCTTTGGCCGATGGGAGGGATGCAGCACGGCACGCCATACGATGTGGGCTTGACACCACGGACTCGCTGGGTCGGGCGATTTCAACCACGGTGGCGCTCCGCCGCCACGCCTGGATGCGGTCCACGTCATTTTCCGGGGATGTCCAGACAACCCTCATGGACATGCCCTTTGATGGCACTCGCCTGTTTGGTGAGAAGGCGGACAGTGCGCTGAACCGCTTTAAGGACTCCCGGGCTACGGCCAAGTCCTTGGGCCTCGCGGCTCCGCGGGCGCACACCTCCGCTTTCCGCCCCTTTCGTGGCCAAGGAAGGGGCGCCTCCTCACGTCCTCAAAGCCACCAGCCGCAGAACCAACCTGCGCACGGTCGCGGACGTGGCTTCCGCCGTGGCGGAAATGGAGGCCGACGTGGTCAGCCCACATCCACCCCGGCAGCATCCGCCTCAAAGCCTTCCTAGTCCGAGCTTTCAGGCCCATACCACGCCGGTGGGCGGCAGAGTTCGCCATCACCTGCTCCACTGGCGGTCCATAACATCGGACAGGTGGGTGCTGCAAATCGTCCGAAGGGGCTACTCCCTCCCCTTCGAGACGACCCCTCCAGCCATGCCACCGCAGCACCACCGTATCTCGGGGGATCATTTGGATCTTCTCCGCGAGGAAGTTTCGGCTCTCTTGGCCAAGGGGGCCGTCGAGCGCGTTCCGAGTCCAGAAGTAGGTCGTGGTTGTTATTCCCACTACTTTCTGGTTCCCAAGAAGGGCAAGGGGGGCCTACGCCCTATCTTGGACCTCCGGAACGTCAATGCCTTCCTCCGAAAGGAAAGGTTCAAGATGCTAACGTTGGCTCAGGTTTTAGCTGCCCTAGACCCTGGAGACTGGATGGTAGCGTTGGACTTGCAGGACGCTTATTTCCACATCCCCGTCCTGCCGGCCCACCGGTGTTACCTGCGGTTCACGGTGGGCCAAGAGCACTTTCAGTTTACCGTGCTCCCCTTCGGCCTCACCAGTGCCCCTCGGGTGTTCACGAAAGTGATGGCGGTGGTCGCAACTCATCTGCGCAGATCAGGGGTTCCAGTCTTCCCCTATCTCGACGACTGGTTGTTGAAGGCGGGCTCGCCCCAGGCAGTCGTCTCCCACCTCCAGACTACGGCGGATCTCCTGCATTTGCTGGGGTTTTCCATCAACGTGCCGAAGTCACACCTGAGTCCCTCTCAGAAGCTCCTCTTCATCGGAGCGGTTCTCGATTCGGCGCGGTTCCGGGTCCATCCATCGGAACAGCGGGTCCGGGATATACGGGCCCTGATTCCCATCTTTCGGCCTCTATCCCGGGTTTCGGTCAGGCTAGTGTTGCGGCTTCTGGGGCTGATGGCCTCCTGCATCCTACTAGTGCATCACGCCAGGCGGCGCATGCGGGCTCTGCAGTGGGACCTGAAGTTTCAGTGGGCCCAGCATCACGTCAACCTGTCCGACCATGTCTTGATCTCGGAGGGCACTGCACAACAGTTGCAGTGGTGGCTCACGGACCGCGAGTGGGTCAAGGGCAAGAGCCTCTCCCTTCCCCAACCAGAGCATGTCGTAGTGACGGATGCGTCCCTCCTGGGATGGGGTGGCCATATGGGAGAGGCGGAGATCAGAGGCCTCTGGTCTCCGGCGGAGTCTCGTCTCCACATCAACCTGTTGGAGTTGAGAGCGATCCGGCTTGCACTGAAAGCCTTCCTTCCCTCTGTCAGGGGAAGTGTCGTGCAGGTGTTCACGGACAACACCACCGCCATGTGGTATTGCAACAAACAGGGCGGGGTGGGGTCGTGGACCCTTTGTCAGGAGGCTCTGCGCCTCTGGACATGGCTGGAACACCAGGGCGTCACCCTGGTGGTTCAACATCTGGCGGGCTCTCTGAACGCCAGAGCAGACGAACTCAGCCGCCGGTGCATGATGGATCACGAATGGCGTCTGAACTCCGAAGTGGCGCAAGGCCTCTTTCAGCAGTGGGGAGAGCCTTGGTTAGATCTATTCGCCACCGAAGAGAACGCGCAATGTCAGCAGTTCTGCGCGTTGGAATTTCCAAGGCGGCACTCGCTCGGCGACGCTTTTCGTCACGAGTGGAGTTGCGGTCTATTGTACGCCTTTCCGCCTATACCACTTCTGCCCAGAGTGCTGAAGAAGATCAGGCACGACCGGGCCCAAGTCATCTTGGTGGCTCCGGATTGGGCACGAAGATACTGGTATCCCGAGCTACTCAGTCTGTTGACCGATCCCCCGATACGTCTGCCCCTTCGGGAGGATCTTCTGTCGCAGCAGCAGGGGACGGTCCTCCACCCGAACCTGTCCAGCCTCCACCTCCATGCGTGGAGATTGAGCGGCGGCAGTTGATGCCATTTGACTTGCCTCCTGAAGTCTGTGATATCATTCTGGCAGCCAGGCGTCCCTCCACAAAGTCGGTATACGCCTGCCGGTGGAACAAATTTGTGGCATGGTGCACAGCAAAGGCTGTGGATCCCCTTTCCGCCCCTCTTTCTGAGGTTCTCCTCTTCCTTCTTTCTCTGGCCCGGCAGGGCTCTGCCCTGGGCACCCTGAAAGGTTATCTTGCTGCCATCTCCGCCTTCTTGCGGCTTCCTGATCAGCCTTCTCTTTTCAAGTCCCCTGTGGTTACACGCTTTCTCAAAGGCATTACACACACGTTCCCTCCTGTCCCTTTTGTGATGCCTCAGTGGGACTTGAATCTGGTTTTGACATTCCTGATGTGCGCTCCCTTCGAGCCTCTTCACAATTGCCCTCTTCGTCTTCTAACTCTAAAGACTGCTTTTCTGGTAGCCATCACCTCGGCTAGACGGGTGAGTGAGCTCCAGGCTTTATCTTCAAAGCCTCCTTTTCTCTCTGTTCATCCGGACAAGGTTGTCCTTCGGCCTCGTCCCTCCTTTCTTCCGAAAGTGGTGACCCCCTTTCATCTTGGGCAGTCTGTCACCTTGCCCACCTTCTTTCCGCCTCCGCATCCTTCCAAAGAGGAAGAGAGGCTCCACCGTCTGGACCCAAAACGTGCGCTCTCCTTTTATCTGGACCGCACAAAACAGTTCCGGGTGGACGACCAGCTTTTTGTTGGGTACGTGGGCGCTAAGAAGGGGAAAGCTGTGCACAAACGAACCATCTCTCGGTGGGTCGTTTTGTGTATAAAAATCTGCGATTCCTTGGCTAAAAAGGACCCTCCTGTTGGGCTGCGCGCCCATTCTACTCGGGCCACGGCGGCTACTACTGCCTTGGGACGGGGAGTCCCTTTGCAGGACATCTGTCAGGCGGCGACGTGGGCTTCGCTACACACGTTTGCCAGGCATTATTGCCTTGACAGCCAAGTCCGGAGGGATGGCTTCTTTGGCCGTTCTGTCCTCCAGGACTTTCTGGTGTGATCTTGGTTCGCAGACCCACCACCGGGGATGGTATTGCCTGGGTATCTATTCTAAGGTGAGGAATCTAACTAACGTGTTTCTTTCAGATGAACAAGTTACTTACCTTCGGTAACGATGTATCTGTAAGAAACATTAGTTAGTTAGATTCCTCACCGACCCTCCCATCCTCCCCGTTCTGCGAACTGACATCTAGGGTTTAGGCTATCCCTTTCAGGGCCCTAGATTTTATTTTTGGCACCAGTGTCGGTCTTTGCATGGCTCTGCGTTCCTGGCGCGGAAGGCTATGTACAAGAACTGACGTCAGCGCGCGAGGGCGGCGTCTAAGTACTCCGACGACGTCATCCCGGCGCACGACGCCGACGACGGACGCGGAGCCGCAGACGACGCCTAGCGACGCGCAAGGGGTATTGCTGACGAAAAATCTTCCGGATCCAGTCTGACGCCTGGGGATATTCTAAGGTGAGGAATCTAACTAACTAATGTTTCTTACAGATACATCGTTACCGAAGGTAAGTAACTTGTTCATCACACTGAGACATTTTCTAGACCAAAGGTAAGTAATTCACTTTAAGTACATTTCCAGTATTTTCAATGTTTCATACAAACAAACTCCACACTTCGAACAGTTTTCAAGAAAAGCAATCAATGCAATCCTATGTAAGGAAATTAAGTTAACGGTTTGCAGGTAAGTACTTATTGGTGGGAGTTGGTATTCTGGGGTTAGAACCAGGGTTCCCCCTGGGTCAAGGATGCACTCTCAAAGCACCCTCAATGGCACTAGGGAGACCAGGTGCCGAGTGCTGAGGCCTAATGTTATCCAATTGGGGATATGGGGCCTCCGGTTGATAGCTGCTCACGAGCAGGCCGCAGGGTTGTGGGAGCAAAGCGCCTGGTGTTAGGCTCAGGGCAAAGGGGGATCTGAGTTAGCACCCAAAGTACACCTGCAGCGGCACAGGGGCGGCTGGGTGCTGTTTTGGAATCGGGTGCCCTGTTATTTTCAATGGGAGTTGCCGGTTTTGGATTTTGGCTGCAGGCTTGGTCCAGGAAGACTTCCAGGAGGAACCAACAGCTGGGCAGGTAAGTTGGAGGGCTCGGGGACGTAGGTGCACCTTGGGTTCTCTTCTCCAGGGTGTAGGGTGGCTGGATGCAGGGGTGTCTTTTGAGGCCGGATTTCCCCTTACCGGGGCACTTGCGGTTGGGGGGGGGGTCTCCGTGCAGAGGCTGCAGGCAACGTCGGGGAGTCCTGGAGGGGGCAACTCACGGTGGACTCGTACTCTGGTGTGCTGGGGGACCTCTCTGGGACCGGTGGGCCACCCGGATTCGGACCGTAGGCATCGGGTGCAGTGGTCATTCCAGGCGTCGGGTTTCTTAGTCCTCGGCAGGCTCAGAGTCTGTCTTGGGAGTTTCCTTTGAACAGAGCTGCTGTTCACAGGAGATCCGGTCTTTGTTGATGGCATTAATCCTCCCAGGGGTTATGAAGGTTGCTGGTTGCAGGAAACGGTGACTTTTGGTTCAGGATCTCTGGAAATTGCAGCCGGGCCGGTAGGGCTGGGGCCAAGTCAGTTGTTCTCTGCAATCACCTCTGCTGGGCGTCTTCTTTCGTCATTCTTCTGCTTAGGTTGCGGGAATCTGTCTTCAGTGGGCTACTGACCTTAGGGTAACTACACCCTTGGTGTGCTCACCCCACATGGGGGAGTGGGCACAAACCTTAATCCTGATTGGAGAGTGCCTGCCATCTGCAAGATGGCAGGCACTGAAGAGTGGCTTTCACCTCACCTCTCCCACCTGAGGGGTGGGGTTGGCAGAGGTGGGCACACCTTCTGGGCTGTGCTAATTATTCCCGCCTGTCTTGCCGTGGGAAAGGAGGGGAGACAGGAAGGGGGCCTGCTCCTGATAGCAAGAGAAGCTGGGGTCACGTTACAAAGACGGCAAGGCCTTTGAAGCTCCCCTGCCACACATGGCTCTTCCTGGCCTGGGGGAGGTGTGACCACCTCCATCCAGGAAAGGCTTTGTTTTGGGGCTCAGGGAGCGAAGTCTCCTACCCCAAGGGTCCAGAAACATGTCTTGTGGTGGCAAGCTGGTGTGTACAGTCAGGGAACCCACCAGAGGTTTTGTTTTTCAGAGGACATCTCTAAGATGCCCTCTGAATGCATTTTTCATTAAATCCCACACTGGTTCAGTGTGGGTTTAATGTGCAACTTCCCAGTTTTAATTAAAGCCATTATGGTGCTGTGGAGTTCGTAATGACAACCTCCCAGCACCCTATACTCTTAATGGCATTACTGCACTTACAATGTATAAGCATTGGATTAGACACTGTAGGGGTACAGGGCTCAAGCACCTGTACTCACCACTGGTATAGGGCACCCAGCTAGAAGGGTGGCTTACCTATGCCAAGGCAGTGGGTTGTAGGCATGGCACACAGGGATGTGTGCCATGTTGACTCTTTACTTTGTTCTGCACCAAAACATGCAGCCTGCAATTGCAATGTGTGTGTATTAAGGTATAGGACCTCTAAGGGTGGCACAATATGTGTTGCAGCCCTTGGATGCCTTCCCTGGTCACAGTGCCCTTGGTACCCATGGTACCTTTTAAAAGGGACTTAAATGTGGCCAGAGAGGTGCCATATGGAGGTACAAAGGTACACTTTTTAAGAAAGAACACAGGCCCTGGGAACCTGATTGGCAGGGACCCATGGCACATCAAGTCAAAGTGCATCAAAAATCTGGCAAAAAGTAGGGGGTTACTGCAACAGAAACCCAGCTTCCTACAATATGTGCCTGATAAATTACACAGATACTAGCACAATAGACAATAGAAACATTAGACACAAATAACATGTAGACAAACGCTTGCTTGGGCATCCATATATACTAGATGGCCCTAAAAAGACATATGATTTTCATTCTGACATGGAAATGTCTGTTTGGGCATGGAACTCCTGTTCAGTTTACGTCGCTGTTTCGACCACAAAAAAAATTAGCTTTGGTTGCACAACATCACCATAGGGTCTTCATCAGGACTATAAACACGATAGTGAACAGCCTGTTATAGAAAGTTTCTCAGGGAGAAACGGGACAGTTGGGATCACGCACTCTCCTCTCAAATAAATCATGACCTTAATGAACGGATTAAACCATTCTGTCCAAGTCCAGTATCAATAAGGAGCCATTTAAGTGCGTCCTTTAGGGCAAACTTTTGTTTGTATTCTCGTGAAAGGAGAGTGAGACTAAATATTCCAGTTTACCCACCTGTGGTATCTTCATCTATGCCATGCATTATCCCCTTAGTTTTTTCTCCCCTGCTGCTCAGACAGAGTGACTGTGATGTAATTAGAATGCTGGTGGGTGCATAGTTTGAGAGAGTATCAGTTGAATGCGTGGGCTGAGCAGCAAGGATGCTGTTGACGGTGGGGCTTTCTTCATAACTACTTTACCTGAACTCAAGACTCATACCTTGCGAATAAACCTTTATCCTATTTCACGTTACTGCTGGCTATCCTGCATCTTCGTTTACCACATTGGTGACGAGGAGTACACGTATTGCACCCTTATGAATGGAGAATATGTGTTGCACCTGCAGGGGAAATTATTTTGCAGTTTAATATTGAGCAAGTGTATGGCACCCGCAAGGGCATACATAATTGCACCCATGTACTATACTGCAGAGTCGGTGACTATTTTTAGGTGGGACTTTTATTGCTCATTCATATTGTATTGTCTGTGGAAGGGGGAGAGTGTAGGTTTTTCTCCTGAGTGTTGTTCAAATATGTTAGTGTTATCCTTGTATCATTGTGCTTTTTTTTTTAATGTATGGCATGATTGAATTTGTACTTCCTTTCTACGTTTTTATTTTTATGGATGATGTGTATTACTGACTTATTCAGATTTATATTTTCTATTTTTTCCATAAAGAAGGGAGGTGTGTGGTGTCTTCACCTATGCCATGCACTCCCCCCTTGGTTTTTTTCTCCCCTGCTGATCAGTCAGAGTGACTGTGATGTAATTAGAATGCTGGTGTGTGCATGGTTTGAGAGACTGTCAGTTGAATGTGTGGGCTGAGCAACAAGGATGCTGCTTTCAGTGGGGCTCTCTTCATACCTACTTTTCCTGAACCTGAGACTCCTATCTTGTGAAAAAACCTTGAGCCTGTTCCACCTTAGTACTGGCTAAACACATCCTAATTCTCCACACACCCTTATGTAATTTTATTTTTTGTACCTATATTGTCACTTCTGTACTTGTAATTAAGACTGACAGTCTACCACAATCAAAGTCACCGACTAGAGAGGGTACTCCATTATAACCCTAGCTCCTTGTGTACAAGCTAGGCATTCAAAAATCTGACCATAGTGAAGAGGAGACCCAGTGATGAAGAATGCCACTTAATGTGCATGAGGGGTTTACATTCTTTTTTTTTATCATAAGACAGACAAAGTCATGCCACAAGTTTGACCACACAAAACTAGCAAAATAAGTCAACCCTTTTTCCAGCTCTCAGATGCTTCAATATCATTGTCTTCCTAAACGTGGCCCAACAAACGCTGTAGTACACTTGAAAAGTCTACATGGCTGCTATTGAGCCCAAATACTTTCTCATAGGACAAAATTGGCTAGAAAACCTATGTTAAAGAAACTCCATCACCGTTTGTGAAAATACTATAAGAGCTTTTAGGTTCATATCTGTGTCACAAAAGGCTAATGTTTTTTTTATTTTTTGGCTTAAGGCGTGGTTTAAAATGTTCTGTTCCATCTCCCTTTAAACAAAGACCCAAAACATTTAGACTTAATAGTTTTCTCACCCACTACCATCATCTTGACGATTAAGGCTTGAATGCTTACCTTCTCTACTGCTGGAGGGACAAATGCCAGAGGGAGGAGCCTCGCTATACAGTTGGAGTGAATCAGTACCTGTGGCCCGAGACTCAAGAGGTAAATGACAGTACCAATTATGGATACTGCCAAAGCATGTACTGGCATTTCAGAAGCTGGTAGACCGCATGGCACAGCCCAGTTAAACCATGTACAGTAGGCTCCTCTAACAAGTAGTTCATGAGCTACTGGTAGCTCTCCCGTTACCTGTAAGTAGCTCTCCTGTGTGCAGTCCAGACTAATAAATTAGAAGCTTTTGCGTGCTTGAATTAATGTATAACTAAATTGTAAAGTGTGTATTCAAGATTAAAACTTCTGTATTTTCAGAACTCCTAATCTGATGCTTGGGGATTAATGGTTGAATTTCCATAGTATATTTAAAGCTCATATTTGAGTGGTAAATCTGTGGCATGGTGAAGACTTATAACTAACATTACTACCTTGGTGTTAGTGGCATTGCAGCTATGGCTGTAATCTATTAATCATGTATGGTATTTCTAATTGGAAAAGTATTTTTTTCATTACTGCCCTGCTTGATGCACTGATGTGATTGCTGCTCGTAAACGTTCAGAGGGTGGACAGTAGTGTTCTCTTGTCTGGTGTGGTAAATATCATGTTTATAACAAACAAGGGAGCCCAACGGTATATAAGGGACCATGGGTACAAGTATTTTATTAAGGAACAAGAGGTCCCTCACTGCAGAATATACTTAAGCATGAACCATAAAAGTAAAATTAGTTCTATGTCAGAAGGTCCATATCTATATATACACACGTATTTATTCACTCATATAGCGCTCAACAAAATGATGAAGTGGGGAACAGCAGAACAAGAAATAAGAATTTCAAAACTCAGACATTTGTTAGTGACTGTAGAATTAATAAACAGGTCAAGTCAGTTTAGAGTACCAGTGCTATCATAATTCATTTATAGAACATTTACAATAGTCCGGGTACTATTTGTTGTCAACTTTTCGATCACTCCTTACAATATGGAGATCATCATCAGGACTAAATTGAATATGCCTGAGACACGAAAATGCCTATTCATTTTATTTTTTTTGTATTTGTTTATTGACGTTTTCGTTAACATAGAACACATTCCAACAACAAAACAGGCCAGTTGGACGTTACATCTTCTCATAGCAATCTGTGCAGTCATGAGACAAAATATAAAGAAAAGAAATACAGTATCCAATCTCAGTTTTGGTTGAGTACCCCGTGCATACAGCTTTTATAAAACCTACATTGGCTGTGTTCTTTCGAGGGTCATCAATGGTGTGTAATAACCCCGCAAATGTTCTACATCAAGACAGTCCAGTAGAATTGCAACAGTTATACAGTCTAGTCAGTTATACCTGTGCATTCATAAGTACCACTTATTAAGGCATGTGAGTAACTTAAGGATCCCACCTGATTCCCAATACCGCCATCCCCCAGTGCCAAAGCGAAACAAGAGTTCCTGTATATCTACTCAGCTACGTCTTTCTGATTTTGTGCCCATTTCAGAAAAGGCTCCCAGATGTCACGAGGCCTGGAGGCGGGCGGCATGAGCTTCCAAAAAGTAGATAGTTGAGTGTGCCCAAATGTTACATCAGCGAGCCAGCCCTCAATCGATGGCAGTCCCCTCCCACCCCAACACAACGCCACCTGTCTTTTAGCAAATAGTAATAGCAGCGCATGCAATTTACGTGTTTTTGGCAGGGTGTCTTTAACAAACCCCAATAGTCCTATTATGGGAGATGGCAAATCCGACCTTCCATCTATTTGATTCACTGAGGTAAATATCTTAGTCCAATAATCTGTTAGTTTCGGACATTCCCATGCCACGTGCAAAAACGTGGCAGAGGGGAAACTGCATCGCCAGCATCTATCATCTGCACGGAGCCCCATCCTATGAAGACCAATAGGTGCTCTATAAAATCTGTGCAGAACCTTGAAATGGATTCATCTTAACCTATAGTTTGGTGACAACTCGATGAGCTGCCCGCAACAGAATTTCCACTGGTCCTCAGTCAGTGGGGCAGGCAGCTCATCGTTCCAGTATTGCAGGGATTTGGGGCAGACTATGCGGGCCGAGTCCTGCATGTGCTTATAGATCCGTGTTACCAGTTGGGAGCCTACTACATTCTCCAGAGCAGGCAGAACTGGCGGAGCCCTCTGATAGTCACTGCTAAGAGCTCTACATGTCGCGTGGAGTTTATGATACAAGAATAGCTCAGAAAAAGACACATCCCGGTCACCGTCTGCAGAAGGAGGGGCCTCAATGTATTATCAGGGAACAAGTCAGCGAAGGTATGAAGATGCAACTTTTGTACAAGGGATTTGCCAATCCCCGCTACGACACATGGTAGCAATGGGTTTTGCGTCCGTGATAACGACGGGGCATACAACAACAGGACACCCACCCTTTTACGCATCTCCTCTCATGCCCATCTCAGCGTGCCTGCGGTATCTATGTCAACCTTTGGGCGGCTAGCAGGTTTACAAATTGCCACTTTAGGCGGGGTGGGCGCAACTGCGTCGTGCTGTACCGCCACATGAGGTTGGAAGAGTGTCGGGTGTACCCAGAAATGCAGGTATTGGGCCTGAGCGCTAAGCACATAAAGACGCATATCCGGAGCCCCCATTCCTCCCTGTCGCAGTGGGAGTGTTAGCATGTCCAAGGATACCCTTGCATGCCCACCCACCCACGCCAGCGCGACGAGATGTGACTTGAGAGTGTTGAAAAAGTGCAACGTTAAAGGAATTGGAACATTCGCGAACAAGTACAGAAACTTGGGTAGGATAACCATTTTGGCTAAGGCTAACCTACCAGTCACGGATAGGGGAAGTTTCGTCCATATTTTGACCTTCTCCTCCAGCCACATCATGGCTCTCCCATAATTTAAATTCCAAATTTCCTGCACATCCCGACTAATCCATATTCCCAAGTATTTTACTGCTTCTACTTCCCACTTCAGAGGGTAATCGGAATCGGCTCTTGGCGTGCCTTCTGTTAAGGGGAAGACCACCGATTTTGACCGGTTAACAGATATCCCAGCCAGTCCTCCGAACTGTATAAATTCCCGGAAAACGGGGTCCAAATTGTCCTCCGGGTTCATAAGGTAGAGAGTTACATCATCAGCATATAGCGATATCAAAAGGCATCTGGAGCTAAATCCTATACCTCTTGCTGTGTGATGCTGGCAGATACGCGCAGCGAGTGGTTCCATTGCTATTGCGAACAATAGTGGGGAAAGGGGGCATCCCTGTCTTGTGCCCCGCGATATAGGGAATGGATCAGAAAGTAGCCCGTTCACCCTGATCCGAGCGCTGGGGGAAGTGTAGAGTAGACATATACTGTTAATAAAAAGCAGGCTGAACCCCACACGACCCAGGATGGAGAACAGATAAGGCCACGCCAGTGTGTCGAACGCTTTTGTAGCGTCGAAAAACACTACTGCGGCGTGGACGTCAGGATGCAAATAGTGTAATACTGAAAAAATGGTTCGTAGGTTGTGTGACGTCGATCGCCCCGGAATGAACCCTGACTGGTCAGGAAGTGCAATCATGGGCAGCAATGGCTGCAATCTTTTAGCAATCTATTTCACGTATATTTTGACATCAACATTTATCAGGGAGAGTGGCCTGTAAAAGTCCAACTCAGAGTCTGGCTTTCCTGGTTTTAGCATAGTCATTATTATAGCTTCTTTCATAGTAGTGAGCAATATTCCCGTTTCCAGGGCTTCCCCGTAAACCTCCAGCAGCCTTGGCGCCAATTCTTCTACGTCGGTTTTATAAAAAGACGTGGTCAGACCGTCCAGCCAGGGGCCTTGTCAAGGGGCAAGCTCTTAATAACCTGTGCAACGTCTTCAGCAGTGTACGGGAGAACCATGTATTTTCTGTGGTTGTCATTGAACCAGGCTGATACAATTGAGTCTAAAAAGGACTGCATACCCTCGGGGCAGTCTTCCTGTGTGGCCTTGTAGAGATTAGTATAGAAGTCGGAAAAGGTGGTCAAAATCTCCTCCTGTCCTCTAATCACCGTGCCTGTCTCAGTGTGTATCTCGTGAATGAAGGTTGCGGCTCTGGGTGCCTTTATCATACCGGCCTGCGAACGACCCGGTCTGTCTCCCTCCCCATACCTCCTGGCCTCTGCGTATTTCCCCAGAAATTTGACCACCCGCTGCTCCTCTTCGGAGTAGTCTAACAGTTTAGCTTTAAGCAAGCCAGTAATTGCCGGGTCCTCTGTTGCATAGAATTCTTCCTCTAGCGCCTTGATATTGGTCTCAATAGAGGCAAGTGTCCATCTTATTGCCTTTAAAACTCCCGCCTGTCTGGCAATACATTTACCTCTAATTACTACTTTACTACTTGGTATCCACCGAGCCTGTATTCAGATCAAAGTATTCGGTGATATCCGACCTAATTTCTTCTTTAAAGGCTTTGTCTAGGAGAGCCTGAGGTGGGAGGCGCCAGACAAAAACCCTCTTTGGTGATTCGGGAATCGCCAGCCGCAGCATGCATGGAGAGTGGTCCGATAGCGATCTAGGCATGTGCGCAACATTTATAGACCAAGTGGCGACATCTCGGGATACCAACCAGTAATCCAGACGTGACCTTGAACTGTGATGATCAGAAATGCAGGTGCCCTCCCTTTGCAGGGGATGCCTTTCGCGCCATATGTCAATAAGATCCCCATCGGCCACTATCGCCCCCAGGGCGGCGCTAGCCACTGGGTGTAAGGTGCGGGCAGCGCCTCTCCTATCAAGTGTATCTTCTAGGATAGCATTGAAGTCTCTTCCCCATAACACTGTAGAACAGCCAGCTGTCTAATTGTGGACCAAATGTTATTTAAAAAATCTGGAGAGTCGACATTGGGGCCATATATAGCCACAATAGTCATAAGAACACCACATAAGAGTCCCTGCACTAAAACATACCGGCCCTCAGGGTCGCCCTGCGTATACCTCTCCCTCCAGTCTCGCCCCTTCTTAATCAGCACAGCCACCCCCGTGCATAATTAGAATATACCGAAGAATACACATGCCCCCATCGGCTATGGCACAGTCTCTGTGAGGGTGTTACATTCAGGTGTGTTTCTTGCAGTATGCATAAATCTACATTGTGGCGTGATAAATAGGCATGAACCAGTCTTGATTTCCTACCATCATTGAGCCCACGAACATTCCAAGTGAGGCAATTTAGAGTGTTAACAGACATTTACCAGGTTTACTGTTCCAGTGGTTTTGCATACATCCACGGCGTGACACTTCAACGAGCTGTAATATAGTTTTGCCCCTAGCTTACCTCCAGTACTGGCATTAAACAATAACATAAACCCTACTCCCTTCCCTCCACCCACTCCAACCCCCCAAACAGGTTGTAGCATACCCCCCCTACAATAACCAGAACATGCAAGCAAAAGCATGACAATCGGGATCCTTCCCATGAGGGCGCAGCAACACTGGCGTACTTCCTTGCTTCGCACAAGGTGGCCGGGAATATTGCGGGTGAGGCTATCCGTACAGAACCACTAATACACTAGATAACCTGAAATAATGTGAAAAAGAGCTGCAGAGCAATTGGCAGTATCTCTCTCGATAATTCGCAAGTCTCCCATCTGTACAATCCAATCTGCCAGAACATGGACCATGTTATACCCATATTAGTCATTGTCGCTTAAGTTAGCTCCCGCGGTCCCTTTATCTTCTCGATGCCCCTTCTTCTGCTTCCCACCAACATGTTTAGCAAACTTGAGTGCAGATTTCGCATCAGTGAAAAAGTGGGACGTCCCATCGACAGATACCTTTAGCTTCGCTGGGTACAGCAATGAGTACGGGATTTGTGCCAGCAAAAGAATCCGCTTTACTGGAATAAATTCACGTCGCGCCGCTTGCACCACCGGGGCGAAATCTGGATAAAAGGAGATGGCATTCCCTTTGTGTGTAATCTTGCCTTTCTCCCTTGCCATCCGGAGAATAAGGTCCCTGTCCTGATAATTTAGGAGCTTTGCTATGATGGGTCTGGGCGGGGCACCCACAGGAGGCCTCTGGCCTAGTGACCTGTGGGCTCTTTCACCCACAAAGCCGGCGGCGAGGTGAGGATCAAACAGTTTGCGCAACAGCTCCGTTACGTAGGTCTCCATTTTAGAAATGGACGTCGTCTCCGAAATCCCCGTGATGCGAAGGTTGCTGCGCCGCGACCTTGCTTCTAAATCCTCGTTTTTAGCTCTGATGACCCCCAGCAGATTGTCCATGTGGAGCAGCTGTTGGAATCCGTGATTCTCCGTGTGCCGGTTTTCCAGGGCATCCAGGCGCGTCTCGTGCGATGACATCTGCGACCTGACTGAATCCAATTACGCAGTTAAATTGTTCAGCTTGGTATCTATGGTACGAAGGCTGGATCTCATCTCTAACATGAGTGATCTCAGGTCTCCCCCCTGGTCCTCCGCATGCGAGTCATGAAGACCCTCAGCCTGTGAGTCATGTTCCAAGTCTGTATGGCGGGTGGAGCGCTTATTGTCAAAGTTTAGTTTCGGTTGTTTGGCGTCTTGTTTGCGCATGATTGTATTGGTGCTGTGGGCTTATACAGGAGGTCCAGACCAGAATCAACCTGTCGACGCAACAGGCAAACGCCCGTCCCCTATGTCGCAGAAGCGCAACAGTGCACCCAAGGCGCTCCGGCAATGTCTAATATCACTGCAGCTTGTTCTATGCGCCACTAGGTCTCCAAAGCCGCCTATGGCATATCCCTGCCCTACACACAGGATCAAGCTGCGCAGTTCAGCACAGGCAGGCAGCCAAGTTCCACAGCAATGTCTCAGATTTAGCCGGGCAACGTCGCTCTTAAAACTTTGCGGTATCCACTAGGTCGACGAGCTCTTCATACACGACCTGAGTAAGTCCAGCAACTACAGTGAGCACCCCATCATCACAGCGAGCATTGCCCACAGTCCTGCCTGAGTGCGCCCCTGTGCTACAGGGTCTCAGCTCATTAGACGCAGCCTTCGTATGAAATCACTTAGCCCCTGCATAGCCCCCGACAGGAATCTAGCAAAATACCTCCGCAGGCCCACCACATACCAGGCCGGGAACACCCCCAACTGCTTTTCCTTAAACAAAACAGTTCAGGCACTATTAGCAGCAGGGGCCGCACCTCCACAGAGTTCCACAGGGCCGTTAAAGCAGCTCCCAAAATGGCGGCCTAAGGGTACTCACAAAGCTCTGATGCATTCACAGGTGCTCCTGTGTCAGCGCGGGGGCACAGCAGCAGCACTCAGTCGTCCTTAGCCCCCCCCCTGCCTCCGCTGCACAGGAACGATCGCTATGGCGACGTCCCCATCAAGGTCGGAACGGCCCGAGCATCGCAGAGGCCGCCAGCAGTCGCGGGCGTCACCGACACCGCACCCGGGGTCCGCGTGTCCCAGAGCCTCGCAGGGCCGCCATCGGCCGATCCTCCCGGCCGCCGCACAGTCAGGTGAGCTCCCGATAGAGCTTCTCTTCCCGCTCTAAATTTGGAGCGCGCCAGCCATCTGCATCACCTCCGGAAAGCAGCGAGAGCCCAGCACTCCGGTGCCAGGCCCTTGCCACATCAGCAGCTGCGGTCTTGATTTCAGCTCCGCCCGCCCACAGTTACGCCAGGACACAGCCAGGCCACAGCTACAGAGACACTCGGTGTTCGTCCCGGCACAGGCACGAAGGTGGAGCATCGGGAGTGCAGCATTGGGGTCCCAGCACTACCAGCTCAGGATACAGTAGGTTCCGGCGGTCCAAAACTCACTCTGGGTGCAGGATTAATTAAGGATTTTGTCCCGGCCGGCGGAGCGTGCTCAGAAAGCGGCCATTCCGCTGCGCAGCCGGCCTCCCCCCCCCCCCCCCCCCAAAAATGCCTATACATTAACACCCTGTAGGGTACTATAGTTCCTAGAAGCCAGCGTGATTCAGTCCGTTGCAGGCAAGACACGAACTAACAGCGTGTTGAAGGTGGAATTGATCAGTTATTATTATCACGGAACCCCCTTTTCTTCTACATTACAATTCAGCAGTAATCTAAAGCGCTATAAGAACAGGTCGCATTACCCTAAAATGATGGGGCGTCCCGAAAATAGGGATACCAATAACATAAAATCCTAAGAATTCTGTCCAATCCCGACCAATTCATTCATACCAGTGGAAGTTATAATTAGATGCTCTATTGGCTAAGTGCGGATACTATTATTTAAATTGCATACCGGATCCAACATGGACATGTGTATGCCTTAAACTAGTCCCCAAATTTACAGTCCTGATGAGACCCGGTATCTAGAAGTGGGTCGAAACGCCGTCGACAAACAAAATAAGAGACAGCTCTGACTGAATTACTATATCATTTACAAAACTGTCCTTGTTTAATTTTCTCCAATAACCTGTTTTGTACCTTTACTAAGTGTTTTTTGTTTATTGGTGTTTGTATGGTTATGGTTTCACTGGGGTCACTTTGCACTGTAAATGTAAGAAAAAGAGAGGAGTATTGTACATATGATATGTTTTTATATGTGTTTTGACATTTTGCTAGTTCAATAAAAGACCTCGGCTGAGGCCTTGTAAAATAATTGCTGTGTGTAGGCTTACTGTGTGAATTGTTAACTTTATGTTAACTTGGTGAAAGATTAACTCAAAGACAACTATTGATGTTGTTTGTGATAGAAAATTAATTCCAAATGAGTTCCTTGTGAACATTGTTTTGTAGTACGTTGTACTTACCCGGTTCGCAGGGACATAAGGGTTGCTCTTGTGATTTTGAATATAGTTCCTAGAAGGGCAGGAGTCCAGTCTCTGTCGGCAGGGTACCATATAATCTGATGATAAAGTGAGTATCCAGGCAGGTTTAAAATGAACAGTGAGCGAACAGTGATTTGGTGGGGCTGCAGATCGTGTGCAAGTAAAACCGTCAACAATCGCCAATTTAAAGGACAGGCACCAAACCTGCACCATCTTGATGACAATAATAATTAAAGTTAAGGACGCAACACGAAAATCTTGTAGCGTTGAAATGGCAACCCACTGTCGACAGAGGGATTCTGTGGTAAATATTATGACACTAATATTAGTAGCTCGAGATGATTTTAAATGAACATAAGTAGCTCTTATTACAGAAAAGGTTGGAGACCTCGTATTTACAGCACACAGGAAGACAGTCTCTGCAGATTTTCTAAATCCCCAGGAAGAGTGCTGGTTGTGTCAAATAATTTCTCAGATGTGACAAACAAAAGGAGCAAAGAAAGTCTCGGGCAGGGTTTGGACTGAAAGGCTAAGATGCATGTTGTTGGACAAGGAACTGAGCCATAAAATATTTAGTTTAATGGCAGGATGCTATGCGGATGAGGGGGAGGTGTTATACCAGCACTTGGAGAAAGACATCAGTTTCCAATTGTCTTCTTTAATGGACAGCATCTTTAATTCAGTGCAGTCCTGCCCTTAAGCCACTCCACACTACTGAGTCAGCTTTCTTTTCTATACTTGAACAGCTGAGGAGGCAGACAGAGGAGTTCTCTTTTACTCAGTCTGTCACTTTCAGAATGATATCTCATAGTGCTCTTTTTTCGACTACTAGAAAGGGGTCTCTAGCAGGAGTGGGCAGAATGTTTCCTTCCGCCTGCGGAATATTTTCCTACAAGGCTCCAGAAATGCGAGTGAGATTTGGTAACCCCAAGCACGATTTTCTAATGCGAGTGGTTGCAGTCATAGGGCTGCTTCTCGAGTGGAATTGGGTGCAAACTGTTGCACACAGCATGGTGCAATTCGCACTAATTTTTCAGCAGTATCAAACTATATTGCAATATGAGCAGTGCTACATGCATACTTTCCACCCGCTGGCAGAACTCCATGGACTCTCTTGCATTTTTTCAGTAACTCCATGGAGCTCTGCAGAGTGAAACTCCACAAGTTCTCCCACTCCTAGCCATGAAGTACCTATGGATTTCTTAATGGCCCACACTTTTCTTTTAGCATTTAACCCTAGTGACCCAACTGATTTCCTCAGTTTTCTTAACCCTGATAATACACAATTTGTTGTAAAATTTATATGACACGTCTGGGCATACACCAGAGTACTTTGAAAAGTGCCTTCAGACATTTGTTAGCTGGGCCATGGATAGGTGGCCTAGGGGGAAAACGCATGCCATAACAACGTGGTCGTTACTATGACCGCATTATTTCGCATACCGTTACAACGCAAGTCGGATCAACGACTTGCGTTTTTGGGCAGAAGGTGTTGGATTTAAAATCCAACACCTTCCCTAGTTTCCGCAAAGACTGGAGTTGGAATAGTAAATTATACTATTCCAATATCCAGCGACCCCTAAAAGCAAGTCGTTGTTCTGACTTGCGTTGTAACGGTATGCGAAATAACAACACGGTCGTTGTAACAACCGCATTCTTATGGCATGCGTTGTAATCGCTTGCGAAAAAACATCACATATTCGGCCTAGGGAGAGTGGAGCTCACCCATTCGGGTGCCAACAGTGTAAACCCTGCTAATACTTTGTCGCATAACATTTCAATTTATCATGAAGCTATTTGTTAGCGAGGTTGCAGGTAGTGCAGAATGCTGCTGCATGCCTGATTCTGTGCAGCAGCATCTCACGCATCTCCTCCAAGCATTGACTCCTGGCTTTCTGTGTGGAAGATGACTTTTTAATGTCTATGTTTTGTTCATCGGGCTCAGGCCTACTTATGTCCACTTTATCTGCAGTCTACATTCCATCTGTATAGTTCATCTAGAATTCTTTGATCTTTCACTTGTCATCTGGTGGTAGTTTTCAAATCTGCAGAACCAGGTTTGGTGACTGGTCGGTTTCATTCTTGGCGCCAAACATTGAAAAAGTGTGCAGCTGTTGTGCCTTCAGGTTAGTGATTTACAATTTTTCAAGCTTTGAAGGCTTGGTACTTCTCAACCACTTGTTAGGTGTTTTATGAATGTCATCTTCAGCCACTTCAGTGTCATGGCAGTGATTGAGTAATAGTGCACTTTATAATTCAGTTTCAGACAATTGAATATGAGGCTGAGACAGTCTTTGGGTAAGAGGCATGATTTTTACTTCCTAACAATTTTTGAAAATACTATTGCACAGGAACTGATCCCAAACACCTTAATATGTTCTCATCTTGGCTTCAGGAAAAGGTTGGGAACAATTTCCAATCCTTGCAGTGGTCTTAGGCGTTTACTATAACAAAGTATAATGTGTATTGTTTAAAACGTATGAATTTTCGTGGAAGCTCAGTGGATGTTCTAAGTGGGCAATTATCTAAATAAAGGTAATATTCCGAACTATGATGGGTGGGTCAAGAGATCAGCTCTGTCACCAGCTTTTGTGTCTTACTGTTGTTGAGCAACCCTTGCACACGTGCTGGTCAAATCATTGCTAAGATGCCATTTGCCAAGCACTTGTTCTCTGTGCACCCTCAGTTTATGGAATAGATACTTCATAAGTAACGTGATCTGAGCGAAAGGCAGTTGATGTGTGTTCTTCTACTGGTTATTTATGGCTTTCTTGTGTTATTGTCTATTGTAACAATTAAGTTAATTATGATAAGAATCGGGTAGCCTAGTTGCCTTTACAGGAACCAAAGTTAATCGAAATAAAGGTGGGGATGAGCCTAAAGCATGTTTGTTTCCTATCCTGAAATACATTTGGTCTTTTGCAGGTGAAATTAAACTTCCAAAAGGTGTCTGTGATACTACTCTGACTATGGAAAGTGACTTTGACATCCTGCTTCCTCGCCGGCAGGGACGCGGCCTCTGTGCTACTGCCCTAGTCAGCTACCTAATCAGCATCCACAATGACTTTGTGTACACAGTGGAGAAATATACCAATGAAAGCAGAAAGTATGTGTATTCTCTACCATTGCTTTCTTTTTAAAGCAATAATGTGTTAAAACATGTATTCTGTGTATCCTAAGTGTGTGTAATTGTAATAAATAACTCCTATCAGAGGATTGTGTTTTTACTCAATTACAGTTTTAAGTGTTGGCTTTAAACCTTACGACCTAGCGGCCTCATAGACAATGTGTCCCGATTTAATAGATTTAATTTTATTATAGGGGATCCGACAACATATGAATTAATTAATGACACATCATTAATGAACACAGCTACCAGTACCGTGCAATTCGTAATCATGGCCTAGAATGTCATTATTTCTTTATTGAATCAGTTATCACCTTTCAACATTTCCCGGTTGATTGGTCTTTGCTGTAGGCCAGGGCATTAAAACATACATTTCGAGAGGGAGGTACATGATTTTTTATCAATGAAGAGTGGCTATTAAGCCCCGTCTGCTGTCAGATTAGTCAAAGGTACGTCCTAACCTTAACATTTCTTTCCTCCTCAGATACTCTGTCAGTCCCTCAGAGGTGTCTGACCTACACGTCATCAGTTATGAGGTGGAGAAGGACCTCATCCCGATTATCCTGTCTAACTGCCAGTACAGCATTGAGAGCGGAGGGCAGATGCTGCAGGAGTTTGACTTGGAGAAAATTCAGCGTCAAGTTACCAGCCGGTTCCTCCAGGGAAAACCCATCATTACCATCAAGGTGAGGAAGGAAAATCATAGACCCAACCCTGGAAAAATAAAAACTCTCCAGCATTGGCTAGATTTGCTAGCTTTTTTAATTTGCACTGTATGTTAAGGCTGCTCCTGTTGTACTCCAGAAGTTAGCGTGCATTTTATTTCAGTCTCGTTCTCAAAGGAGGTTACTAGTGTCAACTCATGCTCATTTGAGGATAAATTGGGGTTCGAGGCATATGAGCTGCAGATTACACACTTTTGCATAGATCGCCATCTGGTGTTGGGCCCGGATGTTTGCAGTTTGTTTTTCCTCTTGGAAAGTCTTTGGCAGTCACGAGGTCGGTGACTCCTCCCTTGGTTCGTATTGCGCATGGGCTTCGGCTCCATCCTCACATTGTTTTTTTCCGCCATCGGGCTCGGATGTAATACTTCGCGCTCCGGCTCCGAACATTCCAGTTCGACGATCAAAGCAAATCCTCGCTCTCCGTGGTATTGTTTAAATACTAATCTCCTCAGTCACCTTCTTCTTCGACGTACTTTCGATTCCAGTCATCGACGGCGGCCTTCGGGCCTCTCCAGGCTCCTGTCCCGGCTGAGAGAAAGAACTCCATTCAAGAAGTGCCCTCGATGTGGGTCCAAATTCCCCCACACCGATCTTCATGAGATATGCAACCTCTGCCTCTCCCCTGAACACGAGGCTCGAGACTGTCCCGCCTGCAAGTCTTTTAGATCGAAAAAGACTATTCGAGATCGAAGGGCCAGATGGAAAATGGCGCACTCCTCGACCTCCGTTCCAGTCGACATCTTCGGGGACGACGTCGGAGCTCCGGGACACCAGCATGCCGAAGAGGACCTCGTCAGTGCTTCCGAAGCCGACGACTCGGATGTCGAGGACATCACCCCGGCGCAGAGGGTCGTGAGTAAAATTCCCCCTCCCACACCCGCGCCGACACCCGAAAAGGCTTCGGTCACGCCTTCACCTTCGGGCCTAGGCAAGACCAAAGACACTGCTTCGAACACCCCACCTTCGGGCCCGGTGACAAAGCCAAGTAAGCCTTCCGGCGGCTCGGGCTCGAGCCAGCCTGCCAGCGGTGCCGAAAAACACCCTTCGGCACCGAAGAAAAGATCGGCCTCTACCTCGACACTGAGCTCCACACCAAAGCCCTCGGTGTCGAAACCTAGCCTCTCGGTGCCGACCAAACATCATAAGACCCTCGGCACCGACACTCCCGCGCCGAGGCCTGTATCAGCACCGAACAAAAAATCGGAGGTTCCTAAAAAGCATGGCACAGACAAGCCAAAGAAGCCGTCGGCCCCGAAAACGTCGGCGCCGACCGAACAACCAGTGTTGCAAGAATTTTTTACACCAGACCCTTTACAAAAGACACTTACCAAGGATCCAAAAACTGGACATTTGGCACTTTCTTCTAAAAAGAGATTTTTGGACAGACCAGCTCCACCTCCACCTCCAAAGAGGAAAGACTGTGCTACCTCCCCTTTCAGAGTGCCTTCCCCGCCTCCTCCACCCTCTCCACCTCTGCCCCCTCCACCTTCTCCAACCCTGCCTCATCGCTCTCTGACCCCGTCTCCAGACCATGATGATCAGGGGGACCCATACTATGACCCAGCAGATGTGCCACAGGACCCCACCCCTACGAGATCCCCAGACCCCTGGGATGATTATAATAATCCAGACATCCCAGATGTCCCACAAGATGACCTATATCCATCCAGGCCATCACCACCAGAAGACTCACTAGGTTTTCACCTCCTACTTCAGAGGGCGGCACATTATCACGGGGTAGAGCTACACACTGACCCAGTAGAGGAAGATTTCCTCCTAGATACCTTTGATACAGCGCATAGGTCTACTGCTATACTACCTATGCTCAAAGGGGTAATAAAACATGCGCCAGAGGTTTTTAAAGATCCAGTCAGGGCTAGGGTCCTAAACCCACGTATAGAAAAAAAGTACAAAGCTGCCCCTACAGACCCTGCCTACATCAAAGGGCCAGTGCCACTGGATTCCCTAGTGGTATCCACTGCAAGAAAGAGATCAAATTTCCAGGCGTCAGGCGAAGCACCACCACCCGACAAGGAATCAAAGCTCCTGGACGCATCAGGATAACGCACTGCGTCACAGGCAGCTAACATATGGCGTATCGCCAACACTCAAGCGCTATTGGCCAGATACGACAGGGCGCATTATGATGAGCTAGAAACCATCATGCACCATCTCCCAGAAAAATATAAAAACAGGGCCAATGAACTAATCCAAGAGGGTAAGACCATAACCAATACCTCTATACGCTGTGCCTTACATGCTTCTGACACAGCTTCCAGGGCCATTAAAACCAGTTTCCTACTCCGTCGGCACGCTTGGCTGAGAATGTCCGGCTTTAAACCCGAGGTACAAGCCTCTATATTAAATCACCCGTTCGATCAGGAACATTTATTCGGCCCAAAGATAGATGAGGCCCTCGAGAAGATGAAAAAAGATACAGATACGGCGAACTCCATGGGAGCCCTACAATCACACCCTCCTAGACGCTCCTTTCGCCGCTCTTCCTTTCGTGGCACGGGTAGAGGCTATTCCTCAGATACCGCGTCCACGTCTTACAAATCCCCTCCTCAGTCCACCTTCACAAAAGGTTATCAAAGGGGCGGATATAGAGGAAATAACAATAAAGGCAGAGGCAAAACAAGTACTGCCCGCTATGCCACACTGACTACCCAATGACTTTCCCCTGCTCCCCCCAGACCATCCCACTCCGGTCGGGGGCAGACTACAAAATTTCCTTCACGTCTGGGAGTCTATCACATCAGACAAGTGGGTGACCCAAATTATTCGTTCAGGGTACTGCCTGGAACTCACATCTAGCCCCCCCCCCCCCAACATTCCACCTTGGCGACGCCCAATGTCACAAGAACATTCCACGTTACTAAAGCAGGAGGTGATCTCCCTCCTACAAAAACACGCAATAGAACAGGTTCCCCACGATCAGCAAAATGTAGGAGTCTACTCCCTATATTTTCTGATACCAAAAAGAGACGAGACTCTACGACCTATCCTAGATCTCCGGCCTCTAAACACATACATACATTCAAACCATTTTCACATGGTAACACTTCAGCAGGTACTTCCGCTCCTCTCCCAGAACGACTTTCTCACCACACTGGACTTAAAAGACGCGTACTTTCACATTCCGGTACATCATGCCCACAGAAAGTACCTCAGATTCGTAGTGGACGGGCAACACTACCAGTTCAAGGTGCTCCCATTCGGGGTCACAACAGCACCATGGGTATTTACCAAGTGCCTAGCGGTAGTGGCGGCACACCTCAGAAGACAGCACATTCATGTCTTCCCGTATCTGGACGACTGGCTCATAAAAACCGCGTCCTACAACCAATGCGTACACCACACCGCCAATACAATCCAGCTACTGCACCAACTAGGCTTCACGGTGAACCACCAAAAGTCCCAGTTAACACCATCCCACATAAAACAATACTTCGGTGCCACCATAGACACCTCAAAAGCTATTGCCTACCCCAATCCAGCAAGGATCGCAAGCATTCAAGCTTTGCGTCAAAAATTCATACTTCAACACTCCCTCCCAGCAAGGGTGTTTATGCAACTGATAGGGATGATGGCCTCTTGCATTTTTATAGTACCTCATGCAAGACTCCAGATGCGTCCACTCCAGGAGTGCTTAGCGCGCCAATGGAACCAGGCCCAGGGGCAACTGAAAGATCTGGTGTTGGTAGACGGTCGCACCCATCGCTCTCTGCAGTGGTGGAACACCACAAATCTTTCCAGAGGTCGACCGTTCCTGGACCCGGTTCAACAAATAACCCTGACAACAGATGCATCGCTCTCCGGCTGGGGAGCTCATCTACTACACCTCACAGTGCAGGGCACATGGACACCACAACAAAAGTTACTCCACATCAATCATCTGGAGCTACTGGCAATCTTTCTAGCCCTAAAATCCTTTCACACACAGATTTTAGGCAAGGCAGTCCTTATCCGCACAGACAACATGACCGCCATGTACTACATCCAAAAACAAGGCGGCACACACTCTCCGCAACTCTCTCAACTAGCACAGAGCATATGGAGATGGGCAATTCCACACAAAATCTTTCTCCTAGCCCAGCATGTCCCAGGAGTCCAGAACACCATGGCAGATCTGCTCAGCAGACAGACTCAGCAGATCCACGAGTGGGAACTTCACCCGCAGGTTCTTCACCCGTTCTTTCAGATGTGGGGGCATCCACAAATAGATCTATTCGCCACCCACGAAAACAAAAAATGCCCAAACTTCGCCGCCAGATACCCACACCCATTGTCCAAAGGCAATGCGATATGGATGAACTGGTCAGGCAAATTTGCATACGCTTTTCCACCTCTCCCACTAATTCCATTAGTGGTGCGAAAGCTACAACAGCACTCCCTCACACTCATTCTAGTAGCTCCAACATGGGCCAGACAACCATGGTGCTGGAACTCTCAGTAGTGCCACACCAAAAATAACACCTCTCACCATGCCTCCTAACCCAGAACCATGGAGAGATCAGACACCCGGACCCAGCTCAGCTCAACCTTGCAATCTGGCTCCTGAAATCCTAGAATTCGGATACCTTAACCTTCCCCCCGACTGTATGAACGTCATCAGAGAAGCTAGACGCCCTACCACTAGAGCCTGCTACGCTGCCAAGTGGAAAAGATTTGTTGTTTATTGCCATAACAACGCAATCAACCCTCTAGACGCATCTATACAGCACATCATATGCTACTTACTACACCTACAAAGATGTAACCTAGCATATACATCCATTCGGCTACACCTCGCAGCAATTGCCGCTTACTTACAAAACAGACAGCACCTATCACTTTTCAGAGTGCCTGCCATTAAAGCCTTCATGGAAGCCCTAAAACGAATAATTCCCCCCAGGGTGCCACCCTCACCTGTGTGGAACTTAAATATAGTGCTCACAAGGCTAATGGGACCACCTTTTGAACCCTTGCATAAATGCGAGCTGCAATTCCTCACATGGAAAACAGCTTTCCTTGTAGCCATCACCTCCCTTAGAAGGGTCAGTGAAATACAAGCACTTACTATACAAGAACCTTTTCTCCAAATGTACCCGAACAAGGTTGTTCTCCGTACCAACCCAAAATTCCTACCCAAAGTCATCTCACCCTTTCATCTAAACCAATCGGTAGGATTACCGGTTTTTTTCTCGCAACCTCAAACTGTTGCAGAAAGGGCTCTACACACACTGGATGTTAAAAGGGCCTTACTTTACTACATCCAGAGAACACAAACTTTCAGAAAGACAAAGCAACTGTTTGTCTCTTTCTCTCCACCTCATAAAGGCAACCCCATCTCTAAATCAGGGATAGCTAGGTGGATTGTAAAATGCATACAGATTTGCTACCACAAAGCAAAACGCACGCTATCTGTTCCCCCTAAAGCCCACTCTACAAGAAAGATAGGGGCTTCTATGGCTTTTCTAGGGAACATTCCATTAGATGATATCTGAAAGGCAGCTACATGGTCAACAACGCACACTTTCACTAAACATTACTGTGTAGATGTGCAAACCAAGCAACAAGCTAGTGTGGGCCAGGCTGTACAAAAACACTATTTCAAACCACTGCAACAGATACCGGTGGTCGCCGCTAAGGTTGGGAACTGCTATATAGTCTATGCAAAAGTGTGTAATCTGCAGCTCATATGCCTCGAACGGAATATGCTACTTACCAGTATGCATCTGTTCTTGGCATGTAGAGCTGCAGATCTACACACGCCCACCCGCCTCCCCGGCTACCTGTATCTGTTCCAGTCTATCTTATTTAGATACAACACACATGGGTTTCTTCACTGTTATTACTACGCTCCATCTTTCCCTGTTGGCGAAAAACAATCTGAGGATGGAGCCGAAGCCCATGCGCAATACGAACCAAGGGAGGAGTCACCGACCTCGTGACTTCCAAAGACTTTCCAAGAGGAAAAACAAACTGCAAACATCCGGGCCCAACACCAGATGGCGATCTATGCAAAAGTGTGTAGATCTGCAGCTCTACATGCCAAGAACAGATGCATACTGGTAAGTAGCATATTCCTCATTACAAAGTAAGGCAATCCTTTCACAAATGTAAGTTTTTTAATATGCTGAAAGGTTCCTGGGTTAATTTCCCAGGCCTTCGGGCTACTGGTTTCATGCACTAGGAGCATGTCTAGTTTTCTCAGAAATTTCATTTTGAAAGCCTCAGATAGTGATACAGAAAAGCTCTCTTTTGAGAATACGTAGCCAGCAGTCAGGAAAACATTGCTCTGGAAAATCCTTCTGAACAATCCAATCTGAAAGAAACACGTTAGTTAGATTCCTCACCTTAGAATATCCCCAGGCGTCAGACTGGATCCGGAAGATTTTTCGTCAGCAATACCCCTTGCGCGTCGCTAGGCGTCGTCTGCGGCTCCGCGTCCGTCGTCGGCGTCGTGCGCCGGGATGACGTCGTCGGAGTACTTAGACGCCGCCCTCGCGCGCTGACGTCAGTTCTTCTTTTTTCCGCGCCAGTAAGCGCAGATCCGGGAGAGCTACCCCTTTTAGTCTTTTTTGACTAAATTTTTTTGATCATTTTTGATCCTTGTCTGTCGACATCTGGTGCCGGTAGGATGCCTGGGTTCAAGGCTTGCGAAGATTGTCATCGACTGATGTCGGTGACCGATCACCACCGCCGGTGCCTCTACTGCTTAGGCCTCGACCACGACGCGGAGTCGTGCAACGACTGTCAGGCCCTGACTTCGAAGGCTAGGCGGGAGCGGTCCAGCAAGCTTCTCGAGCTTCGCCACTCGGCTCCGCGTCGTGCGCGATCCCGGTCCAGGAGGAGGTCCAAGGATCGCTCGCGGAGCCCTAGCCGACGCCACCATCGCTCGTCGGGCTCCAAGTCGTCGGGTAAGTCCAAACACTCTAAGAAGTCCAAGCGGCGACATCGCTCTTCGGACTCCCCTCGCCGGTCGCGCGACTCGGCCGAGGGTCCAAGTGGTTCCACCCCCGCGGCTCCGGCGGAGCCGCAGGCGCCGCGTCCGCCCCCATACCTTCCGGTCCCTGGGGCTGACGCGGCGCCGGCGGAGATCAGTGCCTTCCTCTCGGCCATGAGGAGCCTGGCCCCGCCGTCGACGCCCGCTGGCGCGCCTTCGGGCCCCGCGGACTCGACTGGGCGACCTCGCGTGCCGGCGGCTCCGGCCCCGGCGCCGTCGACGACTCCGGTCTCGACGCCGCAGGTCCCCGCGGGGCCCTTGCCTGGGCCCCAGTCGACGCCGGTTGACCTTGTCACTCCTCCACCGGCGCCGACGCCTGAACCACCGACGCCGTCACCGGCGCCGCCGACGCCCCGGTTTAGCCCTCATCCGGACCCGACGCCGACACGGCGTCCGCCGACGCCGCATCCGACGCCGCTTGAGACCTACCATCTCTACAGTCCGGTTCCGATCATTCCTCCTGTTTATCAGGAATCGGAAGAAGGGGGCGACTGGGAGGGGTTCGAGGACCCTCTGGCTGTTCAGTCACAGCTTTCTCAGGACTGGGCAGATGAACTGGGGGAGGCCAGCGGGCTGGACACCTCGCCAGACGCTGGATTCACTTCTCCTCCGACCGTGGCTTCGGAGGAGGGTGCAGCATTTTCTGTGGTGCTGCGCAAGGTGGCTGAGGCCCTTGGGCTCGAGTTGCCTGCCGTGGCTGTGAGGACCAACATCCTCACTGAGGTGCTTCAAACCTCAGCAAGCTCCACTGAGCCTCTGCTGCCGTTCAACGAGGCCCTCACTGACGTTCTGCAGGGCACCTGGTCCAAGCCCTCCACAGTTCCTCCTGTGGATAGGAACGTTGCCAGGCGCCACCGCCCTGCTCCGGGCGACCCCAGTTTCCTGTCCCAACACCCCACCCCCGAGAGTCTGGTTATCCAGGCCTCTACTTCCCAATCCTCCTTCCCGACCGCTCCGCCGGACCGGGATTCCAAGAGACTCGAGCAGTTTGGCAAGAAACTGTTCTCGTCCCTTAGTTTGGGCCTGCGGTCCTTAAATACCGCCTGTCTCTTGGACCGTTATTCCCATTCCCTGTGGGGTACGGTGGAGGACGTGCTGCCCCTGTGTCCGGAGGAGGTCCGGACGCGTCTTACCCAGGCTTTGGCCGATGGGAGGGATGCAGCACGGCACGCCATACGATGTGGGCTTGACACCACGGATTCGCTAGGTCGGGCGATTTCCACCACGGTGGCGCTCCGCCGCCACGCCTGGATGCGGTCCACGTCATTTTCCGGGGATGTCCAGAACACCCTCATGGACATGCCCTTTGATGGCACTCGCCTGTTTGGTGAGAAGGCGGACAGTGCGCTGAACCGCTTTAAGGACTCCCGGGCTACGGCCAAGTCCTTGGGCCTCTCGGCTCCGCGGGCGCACACCTCCGCTTTTCGCCCCTTTCGTGGCCAAGGAAGGGGCGCCTCCTCACGTCCGCAAAGCCACCAGCCGCAGACCCAACCTGCGCGCGGTCGCGGACGTGGCTTCCGCCGTGGCGGAAATGGAGGCCGACGTGGTCAGCCCACATCCACCCCGGCAGCATCCGCCTCAAAGCCTTCCTAGTCCGAGCTTTCAGGCCCATACCACGCCAGTGGGCGGCAGAGTTCGCCATCACCTGCTCCACTGGCGGTCCATAACATCGGACAGGTGGGTGCTGCAAATCGTCCGAAGGGGCTACTCCCTCCCCTTCGAGACGACCCCTCCAGCCATGCCACCGCAGCACCACCGTATCTCGGGGGCTCATTTGGATCTTCTCCGCGAGGAAGTTTCGGCTCTCTTGGCCAAGGGGGCCGTCGAGCGCGTTCCGAGTCCAGAAGTAGGTCGTGGTTGTTATTCCCACTACTTTCTGGTTCCCAAGAAGGGCAAGGGGGGCCTGCGCCCTATCTTGGACCTCCGGAACGTCAATGCCTTCCTCCGAAAGGAAAGTTTCAAGATGCTAACGTTGGCTCAGGTTTTAGCTGCCCTAGACCCTGGAGACTGGATGGTAGCGTTGGACTTGCAGGACGCATATTTCCATATCCCCGTCCTGCCGGCCCACCGGCGTTACCTGCGGTTCACGGTGGGCCAAGAGCACTTTCAGTTTACCGTGCTCCCCTTCGGCCTCACCAGTGCCCCTCGGGTGTTCACGAAAGTGATGGCGGTGGTCGCAGCTCATCTGCGCAGATCAGGGGTTCCAGTCTTCCCCTATCTCGACGACTGGTTGTTGAAGGCGGGCTCGCCCCAGGCAGTCGTCTCCCACCTCCAGACTACGGCGGATCTCCTGCATTTGCTGGGGTTTTCCATCAACGTGCCGAAGTCACACCTGAGTCCCTCTCAGAAGCTCCTCTTCATCGGAGCGGTTCTCGATTCGGCGCAGTTCCGGGTCCATCCACCGGAACAGCGGGTCCGGGATATACAGGCTCTGATTCCCATCTTTCGGCCTCTATCCCGGGTTTCGGTCAGGCTAGTGTTGCGGCTTCTGGGGCTGATGGCCTCCTGCATCCTACTAGTGCATCACGCCAGGCGGCGCATGCGGGCTCTGCAGTGGGACCTGAAGTTTCAGTGGGCCCAGCATCACGGCAACCTGTCCGACCATGTCTTGATCTCGGAGGGCACTGCACAGCAGTTGCAGTGGTGGCTCACGGACCGCGAGTGGGTCAAGGGCAAGAGCCTCTCCCTTCCCCAACCGGAGCATGTCGTAGTGACGGATGCGTCCCTCCTGGGATGGGGTGGCCATATGGGAGAGGCGGAGATCAGAGGCCTCTGGTCTCCGGCGGAGTCTCGTCTCCACATCAACCTGTTGGAGTTGAGAGCGATCCGGCTTGCACTGAAAGCCTTCCTTCCCTCTGTCAGGGGAAGTGTCGTGCAGGTGTTCACGGACAACACCACCGCCATGTGGTATTGCAACAAACAGGGCGGGGTGGGGTCGTGGACCCTTTGTCAGGAGGCTCTGCGCCTCTGGACGTGGCTGGAACACCAGGGCGTCACCCTAGTGGTTCAACATCTGGCGGGCTCTCTGAACGCCAGAGCAGACGAACTCAGCCGCCGGTGCATGATGGATCACGAATGGCGTCTGAACTCCGAAGTGGCGCATGGTCTCTTTCAGCAGTGGGGAGAGCCTTGGTTAGATCTATTCGCCACCGAAGAGAACGCGCAATGTCAGCAGTTCTGCGCGTTGGAATTTCCAAGGCGGCACTCGCTCGGCGACGCTTTTCGTCACAAGTGGAGTTGCGGTCTGTTGTACGCCTTTCCGCCTATACCACTTCTGCCCAGAGTGCTGAAGAAGATCAGGCACGACCGGGCCCAAGTCATCTTGGTGGCTCCGGATTGGGCACGAAGATACTGGTATCCCGAGCTACTCAGTATGTTGACCGATCCCCCGATACGTCTGCCCCTTCGGGAGGATCTTCTGTCGCAGCAGCAGGGGACGGTCCTCCACCCGAACCTGTCCAGCCTCCACCTCCATGCGTGGAGATTGAGCGGCGGCAGTTGATGCCATTTGACTTGCCTCCTGAAGTCTGTGATGTCATTCTGGCAGCCAGGCGTCCCTCCACAAAGACGGTATACGCCTGCCGGTGGAACAAATTTGTGGCATGGTGCACAGCAAAGGCTGTGGATCCCCTTTCCGCCCCTCTTTCTGAGGTTCTCCTCTTTCTTCTTTCTTTGGCCCGGCAGGGCTCTGCCCTGGGCACCCTGAAAGGTTATCTTGCTGCCATCTCCGCCTTCTTGCGGCTTCCTGATCAGCCTTCTCTTTGAAAGTCCCCTGTAGTTACACGCATTACTCACACGTTCCCTCCTGTCCCTTTTGTAATGCCTCAGTGGGACTTGAATCTTGTTCTCACATTTCTGATGTGCGCTCCCTTTGAGCCTCTTCATAATTGTCCTCTTCGTCTGCTGACGCTTAAGACTGCTTTTCTGGTAGCCATCTCCTCGGCTAGACGGGTGAGTGAGCTCCAGGTTTTATCATCAAAGCCTCCTTTTCTCTCTGTTCATCCGGACAAGGTTGTCCTTCGGCCTCGTCCCTCCTTTCTTCCGAAAGTGGTGACCCCCTTTCATCTTGGGCAGTCTGTCACCTTGCCCACCTTCTTTCCGCCTCCGCATCCTTCCAAAGAGGAAGAGAGGCTCCACCGTCTGGACCCAAAACGTGCGCTCTCCTTTTATCTGGACCGCACAAAGCAGTTCCGGGTGGACGACCAACTTTTCGTTGGATACGTGGGTGCTAAGAAGGGAAAAGCTGTGCACAAACGGGCCATCTCTCGGTGGGTCGTTTTGTGCATCAAAATTTGTTATTCCTTGGCAAAAAAGGACCCTCCTGTTGGGCTGCGCGCCCATTCTACTCGGGCCACGGCGGCTACTACTGCTTTGGGACGGGGTGTCCCTTTGCAGGACATCTGTCAGGCGGCAACGTGGGCTTCGCTACACACGTTTGCCAGGCATTATTGCCTTGACAACCAAGTCCGGAGGGATGGCTTCTTTGGCTGTTCTGGAGGCCTCTGGAGAGAGTTTGGCGCCGCCCTCACGCCCGGTGTCGCCAGAGGTATTGTTGCCAGTGCCCCCCTTGGAATTTGTGGAGCCTCCTCAGGAGCTCCCAGATCCTGCAGGCTCTTCGCCTCCCCAGGAGCCCCATCAGGATCCTCATTATTCATCCTTCCGTGGGGCATTGGTCGCACCCTCAGTGTCTTGGGAGGGTCAGCTTACAACCCTCCCCCAATGATGAGTTGTTGTCCCATCCGTGGAGGGCTACCGAGGCTAGTGCAGCTTTTTTGAGAGTAGTCTCATTGGCCCCTCGCATTTTAAACATGCACCCCCTTCTGCCCCCTTGTCTTTGGTTTCCTTGCTCGAGGTCCTTCACAGTGGGTATGGGAATGTGGAGCCGCTTCTACCCTTTGAGGCTTCACTTTATGATACACTTTTGGGTACCTGGGCTCGGCGTGCTTCAGGTGAACCGGTAGCTCGTTCAGTTTTGCACTGCCACCGACCAGCTCCACATGATCCTGTTTGTCTTTTTGTGCACGCTAATGTGCAGGGGTGTGTGTTGCAGACTGCCTTTCCTTCCCTGCCCACACTAACACTTCCTCCCTCTCGGGAGATCAGATGGCTTGAGTCATGAGGTAGGAACATCTTTGCATCCACAAGTGCGGCCCTACGGTCCTTAAATACAGTGTGTGTTTTGGCTCGGTCTACCTCTGCCCTGTGGGACTCCTCTGAGGGTGCTCGCGTTGATCTCCTTCCCCTCCTCCGGGATGGCCGCGACCTTGCCGAATTCACAATCCGCTCAACCTTAGATACTGCGGATTCTTTGGGCAGAGCTATGGCGGGTCCTGTTGCCTTAAGGCGTCAAGCTTGGTTGCGAGATAGCTTCTTCCCTGAAAATATCCGGGAGCGACTGGTTGACTTACCCTTTGATGGGGTTTTACTGTTTGATGCTCATGCCAAATCGGCGGTTCAACGGCTCCTTGCGGGTTTTCGTCCTCCGAATTAGGTTTTCTTAGGCCTGTCTTCCATGGTGGTACTTTTTCATTTTGCATCCTTTTGATGCGCTCTGTGTTTTACATGCGCAGTGAGCCTTACGTCTTCTTTTTCTGTGGTCAAGGGTGATTACCCCTTTTATTGGTATCCCTTGGATGCGTTTTGCTTTAAACTGACTGTGGGCCTGCTCTGGCTGTGTTCCACAGGTTGGTGTGTCTGGTCCTCTGACTGTGGTATTGAGCTGTTGGTTCAGCTCGGTAATGTCATACGGCTCGGAACTCATGTTCATGGGTTTGGTCGTTACTTGGCACTTTTGGCTTACCTTTATTGCCCTAAGAGCTGTTCCCCGTTGTTTGGGGTGTGCATACTCCATGTGGGGTACTTGTATGCTATTATATAGCTCTGCTTATCTCACCTGGGCTTGGAGATCCTGTGGGCTCCATGTGTCGCTTGGTGGTCCGTTATACGGTGTTCTATGTTTTTCCCTGGTGCCATCTCCTTGCGCCATGGTCATCCTGCCCGTTGCCTGTTACACCTCCTTGGGAAGTTTCTTGATCTCCTCTTCAATAGCGGCTCCTACCTGCCCTTACTGCACTAGGTATTCAACGATATGGACATGTTCATGCTCCTGGCGTGTTCCTTCTCTACATATTTTTGGGTTTATACATTTATGTATGCATGCCTGTTGCCTTGGTATTCCTCTTCCTACGTCGCCACCTCTATTCGAGGCTGCAAGGTCTGGACCAGTATCTCCATGTGTTGGGGAGCTTTTCTGAGTTGTTGGAAGTTGCCCATGGGTTCCTCCTTGCTTCCGCTTACTGGGGTGATTTCCCAATTTGACAAATGCCCCCTTTTTGGTGTTCAACACTGTACGTTTCTTTTCTGGAGTGTTTGGTCTCGGATTCTGAGGCTCTTCCCACGATTTGTTACCATGGTGTTTTTGGCCACTTCCTTCGGATATGCCTTTTTTCCAAATTATCACCTACTATTGTTAAAGCTACGCCTGCGGGACAGCTCTTCTGATGGCAATGGTCCTTGACTACTGCCTGCAAGTCTATATTGTGGGTTGTTTCTCACTTTGGCTTCATACTGTCCGATCGGGCACTTTTATGCTTCTTGGGTAAGCCACTTTAAGGTCTTTGTGGCCGTTTGCCTGCTGCATGTTTCTACCTGCTTCGGCGGGTTTAAAATTGATGCATTTGCCCTATTTTCGCCTTTTTGGGATTGGGTGTGCACTTGGTGTGTTTCTTCTCCCGTCGGCTATTCCCAACGCATTGCTCAGGTTCTAGCTCTTGTCTTGGGCTTTTGGCACCGGCTCCTTCAGCCTTCCTTCTATAGGCTTGTCTGTTAGGCTCTTGTTGCATCTCTTCAGGTTCTTTTCGAGCTTGGGTCGGTGTCCTCATCGCGCGCCATTAAGCAGAGAGTGGTCCTTCTTCCTCTCTCTTTCTTTGCTCTGGTATATGGCTCATACGGTTCTACCTGTCATTATTTTACGGGTATGGTATAGCGACCTTCTGGCATTTTTAGGATATCTACCATCCCGTTATTTCTGCTGTTCCGAGCTGCTTGGGTTGCTGTTTGGCTGTTCCGCCACAGCCTCCCCCCTTTATCCGTCACTCTGTTGCCGGATCCACTGCAGCGAATCTTGGACATTCAGATTATTATACCAAAGTTTTGGGCTCAATCCTGGGCTCCGGCACGGACAGTTCTGAGGCTTCTTGTATTCTTGGTCTTGTTAATCCTGCTGGTAGAACTTGCTTGCTAGTCAGTCAAAAGTAACTTTATTCGGTCCAAATAAGACCATAAAAGTAAAAGAAATATAAAAAAATACATTCAGTATTTCACACAAAAAATAAAAGCATTCCAAGTACTTTGACGATACACCGCTCATATCAATAGGAACATAAACATTCAAACAACTTTCTTAACCTCAAAGATGAGGCAAGAAAGCAAGCTATAACATACGTGGAATATGCGTCCAGGAGTGACTGTAGGTACATTAAGCCAGGCTTTACTTGAAGAAAGTGCAAAGTTTCAGTGATGAAATTAAAAACATCCTTCTGGGGGTCTCATAAAAACAACTACAACAAAAACAAAGTGCAATAGGACCTTGGGTGAAAAGTTGTCAGAAGTACAGGGACTTAACTTTGTACAAAGCAAACACAAGGAGAACTGAGGTGGCGAAGTGAGCTAAAGAACGATGATGGATTCAACCCAGATCTGTGACTGGGGGTGAGTGTCTGAAAAGTTTCAGCGCTCCATCCATCATCTCCTTGTGTTTGCACTTAACTTTGTACACCAGACATCACGTTTGGGAAAGAATAACAACATGTGGAACTGGACAAACCTGAATCTAGTGAGGAGAAATCTCTGTTAAACATTAACAGTGGTGAGCAAATAGGGCTCAATGACAAGACCAGTTTGGATCAGTGCATAGCCATGAACCATGGGTTTTTCCTACTCAATAGCTTTCCTGTCATATGACCTCCACTGCAAAAAGTTGTCCCTGGTCCAGCCAATGTCAGCTTTAGAGATGGAAGAGGGCGAGTCAAACAGATAAGGCCTGCCTAACCTAGGAACGGTGTCCCTAATTTATATCAACCATTTGATTGAACCCCACCCATCAAGCTTCAGACAGTCCTTAATTATTTCTCTGCATAGATGGTTTTCCAGTCATACTCAGATGTTAAGCCATCTAATTAGGGGGAAGCATGCAATAGAGTCTGAAAGATAGGGCAACCCAAGTTCCTCATGGACCATAAAAACAGGGGTAGCAGATGGAACCGCCAGTAGGCACCTACAAAAGCCATTTTCGGCCAAGTGGAGTTCCCTCAGTTTGATAGCCATACGTCACTACCATAAGTAGCTACTGGAACAGATTTGACCATGTAAATGTATTTATTTTATTTATCTGATAGAGACATCTAGCCGCAGATTCTTTAACTTAGAATATCCCTAGGCGTCAGACTGGATCCGGATTTCTTTTGCAGCAGCTCCTCTGCGCGCCAGGGGACGGCGCCACACGACCCCGCCCTTACGCTGTCCACGTACGTGACTTCAGCGAGGTCATATAAGTCCCTCCCTGCGCGCTGATGTCAGTTTCCTTCTTTTCCACATGCAACGCGGATGCTGAGTGAGCGGTTCCTCTTGCCTGTTTTTAGGCCTCCTTGTCGATGCTTCGCATCAGGAACAGTGTGCGATGCTTCGGGCTTTAAAACTTGTAATTCCTGTTCGCGGCAGATGTCCGCGATGGACCAGCATCTTATTTGTATGTGGTGTCTGGGCGAGCACCATGACTCCACGGACTGCGAAGCCTGCCAACACCTGAAGCCGAAGTCTCGGCGGGAGCGCCGTATGAAGCTTCTCTCGGCACGGCTGTCCCGGTCGGAGTCGTCTCGCCACCGGCCTCTTCATCAACGGCAGGTCCCTCTACTGTCCGGTTCTGCCGTCGTTCGCCCTGCGGGGCCTTCGTTCACCACTTTGTAAGTCGAGGCGCTTGTCGCCGAGATCTTCGACCTCCCCTTATTCTGTTGTCAGGGGCACTGGTTCCCAGAACATTCCAGACATGCGCGCCCAACATTTGCCCCCCCATCTGCCCTTTCCGTGTGTGGGGGCGACTCGGGCCCAGATGAAGGCATATGCTGTGGCTCTGCAGGCCTCCCTTGGGTCTTCTCCCGTTCCTGGGGCATCCTCGGGGCCTCCGCTTCTTGTGGGATCTCCGACGGACTCGCCGGCGGGTTCGCCCCTGGTGCCAATTGAGCCTTTACCCCCCCAGGAACGTCAGAGATGTGGTGCCGTTAGGGCGCGGCCCGGTTGGGTCCCCCTCTACGGTCCACGTGGAGTCGTTAGGGCGCGGCCCACCTGGGTCCCCCTCTACGACCCACGGCGCATAACCCCGCTGGGCTCCCTGTGGCACCGCAGGTGGTTGCTGGTGCTCATAGCCCTGCCTTGAGCACACCCCGGACTTCCGGGCAGGCAGTCGCCAGTCCGGAGCCGGGGTTGGTGCCGTACCAGCACCAGAGGCTCGGCTCCACCTCCGCTTCTTTCTCCGGAGTCGGAGCCTGTCATGCATGACGCATGTCGTTTTGGCGCTGTGTTGACGCCGAGTTGTGGACTCTTCTCTAGAGGCCTCTGGAGAAAAGTTTGGCGCTGCCCTCTCGCCCAGCGTCGCCGGAGGTATTGTTGCCAGTGCCCCCCTTGGAATTTGTGGAGCCTCCTCAGGAGCTCCCAGATCCTGCAGGCTCTTTGCCTCCCCAGGAGCCCCATCAGAATCCTCATTCTTCAATGGGGCTCCCTTATGGGGGGCATTGGTCGCACCCTCAGTGTCTTGGGAGGGTCAGCTTACAACCCTCCCCCACTGATGAGTTGTTGTCCCCGCCGCTCAGGGCTACTGAGGCTGGTGCGGCTTTTTTGAGAGTCGCCTCATTGGCCACCCGCATTTTAAACATGCAACCCCCTTCTGCCCTTGTCTGTGTACCCCTTGCTTGAGGTCCTTCACAGTGGGTATGGGAATGTGGAGCCGCTTCTACCCTTTGAGGCTTTATGATACCCTTTTGGGTACCTGGGCTCGGCGTGCTTCAGGTGACCCGGGGGCTCGTTCAGTTTTGCACCGCCACCGTCCAGCTCCACATAATCCTGTTTGTCTTTTTGTGCACCCTGATGTGCAGGGGTTTGTGTTGCAGACTGCCTTTCCTTCCCTGCCCCCTCTAAAGCTTCCTCCCTCTCGGGTAGGAACATCTTTGCATCCATGAGTACGGCCCTACGGTCCTTAAATACAGTGTGTGTTTTGGTTTGGGCTACCTCTGCCCTGTGGGACTCTGCAGAGTCTTTGCTTTTTGCCACCTCTGAGGTGCTCGCGTTGATCTCCTTCGCCTACTCCGGGATGGCCGCGGCCTTGCCGAATTCACAATTCGCTCAGCCTTGGATACTGCGGATTCTTTGGGCCGAGCTATAGCGGGCTCTGTTGCCTTAAGGCGTCACGCTTGGTTGCTAGATAGCGTCTTCCCTGAAAATATCTGGGAGTGACTGGATGACTTACCCTTTGATGGGGTTTCACCGGCTCCTTGGGGGCTTTCGTCCTCCCACTTATGTCTTCTTAAGCCTATGTTCCGTGGTGGTACTTTTTCATTTTGCATCCTTTAGATGCGCTCTGTGTTTAACCTGGGTTGTGAGCCTTACGTCTTCTTTTTCTGTGGTCAAGGGTGATTACCCTTTTATTGGCTTCCCTTGGATGTGTTTTGCTTTGAGCTGCCTGTTGGCCTGCTGTATCTGTGTTACACAGGTTGTTGTGTCTGATCCTCTGACTGTGGTATTGAGCCGGTGGCTCAGCTCGGTAATGTCATACGGCTCGGAACTCATGTTCACGGGTGCAGTTCGTTACTGCTCTCTTTTAGCTTGGCTTATTGCCCTAAGATGTGTTCCCCGTTGTTTGGGGTATGCATATCCATGTGGGGTACTTGTATGCGATTATATAGCTTTGCTTATCTCACCTGGGCCTGGAGAGCCTGTGGACTCCATGCGTCGACTGGAGGTCCATTGTGCGGTATTCTATGTTTTTTCCTGGGGCCATCTGCTTAAGCCATGGTCATCCACCTCCTTGGGAGGTTTCCTGGTCTCCTCTTTAACAACGGCTCCTACCTGCCCTTACTGTGCTAGGTATGATCTGGTATGGGCATCCCGGGGGCTGTTGAGCCATGGCCCCCAAGGCCTTGCGGGAGCAGCGTTGGAAGTTGCTGGAGGTCCGGCATTCGTCACGCCGCCGCTCTGGGTCCAGGGGCCGTTCCCGGGACTGCTTGCGGGACCGGAACCGTCGCTCCTCAGGCTCCAAGTCTTCACCTTCAGATTCCGGTAAGTGATACCATAAAAAGAAGTTGAAGAAGCATGTTCGCTCTCCGACGTCGCTCCCCGGAGCCGGACGAGGGGGACAGGGGCTTCGCCCCGGCGGCTCCCCTGGAGCCTGGGAGTCCCACAGCCTACCTGCCATACTCGGGTCCGTCGGCAACTCCCGAACAGGTGCAAGAGTTCCTTGCTACCATGGACCCCCTTTTTAGGCCTTAGGCCCCCGCTGGCGTGCCTCCAGGCCCCGCAGTCCCGTGTCCAGATCCTGTTTGCCCGGCGGCTCTTCCACCGGCGCCACAGTATCCTGCGCCGTTCGTCCCTTCTCCGGCTTTGTCGCCGTGACCGGCCCCCTCTACTCCAGAGGCGGACGAAGACTGGGAAGGGTCCGAGGACCCCCATTACCCAGCACTGTGACTCCGAGCAGGATTGGGTGGACGACTTGGAGGAGGCAGGCGACCTCGATGTCTCCTCTGACCCGGGGTTCGCCTCCCCCGCCTACGATGGAGGAAGGTGCCTCCTACACGATGGTCCTCCGTCGGGTGGCTGAGGTCCTTAATCTTGACCTCCCCACAGTGGCCCTCAAGACCAACCTCCTCACCGAGGTGCTCCAGATGGAGTCTACTTCGTCGGAGCCATTGCTTCCCTTCAATGACGCCCTTACCGACGTCCTTTTGGGCACTTGGTCGAGGCCGGCCACGGGGGCCCCAGTGGTAACGTAGCCAGGTGCCACCGACCGGCGCCCGGTGACCCCGACTTCTTGACTACTCACCCTACGCCTGAGAGCCTGGTCATTCAGGCCTCGACGTCGCATAGTACTTTTCCTACGGCCCGCCAGATAAGGACTCTAAACGGCTGGACCAGTTTGGGAAGCGGTTGTTTTCTTCGGCCAGCTTAGGGCTGCAGTTGGTGAACACTGCCTGCTTGTTTGGCCGCTACTCCCACGCGGTGTGGGATCCCATTGCTCAGGTGTTGCCTCAGTGTCCTGAGGAGGTGCAGGCTGTCCTTTCTCAGGCAATTGCTGAGGGTAAGGATGCGGCGAAGTTCGCCAGAAGGTGTGGGTTGGACACCGCTGACTCATTCGGCAGGACGATTTCTACAACTGTGGCATTGCGATGTCACGCCTGGTTGCGTTCGTCTGGGTTTTCGCCTGATGTCCAAAGCTCGCTCATGGACATGCCCTTTGATGGCACCCGCCTGTTTAGCAACAAGGCAGACAGTGCCCTGCAGCGCTTTAAGGATTCGCGGGCTCCGGCCCAGTCCTTGGGCCTCTCTACTAAGATTTCGGCCTCTCCTGGTTTTCGTTCCTTTCGTGGCCAAGGTAGAGGCAGTCAGGCGCGTCCGTCCCCTAAGCCTGGGCAGAGCCAGCCCCAGCGCGGCTGAAGTCACGGTTTCCGCAGGGGCGGGGAACCAGCGTGCGGGTCCTTCCACCTCCACCTCCGCTGCTTCTGCCCCCAAACCTTCCTAATCTCAGCTTTGGGGAGCACCCCACGCCGGTGGGTGGCAGGATCCGCCACCACCTCTCTCACTGGCGCGAGATTACATCAGACAGATGGGTGCTGCAGATAATCTGCCACAGTTACTCCCTTCCCTTTCAGTCCTCCCCTCCTGCCATGCCACCTCGGTGCCACCGCATGTCGGGGGATCACTTAGCTCTTCTCCGACAGGAAGTCACGGCCCTCTTAGCCAAGGGGGCCATCGAGTGCGTTCCTGGGCCGGAAGTAGGGAGCGGTTGTTATTCCCACTACTTTCTGGTCCCCAAGAAGGACAAAGGGGGTCTGCGTCCTATCTTGGACCTCCGGGACGCCAATCGCTTCCTCCGGAAGGAGAAGCTCAAAATGCTGACTCTGGCTCAGGTCTTGGCTGCCCTCGACCCTGGAGACTGGTAGCGTTGTACTTGCTGGACGCATATTTTCACATTCCCGTCCTGCCGGCCCACCGGCGTTACCTGTGGTTCACGGTAGGCCGGGAGCATTTTCAGTTTGCCATGCTCCCCTTCGGCCTTACCAGCGCCCCTCGGTGTTCACGAAAGTGATGGCGGTGGTTGCAGCTTATCTGCGCAGGTCGGGGGTGTCCGTCTTCCCCTACCCCGATGACTGGTTGTTGAAGGCAGGCTCGCCCCAGGCAGTCGTCCACCACCTTCAGACTACGGCCAACCTCCTGCATTTGCTGGGGTTCTCCATCAACGTGCCGAAGTCGCACCCGAGTCCCTCTCAGAAGCTCCCCTTCATCAGGGCGGTTCTAGAATTCGACGCCGTTTCAGGTTTATCCTCCCGAGCAGTGAGTCTGGGATATACAGGCTATGATTCCAACCTTTCAGCCTCTGTCCCGGGTTTCAGTCAGGGTGACCCTCCGGCTCCTGGGCCTGATGGCCTCCTGCATCCTGCTACTGCCACATGCCATATGGCATATGTGGACTCTGCATTGGGACCTGAAGTTCCAGTGGGCGCAGCATCAGGGCTACCTGTCCGATCAAGTCCAGATCTCGGAGGGCACTGCACAACAATTGCAGTGGTGGCTCACGAATCACGATTGGGTCGATGGCAGATCCATCTTCCTTCCCCAACCGGAGCACACAGTGGTGACTGATGCGTCCCTCCTGGGATGGGGTGGCCACTTGGGAAAGGCGGAGATCAGAGGACTCTGGTCTCTAGCAGAGTCCCGGCTCCATATCAATCTGTTGGAGCTTCGGGCGATCCGACTGGCACTGAAGGCATTCCTTCTCTCTGTCCGGGGGAAGTGTGGTGCATGTGTTCACAGACAACACCACCGCCGTGTGGTATTGTAACAAACCGGGCGGGGTGGGGTCCTGGGTCCTATGTCAGGAGGCTCTGCGCCTCTGGACATGGCTGGAACATCAGGGCATTACCTTGTTGATTCAACACCTGGCAGGTTCTCTGAACGCCAGGGCGGACGAACTCAGCCACCGGTGCATGATGGATCGCGAATGGCGTCTGCACTCAGACGTGGCGCAAGGTCTCTTTCAGCAGTGGGGAGAGCCTTGGTTAGATCTATTCGCCACCGAAGAGAACACGCAATGTCATCAGTTCTGCATGTTGGAATTTTCAAGGCGGCACTCGCTCGGCGACGCTTTTCGTCGCGATTGGAGTTGCGGGATGTTGTACGCCTTTCCGCCTTTACCACTTCTGCCCAGATTTCTGAAGAAGATCAGGCGCGACCGGGCCCAAGTCTTCTTGGTGGCTGCGGATTGGGCACGAAGGTACTGGTATCCCGAGCTACTCAGTATGTCCATCGATCCCCCGATACGACTGCCTCTTCAGGAGGATCTTCTGTCGCAGCAGCAGGGGACGGTCCTCCACCCGAACCTGTCCAGCCTCCACCTACATGCGTGGAGATTGAGCGGCGGCAGTTGATGCCATTTGACTTGCCTCCTGAAGTCTGTGATGTCATTCTGGCAGCCAGGCGTCCCTCCACAAAGACGGTATACGCCTGCCGGTGGAACAAATTTGTGGCATGGTGCACAGCAAAGGCTGTGGATCCCCTTTCTGCCCCTCTTTGTGAGGTTCTCCTCTTTCTTCGGCCCAGCAGGGCTCTGCTCTGGGCACCTTGAAAGGTTATCTTGCTGCTATCTCTGCCTTCCTTCGGCTTCCTGATCAGCCTTTTCTTTTCAAGTCCCCTGTTGTTTCACGCTTTCTCAAGGGCATTACTCATATGTACCCTCCTGTTCCTTTCGTAATGCCTCAGTGGGACTTGAACCTTGTTCTCACTTTTCTGATGTGCGCTCCCTTTGAGCCCCTTCATAACTGTCCCATCCGTCTTTTGACTTTGAAAACTGCTTTCTTGGTAGCAATCACCTCCGCTAGGCGGGTGGGTGAGCTCCAGGCTTTGTCATCCAAGCCTCTCTTCCTTTCAGTTCATCCGGATAAAGTTGTCCTCCGGACACGTCCTTCTTTCCTGCTTAAAGTCGTGACTCCCTTTCACATCGGGCACTCTGTCACGCTGCCCACCTTCTTTACGCCTCCGCATCCTTCAAAAGATGAAGAGAGGCTCCACCGTCTGGACCCAAAACGTGCGCTATCCTTTTATTTGGACCGCACAAGACAGTTCCGGGTGGACGACCAACTTTTTGTTGGGTACGTTGGGGTAAGAAGGGTAAAGCTGTACACAAGCGGACCATCTCTCGGTGGGTCGTGTTGTGTATTAAGACCTGCTATTCTTTGGCGAAAAAGGTTCCTCCTGTTGGGCTACGGGCCCATTCTACTCGGGCCACGGCGGCCACGACTGCACTGGGACGGGGAGTCCCCTTTCAAGACATCTGTCAGGTGGCGACGTGGGCTTCGCTGCACACGTTTGCGAGACATTACTGCCTGGACAGCCAAGTCCGGAGGGATGGCCACTTTGGCCGTTCTGTTCTCCGGGACTTTCTGGTGTGATCTTGGTTCGCAGACCCACCACCGGGGTTGGTATTGCTGGGGTATCTATTCTAAGGTGAGGAATCTAACTAACGTGTTTCTTTCAGATGAACAAGTTACTTACCTTCGGTAACGATGTATCTGTAAGAAACATTAGTTAGTTAGATTCCTCACCGACCCACCCAGCCTCTCCGTTCTGCGAACCGACATCTAGGGTTAAGGTTCTCCCTTTCAGGGCCCTAGATTTTTTGGCACCAGTGTCGGTCTCTTGCATGGCTCAGCGTCTCTGGCGCGGAAAGCTATGTAGAAGAACTGACGTCAGCGCGCGAGGGCGGCGTCTAAGTACTCCAACGTCATTCCGGCGCACGACGCCAACGACGGACGCGGAGCCGCAGAGGACGCCTAGCGACGCGCAAGGTGTATTGCTACAAAAATCTTTCCGGATCCAGCTTGATGCCTGGGGATATTCTAAGGTGAGGAATCTAACTAACTAATGTTTCTTACAGATACATTGTTACCGAAGGTAAGTAACTTGTTCATCTGTAAGAGACATTAGTTAGTGATAGATTCCTTACCGCCCCACCCATCCTCCCCGTTCTGAGAAGTGATTCTAGGGTTAAGGTCTTCCCTTTCAGGGCCCTAGTTTCATGGCACCAGTGGTCAGTTTCTTGCATGGCTCTGCGTTCCTGGCACGGAAAGTCATGTACAGAACTGACGTCAGCACGCATGGGTGTTGCCTAAGTAGTCTCCGTGACGCCATCTTGGCGCATACGACGCCAGCGATGAACGCGGACACGCACGACGCCACCTACTGACGCGTAGGGGTACTGCTAGCGAAAAAACTTTCCGGATCCAGTCTGACGCCTGGGGATGTTGTAAGGAATCTATCCCTAACTAATGTCTCTTACAGATATATCGTTACACAAGTAGTAACTTGTGCTTCAAGTAAGTCCTGGCAAACTTAACACCAGGTAAGTAACTTGTTCATCTGTAAGAGACATTAGTTAGTGATAGATTCCTTACCGCCCCACCCATCCTCCCCGTTCTGAGAAGTGATTCTAGGGTTAAGGTCTTCCCTTTCAGGGCCCTAGTTTCATGGCACCAGTGGTCAGTTTCTTGCATGGCTCTGCGTTCCTGGCACGGAAAGTCATGTACAGAACTGACGTCAGCACGCATGGGTGTTGCCTAAGTAGTCTCCGTGACGCCATCTTGGCGCATACGACGCCAGCGATGAACGCGGACACGCACGACGCCACCTACTGACGCGTAGGGGTACTGCTAGCGAAAAAACTTTCCGGATCCAGTCTGACGCCTGGGGATGTTGTAAGGAATCTATCCCTAACTAATGTCTCTTACAGATATATCGTTACACAAGTAGTAACTTGTGCTTCAAGTAAGTCCTGGCAAACTTAACACCATATGACTGTTAGGAGAGGTACGTCTTATGCTGACACATGCAAGGTGTACGGTTACTGCATTACAGAAGGAGGAATAAGTGAATCAATGACACCCAGTCTAAAGCGTTTTTTTACTTTTCCCACCCTAACATCAAATAATGAACTATTGGTGGCTTCTTCTTTTGTGTATGTCTCATCAAGAGATGCCTATTAGTTTGTACCTATAGCTTAAAGTCCAGAAGCGTGAGCTGTCTCTTGTGCATTCTTTATAACATTTTGCTTGAAGTGGTTTGTTGTGAGATGGTGTGCTTGTTGACTAAGAAACTTTCTTGAGCCTGAGCTGTGCTGATTATTTTATTCAGGTATTAGATGCTAGTCATTTCTTCTGGTCAATGACTGAGAGTTTTCTATAACACCTATGGCTGTTGTGGAAATTCCTTTTTGAACACTGTCTGATTTAATTCTTGATGCTCGAAGCTATGGATTGTCTGCTGGTCATATCCTCTAGTAGTGACTCTCAGAGGCTTGTTGGTATGGCTTGTGAATACTTTCAGCATCTTCCTGAGCTGTGATGCATGTTTCATGTTAGATCCCTATCCAGACAGGCCTTCATTCTTGTAAATAATATATTCTGATTTAGAGGACATAATTGATGCAATAACCAGTTTTAACTGTTAACTTCTGGTTCTCTCTAGGGCATCCCAACTTTGGTGTGCAGACAGGATCGGAACTATGAGAATATATTTGCTGATATTAGGATGAAACTGCAACAGGTGAGTAACAAGCTGCAAAACAATTATTATTATGATTGGCAGGTTCTATGTAGACCTTAAGCCATTAGTGAGGTACTACCATTGAGAAATAAAGGTTGGTGAGTCATCACATACACTTCTAGTTCCTTTACCTGTAGGATGTGCTCCAGCTGGCTCCTGCAAAGTGTCATATTGGTTTCCATCCCTGGTTAGGGACTTCCAGAAGAGTATGCAAGCCTTGGCCCCTGCTTTTTCCCTGCCAGATATATTCAGAGATCCTTCTCTGTGATAACCCCTGAGCTCTGCCAACATCTTCCCACATACCTCATTCTTCTCCCTCTGGTTCCATGGTATCTATGCTGGTATCCCAGAAGGACAAGGAAGGCCTAACTTTTTGCTCACACTTAAGAAAATCACTGCCTTCATATCCTACTATCTGACAGGTCCTACCTAACTGACATGAAGGTCTAAAAAGTTTCGTTTTATTCCAGTCCCTGTTTTCAGAAGATATGTATAAAGTTGTAGATTGAACTCCCTGTTGCATTCACAGTGATCACACTATTACTTTTATGACATGACCGTGTGTTCTAAAAAACTAAACAAATAAACAAATTATAGATGCCATTTTATGAGTGACTGTCTAATAGGTGTGTCATGTTTTGTGTGACTGGTTCTTGTAATACCCTTTAAGTTCGAGGCATGTGGGCTGCTGAATTCATATCTGTGCATAGATCGCTGTTTAGTGTTGGGTCCGGATGATTGCACATTGTTGTCCTGGAAGAGTCTTCGAAGTATCACGAGATAGGTGGCTCCTCCCCTGGACTACAGTGCGCATGGGCATCCTCTCCATCCTTAGATTGTTTTTTTCCGCCACTGGGTTCGGATGTGCTTATCTTAGCTCAAGTTCGGAAACTCTAGTTTAAGGCCAAAAGGCCTTTAGATCTCGTCGGTACTGTTCCCGTTCGGTATCGACCAGTTTCTTTAGTGTTTTAGCACCTTCTTCACGTTTTTCGGATCCGCTTTGGTCCGAACATCGAACTTCGATCGTCGATGGAATCGAGGACTCCCTTCAAGAGATGTCCCGTATGCCACGCGAAATACCCACACATCGACGTCCATCCGGTATGCAACAAATGTCTCTCGCCGGATCACGATGAGTCGAAATGTATGGCCTGTGCCCGGTTCCGCTCGAAGAACTCTCCGGAATCGACGGGCAGCGAGATTGGAGGCACAGCAATCGGCGCCTACCTCGGCTAACATCTTTAGCACCGAAGACGCCGAGAGCGTCGAAGACGTAGACTCCAGCCACACTTCCGAACACGACTCCCAATCGGAAGGCGACGATGAGGTGATCTTTGAAGGCGAAGACGTCGTCGAAGAGGTAGGAGACTACAATGAGGCCCTTGGGGCCGAGGAAGATAGCTCCAGCGAAGAGCTAGGCCAACCCGTCGATACGGAGGCCGAGAGACTACATCGTCATAAGGCTCAGGTCGAAGGATCGCCTTCGGGCCTTACCCAAGATCAATCACACGGTTCTTCGGCCCCGCCTCAAGGCCCGGCCTCGAACGTTTCACAGGAGCCAATATTATCAAAGACGACTGTATTCCCTTCATCGAAACCGTTCGTCGCACCGGTTCCAACGAAACCGAAAGTGAAACTGGTTGCGCTCGGCTCGAAGCCCTCCACTCCTTCGACGCCGGCAAAGGTCATCGGCACCGACCGCGCCACAAGAGATTTCGGTGCCGAGCTCACCGCAACGGGTCCGGGCGTCGAGCCAAAGAAGAAGGCCCTCGGTCCCCACAAGGCACCTCTGCCTCTGGCACCGAAGATTACGGCCCAACCCACCAAGGTCAAGATGGCCAACCCGTCTGCGTCGACGTCGAAGACGGCGGCGCCTGCAAAATCCTCGACTCCGACGAGCGTCGATACCTCCCTTCGGATCGACGACCCAAAGACTGGAAATAAGTCGGAGGCCGCCTCGACACCTACCTCCAAGGTGCCGATCGGTTCCAAGGCGCCATCTGCGTTCACCGTGCAACAGGTATCAGCATCGTTGCAACGCATCAGAGACCGGGCAACCCTCCACTCTACGTCGGGTCCCGAAACGCAAAACAAGACACCCACCGGCACCAGTGTGGAACCTCAATGTGGTCCTCACCAGATTAATGGGTCCACCTTGTGAACCTCTCCATTCATGTGAGATTCAATTCCTCACCTGGAAAGTAGCTTTCTTAGTGGCAATCACTTCGTTAAGAAGAGTTGGTGAACTACAGGCGCTAACCATTCAAGAGCCATTCATACAGGTTCACGCGAACAGAGTTGTACTACGTACCAACCCCAAATTCATGCCTAAAGTGATATCTCCGTTCCACATAAATCAGACTATTGAACTGCCTGTTTTCTTTCCAACTCCACAAAATGTCGCAGAGAGAATGCTCCATACACTAGATGTGAAGAGGGCCCTCCTGTACTATATAGACAGGACAAAGGATTTTAGGAAAACAAAACAGCTTTTCGTTGCTTTTTCTCCACAACACAAGGGCAACGCCATTTACAAAGCAGGGATAGCCAGATGGATCGTTAAATGTATTCAAAGTTGCTATCAAAAAGCTAAACGCACATTAACGATTCCCCCACGAGCCCACTCAACACGAAAGTTAGGGGCGTCCATGGCTTTCCTGGGAAACATTCCTTTGCAGGAAATATGTAGAGCAGCCACATGGTCCACTATACATACATTTACCAAACACTACTGTGTAGATGTACACTCAAAACAGCAGGCAGCTGTAGGACAGGCTGTTCTCAAAACTCTTTTTCAGACTGCTGCAGCTGGCACGGGCAGCCGCCGCTAATGGAGGGACTGCTATATAATCTATGCACAGATATGAATTCAGCAGCCCACATGCCTCGAACTGAATATGCTACTTACCAGTATGCATCTGTTCTTGGCATGTAGGGCTGCTGACATTCATATCGCCCACCCTCCTCCCCGGCGCCTGTAGCGGCTGCAGCACTCAGAATTACTGTATAGCATGGTCATTACTTACTGTATCTACTCCATCACTGCCACAATGGCGAAAAACAATCTAAGGATGGAGAGGATGCCCATGCGCACTGTAGTCCAGGGGAGGAGCCACCTATCTCGTGATACTTCGAAGACTCTTCCAGAACAACAATGTGCAATCATCCGGACCCAACACTAGGCGGCGATCTATGCACAGATATGAATGTCAGCAGCCCTACATGCCAAGAACAGATGCATACTGGTAAGTAGCATATTCATTCTTTGCACTGTCTCTCACTACAGTCGATTTAGTTCTGGTGAACATCATATCACAACTCAACTTTGCTACTTTCAATCTGGTGGGAGCTAAATTTAAAATCGTGAAAGACCATGGTGAGAGGCTGTATGCTTAGTAAACACAAACCAGCATGATGTTCGGTTGATGCGTTCACATTTTGTAAACACTTCTCATCAATCTGACCAGAAGTACTGTGATGACATTTACTTCTACATTTACATACCTATGTTAGTAAACGGAAGCTTTCTGAGCGGGACAGTAAGCTTGAGGAGAAAGATATGCTGATATAGGTTTAGCTAAACCATGTGGCTGATTATCCAGAGTTCAGTTTCCTTCTCTTACTCCCAAATTATATAGCTGATTGGTATTATTCAGTGCTTGTCTCATCTCTTTCCCTACATTGCACACTTCACAACTGATTTCAGAGTTCACTGCCTCACCCCATCTCACACTTTATCTGACTGATTGGCCCCTCTTTAATGTTTCTTCCCCCTAAACTTTATAGTGAACTACACATTCCATCTGACTCACTCTGAATTGCATTACCTATTGTTGTTGTACACAATCTGCAGCTCTCATCTCTTCTCTCTTGTACCATTTTTGCTTTTAGGATACCATCTCCAATTCCATGATCAACTCCATAAGTGGAGAACTCCATTCATACAGTGATATATGTGAGGCTCTGTCAATGACTGAGGTGACACTTGGCTTTCTGGCCACAGCCGGGGGAGAATCCGAACAACCTCTCGTCCAGTATGTTGAAGATGTTCTTCAAATGAGAGGTCAGACTAATGCTCATGTCTTGGAGGTAAGTGTTTTTGGGTAGCGGCCTCCTCCATCCATTGCACTGTGCCATGCATGAAAGGTGTTGAATACTGCATCTGCATTCTCCAAATTGGGCACAAAACATGGGCGCTCAAAAATGAGACATCTTTTTGGGAGGGTTGTCCATCAGCAGTACTCTCATATGACAGGGGGCTGACACATTATCATTATTAAAGAGAAAATGCAATCTTACACGATAATATAGCTCTTTTCAACGTAGATTACAATTGAGGCTAATCAGTCTGATGACATTTTGATGGATGTATCTAACCGCAGATTCCTCAGATCTTGAATTTCCTGAGGAGCCATACCTTAGCTGAAGATTTTGCACTAGCTCCCATGCCCAGTTGGTGGCATTGTTTACATCTTGAATTCAGGGTGAAGCATGGGTGTAACATCACTGGAGACATATAACACCACCATCTGCCTTGACAGATTTTTTTTCTCAATCCTTAATGCAGATCCAAAGCTGCTTCCCACGAAGATTTCTTTTGCAGTGCTTAAGGACGTCTTCCCCTATGAAGTCAGAATTTAAGACTCCTGTTCCTGCTATAGACAGATGTCCATATTGCCCAGAGGATCAGAGAGAACCCTGACATATTGGGCATCCCGTTGGGGGGGCACACAATAAGTCTCTATGCGGATGACATTATCGCCTCCCTTGAAACACCAGCGCGCTCTGTCCAGGAGTTTTTACAGGAGCTAGATGCCTTTGGCCAGGTCTCGGGTTTCCGGGTTGATGTCTGGAAGTCAATGATCCTGTGGCTGAACCAAACGAGACATCCGCTAGCCCCGGGTGGGACCACATATGCGTTTTACAGGTAAGGACATCTAGCCCCTACTTAGGCATTGAATTGGCCCCATCGGTGTCCCAAACAGTCACGCTCAACTACACCAAGCCAACCTCTCAAATTGCTCAGGACCTACACCAGTGGAAGCATCACCAGTTATCCCTCCTGGGAAGGGTGTCAGCAATCAAGATGTCCATCCTTCCTAAAGCACTATATCTTTTCCAGACAATTCCGATTGGGCCACCGCCCGGCACTGTCCAGAAACTGCAGCAAGTAATCCAGCACTTTGTATGGGCGGGAGTTAGGCCTCGTCTGCAGAAAGAACTGGGCGACTTACGACCTGATGAGGGGGGACTGGGGATACCGAATGTCCTAGAATATTTCAGGGCAGCACAGCTCCGATATCTAGTGGAGTGGAGCAGATCTGAATCAGAAAAGAGATGGCTGTTCCAAGACAGAGCGCTGGCCAAACTTTCACTTTGGAAGGTCCCATTCCTTAACAGAGAAGATGGCCCTCCCAATCTCAGGGGCTCCCCCGTCACGCACTCATTGCTTAGGGTCTGGGACAGGGTCGCTCTCAAAAAGGGCTTGTCATCTTTCCCATCGCCCATGACTCCCATTCTCGACAACAAGGACTTTTCCCTGGGGGCAGACAAAAGGGCGTTTCCGAGATGGAGAGAGACGGAATGCAAGGCAGCAGGGCACTTCTTTGATCTGGAGGGGATCCTTTCCTTCCTTGACATGCGCGCAGATTATGGCCTCCCGGAGACTGAACAGTTTCACTATCTGCAACTTAAGCATTGGTTACTCAATACAGAGGTGCTACCAAAGGTCTCTCGGAAGTTAACGAAATTTGAGAAATGGCTTTATACAAAGAACACGGATAGGAAAAGGATCTCTGAGTTATATGAGGCACTATGCCCTCACGCCTCAAAAGAACCCACTGCAGGACAGAGAAGATGGGCGGGATAATTCGGGAGAGACCTCAAAGCAAAGGTGTGGACAGACATTTACTATCGTGCTACCCACACCGCACGCAATACAGCTAGCAGAGAGATGGCAGTTAAGGTACTTGTACTTGACTCCGGTCCGTTCTAATAGGGGGATCCTTGAATGTAGCCCAACTTGCTGGCGTGGGTGTGGAGCAGACGGCACATTACTACACTTGTGGGAGTGCACAGAAATGGCGAGCTCCTGGTCAGCGATCTTGGACGATGTGGATCCCCAGTTTGACACGCAGATCCCGAGATTCCCAGCTTATGTGGTACTGGGCCAGCCTAACCCGCTGACGTGTCCACTAAGGTCCCGGAAAGGGAAATAAATGGGGCTAGCATTGGGGGTGGCTCTCCAAAACATCTTTTAGCATTAGGGAACACGGGTAAAACCGACATATTTTGGGTGGCTACACAGGCTATGGCACATTCTAGGTATGGAACGCATACAGGCCTCACTCACCAAGTCAACGACAAGTTTTAACGAAATCTGGCAACCGCTGCTCTCACTTTTGTCAACTGAAATTAATGAAATCACATGCCCTAGATACCTGCGTCTTCTCCGCCTCACGGGCCCCGCATCACCGACCTAGTAACACTGCAGTACATTTATGCTTCCGTCGCTCTGAATGGTTAGATCAGCCGCTCCCAAGCACACCAGTTCGAGGGAGGGAGAGGGGTGGAGGGGCTTCCTTCTTCTGTTATAATACTTCTCTTATTTTTCTAATTCCATAGCATTGCTGTCTAAGAGTTGGTGCAAGATTCTAGAAAGCATAGAGATATTACGGACATTTTAGTAGGTCCACTTGGGGCCCTACTAGGGGCGCCTTTGTATTGCACATCAAGAATGAGTATGTATTATGAAACGTTCCGTATTGTGGAAGCATAGAGCAGAATTCTGGAACTGTATATTATTTTATTGCTGTATGCCAATAAAAACAAAGTTAAACCTAAAAATAAACTTTAACTGGTTAAATTAGAAACATTACAAGAGAATCTCTTCACTGGGGTCTGCATATGAAATTATGGGTGTACAAAATACTAAGGAAATTCCACCAGTGGACTCTCCTCTAGAGTTAGCACTTGCTTAATAAATGAGGGGATTCATCTTCACCGTCCACCTCGAAATTAAGCCCCCGGGACTGCAAGGAAATGGAAACTAATCTACAGTGTGTGATACACTGTCCATCCTTCCCTGGAGATACCATCTCTTCTTCCTTAAGTCTTCACTTTGCCATTTTCTCTTCTACCCCTTCTTTGGCTCCCTGGTCTAGAATTTTACTTCTCACTTAGCTCTTTTTCACTTTACCACTCCATTGCTTTCTACCTCCTCTCCATTCATTCTTTCTCCATCCTTTCGTTTTTCCCTGCCTTCATTGATCAGCTTCTCTAGCTTTTCTTTGATTCATTCTGTGCTCTTTCCTCTCTTCTTTTCCACATAATGTCTCTGTTCGAGGCATATGAGCTGCAGATTGTACACTTAGCATAGATCGCCATCTGGTGTTGGGCCCGGATGTTTGCAGTTTGTTTTTCTTCTTGGACAGTCTTTGGAAGTCACGAGTTTGGTGACTCCTCCTTCGGTCCGTACTGCGCATGGGCTTCGGCTCCATCCTCAGATTGTTTTTTTCCGCCATCGGGCTCGGATGTGATACTTCGTGCTCCGGCTTCGAACTTCTACGGTTCCAGCCTCGACGGAAAATCCTCGATTCTTCGAGTTCCTTCATCATCTTCATCTCTCGAAGCGGCACTTTCTCCATCCCGTACATCGACACCGGCCTTCGGGCCCTCCGCGACTCCGGTCCCGGCCGATGGAAAGGACTCCGTTCAAAAAGTGCCCAAAATGTGGGTCTAAATTTCCCCACACCGACCTCCATCAGGTGTGTAACCTTTGCCTCTCTCCGGAACACGAGGCCAGAGACTGCCCCACCTGCAAGTCTTTTCGATCGAAGAAGACCATCCGAGATCGAAGAGCTCGACGCACCTTGGCGCACTCATCCTCTGCAGCTCCACCGGACATCTTCGGAGACGACGCCGAAGCTTCGGGGCAAACACACACCGAGCAGGAGGAAGACGTCGTCAGCGCTTCCGAGGCCGACGACTCCGACGTGGAGGACATTACACCAGCGCAGCGGGCCGTGAGTACTATGCCCCCTCCCACCCCCACGCCGAAAACCAAAGAGACTCAGGTTACTCCCTCGCCTGCCGGCCTGGGCAAAACCAAAACCAAAACTTCGATCACCCCACCTTCGGGCCCGGTGTCGAAGCTCCCAAAGTCTCATGGCAGCTCGGGATCGAGCCAGCCAACACCCGGTGCCGAAAAACAGCATCCGGCACCGAAGACAGCAAAATCCAGCTCGACTCCGAAACCACCGGTGCCGAAGCCTGGACACTCGGTGCCGACCAAACACAAACACAAATCCGTCGGCACCGATGCTCCGGCGCCGAAACATCATTCGACGCCGAAACACCCGGAGACCTCAAAAAAGCATGGCGCACACAGACCATCGAAACCCCCGGTTCCGAAATCACCGGTGCCGACAGACGACTCGACACCATTGGCTCTGTTTACACCAGACCCTTTACAAAAGACTTTGTCCAAAGATCCAAAGACTGGGCTTTTGACTTTAACTACCAAGAAAAGACGCCTTGATGCTCCGGCTCCTCCTCCTCCACCCAAAAGGAAGGACTCTGCTACTTCTCCCCTCAGAGTGCCCTCCCCACCACCGCCTCCCCTACCCCCTCCACCTCCTCCACCGCCTCCACCTCACAGGTCTCCGCCACCTGTACCTCACTACGATCCGACCCCATCCCCAGATCCGGATGATGGGGATCCGGACAATTACCCGGCGGACGCCCCAATGGATCCCACTCCACCAGGGACCCCAGATCCATGGGAGGATTACAATAACCCTGATATACCCAATGTACCTCAGGACGACCTATACCCATCAAGACCGTCTCCTCCAGAGGACTCCTTAGGGTTTCACCATTTAGTGCAGAGAGCAGCACACTACCACGGGGTGGACATGCACAGTGAACCAGTAGAAGAAGACTTCCTACTGGATACATTTGATATACAAGACAAATCCACTTCCATTTTACCCATGCTTAAGGGTGTCACCAAGCACGCTACAGAGGTGTTCAAAGACCCTGTCAGAGCCAGAGTACTGAACCCTAGAATAGAGAAGAAGTATAAGGCGGCACCCACAGACCCTGCTTACATCAAGGGCCCTGCTCCCCTAGATTCCCTAGTTGTCTCCACAGCTAGAAAGCGGGCTAACTCCCAATCCTCAGCAGATGCCCCACCGCCAGACAAAGAATCTAAACTTCTGGACGCGTCTGGTAAACGCACCGCCTCCCAAGCTGCAAACATGTGGCGCATTGCAAACACACAAGCACTGCTTGCGCGATATGATAGAGCACACTATGACGAACTAGAGGCTCTTATGCAGCACCTTCCAGAAAAATACAAGCACAAGGCTCATGACCTGATACAGGAGGGTAAACTAATTACAAACACCTCCATTAAGTGTGCCCTCGATGCAGCCGACACTGCTTCTAGGGCCATAAATACCAGTGTCCTGCTTCGCCGCCACGCCTGGCTCAGGATCTCAGGGTTCAAGCCTGAAGTCCAGGCATCCATACTCAATCACCCCTTTGACCAGGAAACACTCTTTGGGCCAAGGGTAGACGAAGCGCTCGAAAAGATGAAGAAAGACACAGACACAGCAAAGTCTATGGGGGCACTCCAAACACAAGCCTCCAAACGTTCCTTTCGACGCTCGTCCTTTCGTGGCACAGGCAGAGGCTCCTCCACCGATAACGCCTCTACCTCCTACAAGTCCCCTCCTCAAAATACCTTTTCAAAGGGCAATCAGAGAGGTGGTTACAGGGGTAACAACAATAAGGGCAGGGGCAAAACCAACAACACCCGTTCTGCCACCCCCCCCCCCCCGCACAATGACTCCCCTCCGCTCCCCCCAGACCATTCCACTCCGGTCGGGGGCAGACTACAAAACTTTATCCACGTATGGGAGTCCATAACATCGGACAAATGGGTGACCCAAATCATTCGGTCAGGGTACTGTCTCGAACTAACATCTACCCCACCCAATATCCCACCAAGGCACCGTCCAATGTCTCAAGAACATTCCACACTGCTCAAACAAGAGGTACTCTCACTCCTCCAAAAGCACGCTATAGAGCAGGTCCCCGTCAATCAACAAAATCTAGGGGTCTACTCCCTATATTTCTTAATACCAAAGAAAGACGGGACCCTCAGACCCATTCTCGACCTCCGGCCTCTAAATGCCTACATACATTCAGACCATTTTCACATGGTCACCCTACAGCAAGTCCTCCCACTCCTCTGCCAGGGAGACTTTCTCACAACCTTGGATCTGAAAGACGCATACTTTCACATTCCAATACACCCCTCTCACAGGAAATACCTCAGGTTCGTGGTGGACGGGCAACATTACCAATTCACGGTTCTCCCCTTCGGGGTCACCACCGCACCACGGGTGTTTACCAAATGCCTAGCAGTAGTAGCAGCACACCTCAGACGTCAACACATTCACGTCTTCCCTTACCTGGACGACTGGCTGATAAAAGCCGCGTCCTACGACCAATGTGTGCAACATACAAACAGCACCATCCAACTGCTCCACCAGCTAGGCTTCACGGTGAACTACCAAAAGTCCCACCTCATACCATCTCACACAAAGCAATATCTCGGGGCCACTATAGACACCTCCAAGGGTATTGCCTATCCAAACTCAGCCAGAATCACAAGCATTCAAGCCTTACGCAAAACATTCCTTCCTCAACACTCTCTTCCAGCAAGAGTGTTTATGAAGCTCATAGGAATGATGGCGTCTTGCATCTTCATAGTGCCCCATGCAAGACTCCACATGCGTCCACTTCAAGAGTGCCTAGCACAACAGTGGAACCAGGCCCAGGGTCAGCTGACGGATCTGGTGTTGGTGGACGGCCGCACACATCACTCTCTGCAGTGGTGGAACACCACAAACCTTTCCAAAGGGCGGCCGTTCCTGGACCCGGTTCCTCAGGTGACTCTAACAGCGGACGCATCCCTCTCCGGCTGGGGAGCGCACCTTCTACACCTCACCATGCAAGGTCTATGGACGCCACAGCAAAAATCGCTCCACATCAACCATCTGGAGCTCTTGGCGATCTTTCTAGCCCTAAAATCTTTCCAAAAACAGATTTCGGGCAAAGCAGTCCTCATTCGCACAGACAATATGACTGCAATGTATTATATCCAAAAACAGGGGGGGACACACTCTCCCCAGCTCTCCCGCTTAGCCCAGAGCATATGGAGATGGGCAATTCCTCAAAACATCTTTCTCCTGGCACAGCACGTTCCAGGCGTACAAAACACCATGGCAGATCTGCTCAGCAGACAAACGCAACAACTACACGAATGGGAACTGCATCCACAAGTTCTTCACCCATTCTTCCAACAATGGGGGCATCCTCAGATAGACCTCTTCGCCACCCACGAAAACAAAAAATGCCCAAGCTTCGCCGCCAGATACCCACACCCATTGTCCAAGGGCAATGCGATATGGATGAACTGGTCAGGCAGATTTGCATACGCCTTTCCACCTCTCCCACTAATTCCATTAGTGGTCAGGAAGCTACAACAGCACTCCCTCACACTCATTCTGGTAGCTCCGACGTGGGCCAGGCAGCCGTGGTACACCACGCTACTACAACTGTCAGTGGTACCACATCAAAAACTACATCTATCCCCATGCCTTCTAACCCAGAACCATGGAGAAATCAGGCACCCGGACCCAGCTCAGCTCAACCTGGCGATCTGGCTCCTGAAATCCTAGAATTCGGATACCTTAACCTTCCCCCTGATTGCATGAACATCATCATGGAAGCCAGACGTCCTACCACTGGAGCATGCTATGCCGCAAAGTGGAAAAGATTTGTAATTTACTGCCGTAACAATACAATCAACCCTCTAGATGCATCCATACAGCACATCATATGCTATCTGCTCCATCTTCACAGGTGTAACCTGGCATATTCATCCATACGCCTACACCTAGCAGCGATCGCTGCTTATCTACAAAACAGACAGCTTTTATCACTCTTCAGAGTGCCCGCTATTAAAGCCTTCATGGAAGGCCTTAAACGCGTAATTCCTCCCAGGGCACCACCTTCCCCTGTATGGAATCTAAATTTAGTTCTTACACGACTAATGGGTCCGCCCTTCGAACCAATGCACAAATGTGAGCTACAGTTTCTCACCTGGAAAGCAATTCCTTGTAGCGATCACTTCCCTTAGAAGGGTTGGTGAAATACAAGCGTTCACCATACAGGAACCCTACATACGAATGCATCACAGCAAGGTCATACTTCGCACAAATCCGAAGTTTCTGCCCAAAGTCATTTCCCCCTTCCACCTCAATCAATCAGTGGAATTACCTGTCTTCTTTCCGCAACCCCAATCTGTTGCAGAAAGGGCCTTACACACACTTGATGTGAAAAGGGCGTTGCTATACTACATACAAAGAACGCAACCCTTCAGGAAGACTAAACAATTGTTCGTTTCCTTCTCTCCACCACATAAAGGCAACCCCATTTCTAAATCAGGGATAGCTAGGTGGATTGTAAAATGCATACAAATTTGCTATCAAAAGGCAAAGAGAACATTATCTGTTCCTCCTAGAGCCCACTCTACAAGAAAGTTAGGGGCTTCTATGGCTTTTCTAGGGAATATACCCTTAGATGACATCTGCAAAGCAGCCACATGGTCTACACCGCACACCTTCACAAAACACTACTGTGTAGATGTGCATTCCAAGCAGCAAGCTAGGGTGGGCCAGGCTGTACTAAAGACACTTTTTCAAACAGCTGCAACGGATACCGGTGGTCGCCGCTAAGGTTGGGTACTGCTATGTAATCTATGCTAAGTGTACAATCTGCAGCTCATATGCCTCGAACGGAATATGCTACTTACCAGTATGCATCTGTTCTTGGCATGTAGAGCTGCAGAGTTGTACACGCCCACCCGCCTCCCCGGCTACCTGTATCCGTTCCAGTACATCTTATTTAGATACAACACATGGGTTTCTCACTGTTATTACTACGCTCCATCATTTCCCTGTTGGCGAAAAACAATCTGAGGATGGAGCCGAAGCCCATGCGCAGTACGGACCGAAGGAGGAGTCACCAAACTCGTGACTTCCAAAGACTGTCCAAGAAGAAAAACAAACTGCAAACATCCGGGCCCAACACCAGATGGCGATCTATGCTAAGTGTACAACTCTGCAGCTCTACATGCCAAGAACAGATGCATACTGGTAAGTAGCATATTCCTTCTTCTTTCCTCTTCCCATCTCGTCATGATGCTGTGTGTGGCAGTATGATCGTTTATTTGCAGTACATGCCACTGTTGTGTGTTGGCCCAAGCCAATCCAAGTTAGAAGTTTTAAAATCCCAATGAAAAGCCATTCACGAGCCAGAAGCTGCCTTGATATTTAGGCTGCATCTTTTATCCTATGAGCAAAGATACATATTTGGTGACTGTGGATGATTGCTCACACCAGCAATGCACTACCTGGCCCATCCCAGCCCTTTTATCTGAGATGGTGCCACTCTTCTTTGTGACATTGTTAGTGTGCTCAAATGGCACATGTTGGAGTTGAGGAGTGCTGTGGGTGCCCACTCAATCGGGGCTTTTGAACTCATGGTGAATGTAATGTAGTTCAAAGCTGACAGCTGAAGATTTGCTATAACAAGCAGAGAGGCAGGTGTTTGAGGGTCATGGGTATATAGTGAATTTGCATACCTGCAACTCACCCACTACTGCAGAAGCCATTGCCCTTCCAGCCAGCACACTAACTTGGTTTAAGAATGTCTTGACGAAAAGAAGGCTAGGGTCGCTGCATGAAGAAGGAAGGCGTGCGCTGGTGCGTGCCGCGCTCCTGGAAGAACTTCAGGAATGTCTCGAGCACTGCTGCTGCCGAGGAGCAGAGTGCACAGCATGTGGTGACCAGACTTCCCCGGACCTGCAAGAAGAGTGGGCCAGCACCTTACAAAGGGCGCCGAAGTGACAGCAGTAGAGGCAAGCTTTCCATCAAGATTGAGAACGGACAACCCTAATGCTAGAAACAGAAAAGGGATGACGGGATGAGCTTAATGTATGATGCAGTGTGACGGAAATTGCTGTACCTAGCTTGCTGTGTCCTTAATGTGCATCTGTTCGCGATGCCCATGGCGGGATTTGATGGCGCACTGGGGTTGCCCGGTGTGCAGATTGGGAACCACAGGCCTAACCCATTCTTAGGCAGTACAGAGTTCGAGGCAGACCAAAGGCAGGCAGGACCCCTGACACTCTTCTTCTCCTTCAACCGCATGTACCGCCTGGAAAACCGCTTTAGTTTCTCCTTGAGGAAACATACGGAGCCAGTTGGAGAGGCATCGTCCTGTCTGAAGATGGACTAGTGAGGACTACAAATCATAGAAAGTGGATATTATCTTCCCTTCCAGCAGAACCCCGTAACTCTCCCAGATCCCTCTACCTCAGTCTCTCCATTCAGAGGGTCACGCTCAAATTTTCCAACAGAGGGTGGCCACACTATTGTAAAAAAAAAAGAAAAAAGGAGCTGTAGAGTAGGTCTAAGAGCAGGGAAGCAGTGTGACTCACATTAGTTCCTGGTTTCCAGGAGGCAGGTTGTCTGCTTTTGCTCCTGGACCTCAGGAAATATGGAATCCATGTAATTCATTGACTCTTACGGCCTGCTGGACTCTACTCAGTATGGTTTTAGAAATGCACATACTACGGAGACAGCATTGGTAGCAGCTTCGGACAAGCCTAGATCAATCGTAGATGGGGGCAACAAGGCCACACTGATAATATTGGATCTCTCTGCGGCCTTTGATATGGTCAGTCATACCATTCCGATTCACCAGCTTGCCAAGTTAGGGGTAAGCAGCCTTGCCCTCAGCCTGATAAAATCCTTCTGCCAGAGAGAGTGCAGCATGTTGCATTAGAACAGTTCATTTCTGATCAGTTCTGCCTGCCATTTTGAGTGCCTCAGGGCTCCTCACTGAGCCCTATGCTGTTCAATCTTTACATCAGGATGATCAAATAATTTGGTTTTTGATGGAGTCTTACGCCGATGAATACCAAATAGTGGTATTAATGTTGACCAATCCCAAAGACACCACCTCAAGATGTCTCAAATTGTCTAAAGCTTAACTTCGAAAAAACTGAGTTTCTTCTCCTGGGCTCAGACACGTTATTTTGGTCACCAAGTTGGTGACCTCAGGAAATGGGGGAACTTACCATGCCAGTCCGGAAATGAAGAACCTAGGGATTGTCTTTGAAAATAAACTTAACTTTGAAGATCAGGTTAATTTCCTTGTGTCATCAGTATTCTTCACATTAAAAATAATAAGGAACATTTGCCCCTTCATACCTGCCTGCATATCTTCAGAAAACAGTGGTTACCTCTCTTGCCCTGTCCAAACTGGATTATGGGCATGCCCTATTCTTGGGCATCCAGAAAATATTTCTTCATAAACTGCAGAAACTACAGAATGCATCGGCCTGACTTTTGTCAGGAATCTCAAAATATCATTGTGTCTCAGGAACTGATCAAGCTACACTAGCTTCCTGCGACAGAGGGTAGAGTTTAAGGCCCTCTGTTTAGCCTTTAAGGCCCTGCACAACATCAACCCAGGCTATCTCCTGGACAGATTTATTTAGTATGCTCCATTTAGAAAACTTAGTTCCTCGGAATCCAAGTGTTTAGCGCTACCAAGGACCAAACGAGCATCATGGGGAGGCAGAAGCTTTCTGCTGAGGACAGCAAAGCTATGGAACTCTCTCCCATGGCACTAAACAACTGCTCAGAACTCCTGTCCTTTAAGAGATCTCTCTAGATGAGGCTCTTTAATCATTGAGCAGCACTATTTTAAGGTTCTCATCAACATCAGTTGCAGTGCCAAGACCGCCCCGAGGCATTGGAGCACAATATCAAATTAAAATCAAATCAGTCTAGAATAACTGGCATTGCATTTCAGAGATGCTCACAAGTGCCAAGCGTAAGGAGGCAGTTGGATACAGGAGCAGGGACTTTATTAAGGATCAAGATACAAGTAATGGAAACCCACTTTACCAGGACCTAGGCTGTAATCCGCTCAGCTCAAGCTGTGGACAGAATCACCAAATGACGGAAATTAAACACTCAGTATAATAATATCACACATTTCACATGTTGCACAACATTTTAAGCCAAGCTAAAACGGAAGACACACCCTAGAACAGGAAGAAGACACCACATTTGACTTGGCTAAGTCTGCCCAATTCCCACATGGAGCTCCCACAGCTTCCGATGTTCATCGGGGCATTACTAGACACAACATCTCTCCAAGCTTGCCCTCTTCCTGAGTGGATCCAGGACAATCAGGATATAAATCTGAAATGTTGGCATGGAGCTCAAGTACCAGTTGTAAAGGTTCTCCAACTGCTAGGTCTTCTGGCTTCCTGCATCCTAGTGGTCAATCATGCACGCTGGCACATAACGGCTCTCCATTGGGGTCCGCCTGCCCTGGATTCAGTATGGGAGCAGTCTGACAGACATCATCAGGACCCCTCATACCTTCTCTGGTGGGCAATAGAGGAAAATCTGTCAGGAGGGAAGTCATTTTCCCTACCAACGTAGGAAGCTGGCTCGGTATATACTATACCAAAGTGAGGTATAGTGTGCACAGAGTCCAGTGGATCCTCAAAGGTAGACAGAGGTAAAGTTAGATAGCACCTCACTCTCTATTTGTGGTTGTGGTTGAGCAGTAAGGCAGTATCAGAGGACAGTGTTAAGCATTTGTTGTACACATTCAGTCAGCAAATGAATTCACATACTCAAAGACTTAACTTCAGACCAATTGTTTTTGTTTGAAATATTATTTTAGTTATTTTATTTTCTAGAACCAAGCAAGCCTGGCACAGTTAAGCAATAAATACTTTACAGTAGTAATGCAATTGAAATACAGTTTGAATGATAATTGTATATGCACTTTGGTTTGATTTACAGTATGGATGCAGAGAAATGCAATACTTATTAAATGCAGTACATAGACTTGAATATGCTTTTTAGTAAAATAGCAGGTAAGTAACTTTTGAGATTACTAGGCTTACACAGAGTAGTATACCTAGATACTACTCGGGGACATTTCCTGACAACAGGTAAGTAAAATCGTTTTTGTTAGATTATGCGATTTTAAAGAATTCCTTTAGTTTCTCAAACTCCACACTTAAAACTTTTCACAGAAAAACAGTCAATGTTATCCTATGGAGCAAAATGGTGTTATCTGTTTTGAGGTAAGTATTTGGTAGTGGGAGTTGAGGTTCTGGGGGTAGACTGAGAGGTCCACCAGGGTCAAGGATGCGCTCTAGTTGCACCCTCAGCGGCACTAGGGCGTCCGGGTGCAGAGTGCTGAGGCCCAATGTTATCCAGTGGGGGATAGGGGGCTTCGGGTTGGTGGCTGCTGGCAAGCAGGCCACTTGGTTGTGGGAGCAAAGCTCCTGGACTTTAGCTCAGGGCAAACGGGGAAACAAAGTAGCACCAAAGGTACACCCTCAGCTGCACTAGGGCGGCCGGGTGCTTTTTCGACGTTGGGCGTCCTGTTGTTTTCAATAGGGAACCTCCGGTCTGCAAAGGCACTGCAGGCTTGGGGACGAAGGTCTTCTGGGTGCGACCACAACTTTGAGGGGTAAGTTGGGAAGTTAGGGGTTGGTTAGGCACTGTCGGTCTGGGCACCCAAGGCCGTGGGGCATCGGATGCAGGGGTGCCTTTGGGGCCGGATCTTCTTACCAACTCCTGGTTGTGGTTGGGTGGACCTTCTGGATTTAGGCTGCAGGTGTCGGCTGGAGGCTTGAGGCAGGCCAGGGGTCACCAGATTTCTGGTCGGCATCGCCAGGGTGTCCTCCTCTGGGTGTTTGCCCGCTCGGGCCGTGGACGGCGGGTGCAGAGTGGGGCGGGTTCAGTGTCCGGCCGGAGCCAGCGGTTGCAGATGAACAAATCCGGTGTTCATGGGAGACAGAGTCTTTGTGGTAGAAGCCAGGCAGGTCCTCTGGGATGTTTGTGGTTGCTGGCTGCAGGACACACCGGAGTTTCGCAGGAGCAGGTTCGAGGGGGAGGCAGGCCGCTACGGCTGGGGCCAAGTCAGTGGGGGTCTTCCTCCTGCTAGCTGCTGTGTGGCTGTTCGGTCCTTCATCTTTTCTTGTTGATTCTTCTTGTCTGAGGAAGCAAGGTTCAGGGGTGCCCCTAAATACTAGATTTAGCGGTGTTACAGGTAGGTAAAAGGCATGGATCAATGTGTCCCTTCCCCCTATTATGCCACCCTCCAGTGGAAGGGGGGCATGAGCCTGTCCCTGGTTGTCTGAGTCGCTTCATCTTCAAGATGGTGTGGACTGAGAGATGTGCTTCACCTTGCCTCCCCCCCCCCCCCCCCCCGAGGGGTGTAGTTGGCAGAGGTGGGCACACCTCTCTTCCTCACTTGTTTTTCCCACCAGTTCTCCCACCCAAAGTGGGGGTCAGAACCAGTGGGGACCCTTTGCTGAGAGCAGCAAGTAGCTTGGGGAAGCACACAAAGGCAGCAAGCCTTTGAAGCTTCCCCTTCATGAACCCTGCCCATCCTGGGGGAGGAGGCTTGGCACCTCATCCCAGGATGTGCATTGTTTCAGGCCCCAGAGAACAGCAGGCTTGCGACCCAGGGGTCCAGAAACAAGTCTGGTGGTGGCAGCTGAAAGCAGCCACTCAGCCTGGACACTAGTGGTAGGTTAGCTTTCAGGGGGCATCTATAAGATGCCCTCTGTGTGCATTTTTCATTAAATCCCACACTGGCATCGGTGTGGGTTTAATGTGCTGAGAAGTTTGATACCAAACTTTTCAGTTTTCAGTGTAGCCATTATGGTGCTGTGGGGTTCATAATGACAAACTCCTTATACTCTTAATGGCAGCACTGCACTTACAATGTCTAAGAATGGATTTAGACACTGTAGGGGTACAGGGCTCATGCACCTGGACTCTCACCACTGGTATAGTGCCCCCAGTAGGGGTGTGACTGATCTATGCCAGGGCAGTGAGTTGCAGGCATGGCACACAGGGATGTGTGCCATGTCGACTCTTCACTTTGTTTTGCACCAAAACACGCCGCCTGCAAAGTCAGTGTGTGTGTGTGTTAAGGTACTGGACCTCTAAGGGTGGCACAATAAGTGCTGCAGTCCTTTGAGGCCTTCTATGGTCACAGTGCCCTGGGTACCTGTGGTACCATTTACCAGGGCCTGACCTGTGGCCAGAGATGCCAATTGGGGTTAGGCTTAAATGCAGTCTTAGGGAAAGACCATAGGCCCTGGGTACCTGATTAGCAGGAGTCCAGGGCACACTCAGTCAAAGCACATCAGCAATTCAGCAAAAAGTGGGGGCAACCATGCAGCAAGAGGGCGCTTTCTCACAACCACCAGCAGAGGTAACAGTAGTAAATTGCATATGGAGAAGCTGGAATTCAGATGCCTGTTGGAAGCTGGTGCTGTATATACCATACCAAAGTAAGATATAGTGTGCACAGACTCCACGGAGTCCCCAGAGTTATAGCAGAGGCTAAATTAGGTAAGCTCTCTTTGTGGTAGTGTGGACGAGCAGTTAGGCTTATCCAGAGGGTTTTTTAAGCATTTATAGCATCCACTCAATCAAGCCTGATGCACACACTCAGAGACTGAATCCAGACCAATTGGTTAAGTATAAAAAAGGTATATCTGTATTCTAGTTCTAGAACTAAGCAGGACTTGGTACAGGTAGGTAAACTAAACTTTCAATTGTAAACCTTGACACAGAAATGCATTTGAGGATGGATTTGCAATTGTTACAGGTTGGCATCACGTTATAACACAGTTTGAATTGTACAGTACTTACTTTTAGAATACTTTTTAGTTACTTTTAGATTACTTTGAATACTGGGGGTGGTATGCCTAGATACCACAACTATGAATCTCAAAATTAAAGGTAAGTAAGACTTTTATTTGGCTTTGAGTTAAAGTTTCTATTTTCCCGTTCTACACAACAGTTCAACGATAACATTTTGGGCCCAAAATCTCATAACATGGGTTCCTATGGGAATTTTTTTTTATCGGTTTTGCAGGTATGTTAACATCATACAAGTGGGAGTTTTGTGGGAGAGGACCAAGGGTCCCCAAGGTCTAGATAGACACTATTGTTGCACCACCAGTGGCACTGGGGAGGCCGTGTGCAGAGTGCAGGGCCCAATGTTAGCCAATAGGGCTAAAGGGGACTCGGTTAGGGACTCCTTAAGAGCAGGCCACTCGGTGTGGGAGCAAAGCTCCTGGGGTTAAGGTCAGCACTGCAGGGGAAAACGACCAGCACAAGAGCTGCTCCACCAGCGGCACTGGTGCAGCTGGGTGAAGGGTGCCAAGGAGACGTTGGGGACACTGTGCTTTTCAAGGGAGACCTTCGGTTTGGCAAAGTTCCTGCAGGGTCAGGCAGAGAGACTTCCTGAAGGCGACCACTGGCTGGAGTGGTAAATTGGGTTCTAGGGGGATGCCTGGACACAATTGGGGGGGGGGGGCACACAAGGGCGTGGGGCATCGGGTGCAGGGGTGACTTCTGGTGTTGGGTTTTCTTACCAGCTCCGGTTGCTGTCGGGGCACACTTCAGGTTGAGGCTGCAGGCATCGGCTTGAGGGAGGTTGGGGCTCAGCAGATCCCAGGTCGTGATCGTTGGGGTAACCTCCTCGTGATGTTGGGACACTAACTCGGGCCGTGGTTGTTGGGTGCAGAGTGGTGCAGAATCATAGAGAAACCGGAATCTGGTCTTGGAGTCATTGTTGAGCAAATATGGTGTTCACGTAAGACCAAGTCTGTTAGGTGAGTACAGGGCAGATCCTCCGGGCACTGGATGGCTGCTGGACACGACGGTTTCTCTGCTGTAGGCAGGTCAAAGGCCGACAAGCTGCCAGGGCTGAGGTCAAAGTAGTAGTTGTCCCCTTCTTCCTGGGTCAGCACGGCTCTTCGGTGCTTCTTCTTTCTTCCTAGAACCTTAGGAGGCAAGGTTCAGAGTTGCCCCTAAATACTAGATCTGAAAGAGACAGTTAGTTATAGATTTCTTACCTTAGAATTTCCCCCAGGCGTCAGACTGGATCCGTAGAGTTTTTTCTTAGCAGTACCCCTGCGTGCCGATGGGTAGCGTTGGTCGGCTTCACATCTGTCGTTGGCATCATGGTCACCGGGATGACATTGCGATGCCTATTTAGACGCTGCCCCTGCGCGCTGTTGTCTGTTCTTTCTCTTTCTGTGCCAGCCTTGCACCGGAGAGCCACCCCTAGTCACTTAACTAACTTTTTTCAACGTTTTTTCAACTACTTTTTGAGTCTATTGACTCCTGGTGTGCGAGGGATGTCCCAACGATGGACCAGGTTCGAGCCTTGCGGCTCCTGTCACAAACTGATGTCTGTGACGGATCCACAGCTTGTGTGCCTTTCATGGACTGAGCGCAACCACAATCTGAAGTTGTGCTCCGACTGCCGGGCCATGAATCTAAAGTCTTTGCAGGAGCGGTCCCAAAAGATATTGGAGGCCCGGCGGTCAGCTCCGCGTCATTCCCTATCCCGGTCTTGTTCGAGAGTAAGGTCTCAAGACCGCTCAAGGAGCCACCACACCTCGTCGCACTCAAAGTCTTCGAGATCTTTGGGTAAGTTGAAGAAGAAGAAGGTGAAGAAGCAGCGACGCTCTTCTCCTTTTCCTTGTCAGTCGGCTGACGCGACGTGGGACAGGGAGCGTCGTCGCGCTAAGGCTCCGTCTCCGGTGCCTGATTCAGGGACGAGACTGCGCATCCCCCGTTTCCGGGAGCATGAGTATCCCTGCCCAACCTCAGTCATTTTACCAAGCCCTCCATCCCATTTTTGGGCAGCCCAACTCCGCCTGCGTGCCTTCGGGCCCCACGGAGCCGGTCGGGGGTCCTGGGCTTTTGATGCTGGTGGCTTCGGGCCTGGCACTGGAGTACCCCTGGGGATCCGGTCCTGAATCCGGATCGACGCTGGTCGATCTCACTCGACCTTCCCAGGTGCCAATGCCAGCACGAGCCATGCTCTCGGTCGGTGCCGCAATCATCCTCACCCCCGAGATGGAGCCAGACCGGAGCAAACCGACATCGGATATGATACCGGTGGGTACGTTTGTTCCCCTGTTCATTCCTGGAAAGTGATGGCGGTGGCCGCAGATCATCTGCGCAGGTCAGGGGTTCCAGTCTTTCCCTATCTCGATGACTGGATGTTGAAGGCGAGTTCGCCCCAGGCTGTCGTATCCTACCTCCAGACTACTGCAGACCTCTGCCTTGTTGGGGTTCACTATCAAATTCTGAAGTCGCACCTGACTCCCTCTCAGACGCTCCCTTTCATCTGAGCTGTTCTGGACACAGTGCAGTTTCGGGCCTACTCTCCCGAGCAGCGAGTCCAGGATATTTAGGCTAAGATACCGATGTTTCAGCCTCTTTCCCGGATTTCGGTGAGAATGACCCTAAGGCTGCTGGGCCTCATGGCCTCCAGCATCCTACTGGTGGATCATGCCAAGTGGCATATGCGGACTCTGCAGTGGGACCTGAAGTTCCAGTGGGCGCAGCATCAGTGGAATCCTTCCGACTACTTCCAGATCTCGAAGGCAACTGCACAACAACTGCAGTGGTGGTTAACAAACCAAGATTGGGTCAGAGGCAGATCCCTCTCCCTTCCCCAACCAGGCCTAACAGTTGTGACTGATGCATCACTCCTGGGATGGGGCAGCCACCTGGGAGAGGCGGAGATCAGAGGAGTCTGATATCCGGCCGAGTCCGGGCTACATATCAACCTGTTGGAGCGCCAGGCGATTCGCCTGCCACTGAAAGCATTCCTTACCTCCCTCAAGGGGAAAGTAGTGCAGGTGTTCACAGAAAACACCACCGCCATATGGTACTGCAACAAACAGGGCAGGGTGGCGTCGTGGACCCTATGTCAAGAGGCCCTTCGCCATGGCTGGAACATCAGGACATGACCGTGGTGGTTCAACACCTGGCAGGTTCTCTGAATGCCAAGACGGATGAACTCAGCAGTCAGTGCCTGGTAGATCACGACTGGCGTCTTCACTCAAAGGTGGTGCAAAATCTCAGCGGTGGGGAGAGCCTTGGTTAGATCTGTTCACCACCGAAGAGAATGTGCAATCTCAGCAGTTTCGCACGTTTGAATTTCCCAGGCGGCACTCGCTCGGCGACTCTTTTCGTCGCAAGTGGAACAGCGGCCTCCTGTACGCCTTTCCACCTGTACCACTTCTGCCCTGAGTGCTGAAGAAGATCAAGCGTGAATGGGCCCAAGTCATTCTTGTGTCTGCGTACTGGGCACGAAGAGTCTGGTACCCCGAGCTCCTGAGCATGGCCATCGATCCTCCGATCAGACTGCCCCTTCGGGAGGATCTTCTGTCACATTAACAGGGGAGAGTCCTCCACCCGAACTTGTGAAGCCTCCACCTCATTGCGTGGTGATGCTGTGGTGACAGTTGACCGCTTTTAACTTTCCGCCTGAAGTCTGTAACTTCATCTTGGCAGCCAGGCGTCCCTCCACTAAAACGGTATAGACCGGTCGATGGAATCATTTTGTGGCATGGTGCGCAGCAAAGGCTGTGGATTCCCTTTCTGCCCCTCCCTCTGAGGTTCTTTTGTTAATCCTTTCCTTGGCCCAACAGGGCTCTGCTCTGGGCACCCTTAAATGCTGTCTTGCTGCTTTCCTTCGGCTACCAGATAAGCCCTCATTGTTCAAGTCCCCTATTGTAAACAGATACTTTAAGGGCATTATTCATCTCCTTCCACCATCTCCGGTCATAATGCGCCAGTGGGACTTGAACCTTGTCTTAACTTATCTTATGTGCGCTCCTTTTGAGCCTCTTCACAACTGTCCTCTCAGGCTCCTCACTCTGAAGACTGCCTTTCTTGTTGCCATCACCTCTGCTCGCAGGGTGAGTGAGCTTCAGGCTCTTTCTTCTAAGCTCCCTTCTCTGTGCATCCGGACAAAGTGGCGCTTAGGACGAGACCCTCAATCATTCCTAAAGTAGTTACACCTTTTCACATAGGACAAACTATCACTCTGCTCACCTTTTTTCCACCTCAGCACCCTTCCAAGCAAGAGGAGAGACTCCATTGTCTGGGCCCAAAACGTATGCTGTCCTTCTAGCTTGACCACACTAAAGATTTCCGGGTGGACGATCAACTCTTCGTTGGCTATGTGGGTGCCAAAAAAGGTCAGGCTGTCCAAAAGCATACCATCTCCCGGATACACCCACTATTATACCACCCGCATGAGCCTCTCCCTAATTGGCTGAGTCCCCACATCTTCAAGATGGAGGGGACTGAGATGTGTGCTTCACTTTGCCTCCCCCACCTGAAGGGTGGGGTTGGCAAAGGTGGGCACACCTCTCTTCCTAGCTTGGTTTTCCCACTGATTCCTTCACCCAAAGTGTTGGGCAGAACCGGTGGGAGTCAGTTGCTGGGGCAGCAAAAGGCAGGAACAGCTTCCAAAGGCTACATGCCTTTGACACTTCCCCTGTGTGGACCCAGTCTATCCTGGGGGAGGAGGTATGACCACTCTGCCAAGGATTGGCTTTGTCTCTGGACCCAGAGAGTGGAGGGTCTCGACCCAGGGGTCCAGAAACCTGTCTTGTAGTGGCAAATGTCGGGCAGCCATTCAGGAACCACATCAGGGCTGGTCGTATTTAAGAGGGCATCTCTAAGATACCCTCTGAGAGCATTTTATATTAAACCCCACACTGGAATCCGTGTGGAATTAATGTGCTGAGAAGTTTGGTAGCAAACTTCCCAGGTTTTAGTAAAGCCATTATGGAGCTGTGGAGTTTGCAATGACCAACTCCCAGACCATATACTCTTTATGGCTTTACTACACTTAAAATGTCTAAGAATGGACTTAGACACTATAGGGGTGCAGGGCTCATGCCACTGTACCCTCACCTGAGGGCAATTTCACCCTGCTAGAGGGGTGACTTACCTCTGCATCAGGCAGTGGGTTGTAGGCATGGCACCCAGGGATGTGTGCCATGTCGATTCTTCACTGTTCTCTGCACCAAAACATGCAGGGCCTCTAAGGATGGCACAATAGATGCTGCAGCCCTTACAGTCCTTCCCTGGTCACAGTGCCCTTGGTTCCCATGGTACCTCCTACAAGGTGCTTACCTGTGGCCAGAGATGCTCCAATTGTGGGTACAAAGGTACAGGTTTGGGAAATAACACAGACCCTGGGAACCTGATTGGTAGGGACCCAGGGCACATCAAGTCAGGTTGCATCAGATGTTAGGCAAAAAGTGGGGAGTAACCAAGCAAAAAGTGGCACTTCCCTACAAGGCCTCTTTGTCTCCAGACTACAAAAAAACCATACACTACTTTGCTCGAGCTGAGGGGGATTTGCATAGGATTAAAGGCTCTCCTGACCACCATTTGTGGTAGATTAGCCCAGATCATGACAGACAAAAAGACCGCGATATGTTATGTGAACAAGCAATGGCGTATTTTCTTTGCCGGGAGTTTCTGAAACTTTGAACCTGGGCACAAGTGCATGGATTGTAGCTGGTTTCCTGCATCTGGCAGGCTCTTTGACCACAAGAGCTGACTGCCTGAGTCAGCATCATCTTGCATCTCGCCTCTCTATCTGGAGGTGGTACAGGATATCTTCAGTCAGGTGGGGCATTTCTAGATGGACCTTTTCCCCACTCTTGGGAATGCACACTGCCTACAGTAACATGCACTCCAGTTTCTGTTTCAGGGAGCCTTTGAGAATGTGTTTTGGTTGTGTTTTGGTTTCCCATATCTTTGATACCTTCGCTCTTGAGGAAACTACGCCTGTACCAAGCTGAAGTCATCCTTGTCAATCCGGACTGGCCAAGTAGATTCTCTGAGACTCTCCCTGTGTTTCCCACTCCACCTGCCGCTCTTGACAGACCTCCTCTAATAATGGGAGCGGAATGGTCTGGTCCAACATCCCAAAGTCCAGAACCTCTACCTTCATACTTGGAGATTGAACAGGAACAACTGTTCTCTCTCGGGGAATCTCCATTGATAATCATAAGCACTAAATAGTCCTGTCCATGTGCCGGAAGCCCAGAGCACTTCTTTACAATATATTTTTAAGTGTAGATGTTTGCCTTTCTTCAGGAAGGCCTCGATAAGCACCTAAGTTATTAAATGTTGTGCAGCCTTTAAATGAGTCTATATTAACCAATTGCTTTCATTTGCATTTAGAAAACAGGAAAATTATCAGGAGCTGTCCTTATAAATCTCATTCACAAACCTTTTTTTAAAGGAAAATAGCAAAGTAGGAAGAAGACAATGTAGATTTGTAGGCTGCAACTCTGCAGATATAAAAACAGACTATGCCTTTAAGGGCGCTCACATCTCACCAATATCTCATCATGCCCAGTAGGTGGCAGTTCCCGCAGTTCTCTTTTTACCGGGCAAACGCAGCATTACTTTGGGAAACAGACTGTCTATATAATCTTTGTCTCTTCCACGGGCGAGGAGGCTGGGATGCTTATGATTTCAATGGAGATTCCCCTGAGAGAGAACTAGAATGACAAGCAAGAAACCATTCCTTCTTTCTTATGAGATTCTCAATAGATAAACATAAGCACTGAATAGAGTAGCAAGCCCGATACTACAAACTGCAGTGGAATAGAAAAGAGACGACCCATAGAGAAAACTAAGCAAATAGATTACTCAGGGAAGCCTGTCCTACTTGAGCATCTTTTCTCACATCTCAGCCCAAAAAATAGCGTTTGGTAAAATGTGAACTGATCTCCACATAGCTGCTTTGCATATTTTAGCAATGGGAATTATAGTGATAAAGCCTCATTTATTGGCTGGAAAACATTTAATAACTTAAGGGCTTATCCAGGCCTTCCTTAAGAAAGGCAAACATTTACACTTAAGAATATATATATATATTGTAAGGAAGTGCCCCGGGATCTGCTGCACATAATCTGGATTATTCGGTGCTTTGATTTCAGTTGAGATTCTCATGAGAGAGAACTAGGATTACAGGTAAGGAACCATTCAGTCTTTTTTTGCCTGCTGCTAGAAGTGCTTGATGTTGTTTGGTTAGCTAGTTACTCCTCCAAGAAATCGGTTTGCACCAGGCAGGGAAACTGCTTCATTGCCAAGTGTGTGATGTTGTACATTTTGTCCTTTAGTTGATCCAGTAGGGTTATGCAGTGGAGATGGTGTTAAAGGTACTGCTTCAGTTTTCTTTACATTTTCAACCCTGTCTGTTGATTTCAGAAGGTTCATGCCGTTTCAGTTCATTATTCCCCAATGGCACCTTAAATTGGTTCTAACCTTTCTAATGAAGATTCTGTTTGAACTGTCACACATCTGCCAGTCGCTGCTTTTGACACTGAAAACTTGTTTTTGTGAACATCATGTCAGCTTTGCGCATCAGGTGCTTTTTGTCTGCCTTTACCTAATTCTAACCAGGCAAAGTGGTACTCCGGACCAAAGAGGCTTTGTTATCGAAGGCGTTGGCAGGTATTGACCCTGTTTCATATGGGGCAGTCTATCATACTTCTCACATTTTATCCCCTACCGATCCCACCAAGGAAGCAGAGAGGTTACAGCTGCTTTACCCTTGTAGAGCTGTGAGCTTTTTATATTGACCAGAGGAAGGAGTTTAGGTCTGATGATCAGCATTTTCTTTTGGAATGTTTGTTGGCAAAAAGAAGGTCAAGGGAGCCCGAAAAGGGACTCATCTCGATGGATTGTCTTCTGTATTGAGATCTCTACTTCCTTGCTAAAAAAAGGACCACTATAAGGAATCCAGAAGAGTGCCCTTAACAGACATATTTTGCACAGTGACATGGGCTTTCCTTCACATTTTTTCAAGCACTATTGTTTGGAATGGGGATGGCCAGTTTGGTCATTCTGTGCATTAGGATTTCCTGGTCTGACCATTCCTTCAGGCCCACCGTGTGGGAGGTGGTACTGTTCTTTTAGTTACCTGGTGATTAAAATGTTCCAATTGTTACTATTGCAAATTCACTGTCAATCGAACCTGACGTGATGTAAGACCTCAGAAAGAAAGTTCAATGAGGAACTGATATCAGAGCACCAGAGTGGCTCTGTATGGCTCCAGTGATATCACATCCATGCTGCAACTGACATTGGGATGGAACCAAAGTGCAACCACCAGCACAGGAGGACTGTTGCAAATTTTCCAGATCACTTTTCCAGTCTGGCACCAGGGGATATTCAAGAGGTAATAAACCCTGCAGGTAGAGTATCCAACAAGGAGATTGTTTCTAAAGGTAAGAACATTTTTCTTTTTCTTTTTCTTTAGAGATTTGACATTTAGGAGACCAATATAGATGAGGCCCTGTTACATATCACCTGGACCAGGGTATAGGTCAATTTGGCACTTTGAGATATTACTGGGGCAAGTTGACAGTGGTGCCTGGCACAGCAAGATAAAATGTGATGCAGGTGACTTGACGAAGTGTGACAAATTCACAGAAGCTTAGCAAGAGCATAGTGTTCAGTAGGAATAGAAAACTGTCTCAAATATACAACGTGATCTAAACGAGGAAAGTATTGCATGCAAAATGTTCACTAGAAATACAGGTACACAAATGCTTTTGCTGTTTAAAAAATGTATTAGAGCAGGAAAGTATGAATGACAGAACAAGAAGTGTCAAGATGCAATATAAAAAGTCATTTTTGAGTGCAGTGTGTGTTCTATTGATATTGGGTTAATTTTCTTAATAAACAATTTTTGAGGAAACATTAGATATACATATTTTTTTATTGTTCTATATTACCTCTATATAACAATTTTATCTTTCAGGCATTGAGTCAATGTCTTCTGAAGCATGCAATTGCTCTGTGGCAACTCCTCTCCGCTCGAAAGTCCGAACATCTGATCAGGCTTAAAAGGGTAGGTGCTGACATCTTCCAGCTTCAAGCTTTTAGAAATTTCATAGTCCTTAATTAGAGGAACAGTTTTTCTCAAAGGATCTTCTTGAATGCATGATAATGTAAATATCTTCAACAATGTGTGGAATCTTGGAACACTTCATGAAGCACATGTTATTAAATTAATCTCAAAATGCGTTTTTTAAAAAAAAAAAAAAAAAGGCAACTAGAATTCACGCGAAACACCATAAAAATTATTTCTGACAAGCACACTCTAATTTGATCTAAAAAAAAAAAAAAAGATCAAATTAAAGCAGGAAATTGTGCAAATCCGCGTTACCAAGTTCTTAGACGAAATGTGACACTGCTTCTTTGAGGAATCTAGGAGCAGCATTACACCAGAATGCTTACCAAAACTAATAACTCTTCAGCCTCTCCCAGTCAGAGAGTGCAGTGGATTTAGATGTCTGTCAAGCGGTAGTCTCTCCTCCTTAATGGACTTGAAGTCACCCCCTAGTAATTTTAATCCTGTGCGGCATATTTGCTATAATGCCATTTTAGCGCAGTAGAGTGTCCTGTGTGAAGGGAACGGATATAAACATTATTTGTTGGCTAATGCTGGCACTATACCTGTCACCGCAGCATAGTGTCCCATGTTATCTGTATGAACCTTGGAAATTACCTTTTGAAAGAATTCGTGGCTTAGATCGGACAGCCTTTGGGACCTTTCTGTGAACCCGAAGTGGTACACTCAGTCATAGCCACGGCTTCTCTGAAAAGTACAGCTGGTGCTCATAGGGTGAATCTCTTGTGGTAACAGAGCCCTTCATAGCGAATTGCAATACCACTCCTCGTTTGCACATGTTGTTAATTCTGTTCACATTTCACTATAGGATTGTTAGAAATGGGATGTTCGAGACATATGAGCTGTAGATTGTATACTTGTGCATAGATCGCCATCTGTGTTGGGCTCGGATGTTTGCACTTTGTTTTTGTCTTGGAAGAATTCTTTTGTAGTCACGAGGTAGGTGACTCCTCCTTAGGACGATAGTGCACATGGGCATCAGATCCATCTTCAGATAGTTTTTTTCTGCCATCGGGTTTGGATGTGTATTGCGACGCTCCGGTTGGGGATCATCTTCGAACCTTCTCGACGTGCATCTTAAAAATCCAAGTACTTCGCCGACCATGCAAGCAGTACATGGAATGGACTCTGTAGGAGAGTAGGGTCTGCTTTCTATGTTCACCCCCACTTTTTGCTTTTGCTTTACTGGTTTTCGACTTAGATGTGGCTGTGGGCCTGCTAACCAGACCCACAGCCCTGCTGTTCTCTCTCTAAATTGATACTATGTACTTTAGATGCATAACCCATTTGGATAGGATCACCTTATTGGCCCCTGTACAGTGTACCCTAGGTACCCAGGGCATAGGTGTACCCTAGGCCTACCAGGGGCTGCAGCATGTATTATGCCACCCCTGGCCTGGCCTTCCATTATGACACAACTGGCTGATCACTCAGCTGGGGCAAGGTCGTGTAATCACCCCTTGCTTAGGTGTAGTATTCCTATACCTAACTTACATATAGACACATGTGTACCTATCAGCCACTCCTATGGCAGGCCTTAACAATCCTGGAGGCAGAGTGCTTGGTAACATGTGAGATGGTGCTCTAGCATGAGCTGAGCCTGTCTGCAGCTTTCGGAACCATGTCCTTATAGCTGTTCTATGATATAGCCTACCATATACTCTTAAAGTGCCTTATAATCTTAAACGGTTATGGTAACTATGGTTTGGCTTTATCAAAACATGTCGTGTAAGGTGTCTAACACTTTGGAATAATACCCCCATCCCATTTCTGGGGATGAGGATATTATCCCTCCCTTCTAGAGGGAGAAGACATGTTGTAACCTACTTACCCGGTTAAAGTTAACCAGAGCCCCAGCATCACAAAATGGATGCTGCTGCCACAGACACGAGTCTGACCTCCTGCTGCTGGGAGTGATCCCGGCAAGGGAGGCTTGGACAATAGGTTTCCTGCCTTGGGAGGTGCTAGCACCACCCCAGACAGGCCTTAGTGTATTGGGGCAGGGAGGGATGAATAGAATGAGACATGCCTGGGGCACACAAGGTGTCCCGTGCATAGTCCAGTTCAAACCGGTGCTGTGGCACTCCAGCCCCAGTCCTGGCGCGAAACTGGACAAAGGGAAGGGGGTGTAACCACCCCCCTCCCAGGTCCCACCCATAAGGCGTGACCTAGCAGGTATCCCAGCCCCCCAGATTAGTATAATAGTGGGAGTTGGGCCTCAAGACTTTAGATTATCCTGAACCTGCAACTTGAACAGAAACTCTGGACCTTCGACATTCGACGAAAGAAGAAGACTGAAGAATCTCCCTTGTGGCCAAGGAGTGGCTACCCTGTGCAAACAGGCACCATCAAGAGACTACCCTTTGCTTTGCTAAAGTTCTACGAGGGACCGACTGCAGAGCCCGACCAGAGCCTTGACTTCCAGACTTCTCCGACCCTGATCCACATCCACAGCCGAGCTGAGATCCGTGGAGGCGACGAGAGACGTGGGACCGGCTACCTGGGAAAAGTGGCTAGTATCTTCAAGCGCAGCTTCTGAAGCACCCTCGAAGTTGTGCACCGGGGATTGAGAAGCCCCAACCCCAATCACCATCTGCACCGAAGATCAGCCCCCCACACTCCACGAGTCCTGCGTGGGGCCCTTCTGCATTTTCCTGCTTGCCGCGTCTGTCCGGTTGCTTGCCCGCTGGCTAGTGGCCTTTGAGACGACGCACCCTGAAATCTTCAGCGCTGGTTTGGCTCCTCCAGACTGGCTCCCGCTTCTTTGAAAAAGAGAAGCACCCCAGACCTTCCTGGTCTGCACCAGAAGCAAGTCCTCCGTTCTTCGTGGATTCCGCTTGCCAAGGCTTGGTGAGTCCTAGTCCAACTTCGACGCCGCCGACAGCAAGAGCCTTCGTGGGACAGCTCGCCTCCTGGTCCTGGTCGTCCTCGACGTTCCCTGGTCCTCGTGGCTGTAGCGACAAGCTTCACCTTCACCTGCAATCTTCACGACATCGCCTGGTTCCTTCCTGGTTCCACGTGGTCACTGGCTAGTGACCTTGACTCTGTCCCTTCTGCTTGCAGGTCTCCTCTCTTCTTGATCCCAGCCTTGGGATCCACCGGACACTCTTCACTGACTGCCTGTCAGCAACTTTCCTTCAGGCATCCATAGAAGTCCACGACGAAACCCGACGCAAGTTCACACCTATGCATCCGCAGCCTGTTGGCTAGGTAACTTGGGTACTTCGGTGCTCACAAGGGTATTGACTATCCTAGGGTCTAGTTTCCGAGTCTCGACTTTCTAGCTATACCAGAAGTGTCCTAAAACTGTTTATTTCTAACTGCTAGTAATTCTATCGACTTTTACGCATTACGCGTGAGTGTTTCCACTCTGCACCTGAATCCCGTGGGCCTCCCACTTCCTAACTGTTGCTAGTGTAGTGTAGCCCCAGCGATTCCCTAGGCCTAGGCCTATCCTAATTCCGTGACAGTGGTCCTTGTACCACTTACTTAGTATATGGTTTGCATGGCCCCTAGGGCCTAACTGAATTACTTACCTGTGCGACTTAATGTATGCATAAATAAGACTGTGTTGTACTTACCTCTAATCTCATAAAGAGTGCTGAGGGTTTGACTAGAATAAATACACTTTATTTTATATAGATATCTGTTGTGGTGTCCTTTCATTTGGTATTCAAGGGATTATATATGGTATCACAGCTGGCTTCACATGCCATTCAGAGTTTAGCCTAAGACTGCTCTTGTCCATGCTACCACTAGGATAGCTGGTCTATAAGGTTGACTTTACAACCAATCACCATAAGGGTATTTGGACTGATATAAGGTGTACACTAGAACTAGTGACATCATACATCAGGCCAACTTCTCACATTGGTGAGCAGCGGTTGGGATCTGAGCTTGCTGTTGTAATACCATTGTGTTCGAGGCATGTGGGCTGCTGAATTCATATCTGTGCATAGATCGCCGCCTAGTGTTGGGTCCGGATGATTGCACATTGTTGTCCTGGAAGAGTCTTCGAAGCATCCTGAGATGGGTGACTCCTCCCCTGGACCACAGTGCGCATGGGCATCCTCTCCATCCCCAGATTGTTTTTTTCCGCCATTGGGTTCGGATGCAACTATCTTAGCTCAACTTCGGAATACTTGGTTTAGGCCAAAAGGCCTAGAGTTTTCGTCGGTACAGTTACCGCTCGGTGTCGACTACTAGTCCTAGTGCTCCACACCCTTTTTCAAACTTTCGATTCGCCTTGGTCAAAACTTCGACGCTCCACGACGATGGAATCGAGAACTCCGTTCAAGAGGTGTCCGTTGTGCCACGCCAAGTACCCTCACATCGACGTCCACCCGGTCTGTAACAAATGTCTCTCGCCGGATCACGACGAGTCAAAATGCATGGCCTGCGCACGGTTCCGATCCAAGAAAACTCTACGGAACCGACGGGCAGCGAGACTCGAGGCGCAGCAGGCAGCGCCCGCACCCACCAACATATTCAGCACCGAGGACGCCGAGAGCGTGGAAGAAATTCTATCTAGCCCCGCTTCGGAGCATGGTTCCCAATCGGACGACGATGACGAAGAGCTCTTTTGACGTGAAGAAGCCGTCGACGAGGTAGGGGACATCGACGAAGCCTATGGGGCTGAAGAAGACAGCTCCCCCGAGGAGTTAGGCCAATCCGTCGAAACGGAGGCCAAAATTAGTCGTCAGGCTCCGGTCGAGGGATCGCCTTCGGGCCTTACCCAAGACCTAATCCATGGTTCCTCGGCCCCGCCTTCCGGCCCGGCACTGAACACTATGCAAGAGCCAATATTACCCAAGACGACCGGGTTGTTAAACCCAAAAACATCCATCGCTCCAGTCCCTTCAAAATCGAAAGCGAAACTGGTGGTGGTCGGATCAAGGGCGTCGAAACAGTCCGCTGGCCCGGCACCGACGCCGAAAAAAGTCGTCGGCTCCGAACGCGTACAGAAAGACTTCGACGCCGAGCTCACCGCAGCAGACGCGGTCGACGCTCAGAAGAGGCGCGCCCTCGTGCACCACAAGGCACCGACACCTTCGGCGCCGACACCGAAGCCCGTCGCCTCCGCAGTCAAAATGGCCGCCTCGGCAACGTCGACGCCTAAAGCACCGATGCCAAAGAAGTCCTCGACTACGTCGACTATCGATGCATCCCTTCAAGCCAGTGACCCCCTTCCGACAAAAAAGTCGGGGTCGGCCTCCACACCTACTACCAAGATGCCCACCAAACCACCATCTCAGTTTGCTGTGCAGCAGGTCTCTGCCTCTCTTCAACGTATCCGGGACCAGGTAGCCCTCCACTCTACCTCGGGTCCCCACACTACCTCACCCGGTACAGTGCACTCGGAGCCCACCAACATCACCTTTGGGCTGCCACCGACATCGGCACCGAAACTTTTTCAAATTCGGACACGTGTCCTCCACACACAGTCCACCGCCTCTGGCCTAACGGAACACGACCCTTCAGGGCCACAGTTTATCGATGCCGACACTGGCAGGCTCATGCTCCACAAGCGCAAGATCACGCCAGTCAGGGAAGAGGTGCCATACAAAATTCCCCTCAAACGCAAGCTGCCGGCTGAGCAGGAACCAGTGTTGCAAGAACACTTCCATCCCCTCCCACTAGCTCCACAGTCCTTTTCTCCTACCCCTTCTGAATCGGACACAATGCAGGAATATGATGGGGACGATACCATCTACCCCGGGGACGCAGATCCCGATGACACACAGGATCCTGATCAGGCATGGGATGACCCCACAGACCCAAGTGTCACGCCACATGCTCAGGATGCGCAACTCTACAATATTAAAACTTCTCCTACAGAGGACACGGCCGCATTTAATGCCCTTATCGAACGGGCAGCTGCTCATCATGGGGTGGAACTGCACTCTGACGCCATTGAGGAGGACTTCCTGCTTGACACTTTCGCATCTTCGGAAAGAACTGTCAAGACTCTGCCCATTTTTAAAGGGGTTCTGAAGCCTGCCAAAGACATTTTCAAGGACACCACAAGAGCCCGAGTGTTCAACCCAAGGATTGAAAAGAAATATAAGCCTGCACCTGGTGACCCTAAATACATTAGGGGTCAGTTGCCATTAGACTCTATGGTGGTTGCCAACGCTCGCAAAAGAGCCCACTCACAGACAACTGGTGATGCTCCTCCCCCGACAAAGAGTCAAAGGTCCTTGAAACATCGGGCAAACGTGTGGCAGCGCAAGCAGCCAATATCCTGCGCATCGCAAATACACAAGCACTCCTGGCACGTTATGACAGGTCACATTATGACACCCTAGAGTCACTGCTCCAACACCTACCAGAGGAGTATAAAGAGTCAGCAGAGCTCCTCATTAGAGAAGGACAACTCCTCACTAATGCGTCCATCAAATGCGCCCTAGACGCAGCTGACACAGCGGCCAGGGCAATAAACACAAGTGTCATGTTACGACGCCATGCCTGGTTACGCATCTCAGGCTTCAAACCCGAGATCCAAAACAATATCCTCAACTTACCGGTTAACACAGAATTTTTATTTGGCCCAGACGTTGACACTACCCTAGAGAAAATAAAAAAAGACACAGATACTGCCAAATCTATGGGGGCGCTACAAAGCCAACAATTTCGTAGTGGCTCCTTTCGTCGCACTGGAAATAGGGGAACGTCAAGGGGCCAGGGGTCACAACAACAGTATGCTAAAGGTAGCACACAGACCACCTACGACAAAAACAACAGGGGTGGATATCGTGGATCCAGCGCCAAGGGTAGGGGACGTGGATATGGCAACACCAGGTCCTCCCCAAAAAACAAACAGTGACGCCCTCTCCCTACCCCCCGACCACTTAACACCTGTCGGGGGACGACTCCAGCTGTTCCTGCCCGCATGGAAGAACATCACCACAGACAGGTGGGTCAGGGACATCATTCAACATGGGTACTGTCTGGAACTAACTTCCACTCCACCCAACATACCACCAAAGCACCGTCCTATGTCAGCCGAACACTTAGATTTACTCCAGCAAGAAGTGCTTGCTATGCTCGCAAAAGGGGCCATAGAAGTAGTACCCACCGCCCAGCAGGGCACAGGAGTGTACTCTCTGTACTTCTTGATCCCAAAAAAGGACGGCTCGCTCAGACCTATCCTAGACCTGCGACCCCTAAACCTATATATACTGTCGGAGCATTTCCATATGCTCACCCTCCAACAGGTTCTCCCACTACTCACTCAGGGGGATTTCCTAGCTACACTAGACCTGAAGGATGCATACTTCCACATACCAATACACCCTTCACACAGGAAATACCTCAGATTCACCATTCAAGGGAATCACTATCAGTTCAAAGTTCTCCCCTTCGGAGTAACAACAGCACCCAGGGTCTTTACCAAGTGCCTGGCGACAGTGGCCGCACATCTACGAAGACAAAATATTCACGTCTTCCCTTATTTGGACGACTGGCTAGTTCAGGCCAAATCAGCACAACAATGTGCCGCCCACATGTCCCACACCATTCACCTTCTTCACGATCTGGGATTCTCACTAAATTACCCAAAGTCAAGTCTCCAACCTGCGCACGTACAACAGTACTTAGGCGCTACAATCAACACTCTGGCTGCCACAGCTCAGCCAACTTTAGTGAGAATCAACAGCATGCAACTGCTGATCTCAAAATTCAAACCTCAACACTCCCTACCGGCGCGAGTGTTCATGCAGTTGATAGGCATGATGGCCTCCTGCATCTTCATAGTCCCACACGCGAGACTACATATGCGCCCGCTTCAGGAGTGCTTAGCACGTCAGTGGAATCAGGCTCAAGGACAGTTGAAAGACCTAGTGTTGGTGAGCGGTCGGGCATACATCTCTCTGCATTGGTGGAATCCACAAAACCTTTGCAAGGGCCGACCGTTCCAAGAGCCTGTTCCACAAATAATACTGACAGCGGACGCGTCTCTCCAGGGATGGGGAGCTCATGTACTCAATTACACAGTGCAGGGACTATGGACTACACAATAAAAGAAGATGCACATCAACCTTCTGGAACTGATGGCAATCTTCCTGGCAATGAAAGCATTCAAAGTACACCTGTGCAACAAGGTCGTATTGATCCGGACGGACAACATGACTGCCATGTACTACATACAGAAGCAGGGAGGAACACACTCTCCACAGTTGTCTCATCTGGCTCAGAGCATTTGGAAGTGGGCCATTCAGAGGAACATATTCCTCATGGCGGAACACCTCCCAGGCAAAGACAACCAGATGGCGGATCTGCTCAGCAGACACAGCCACCAGATGCACGAGTGGGAGTTACACCCATTAGTGCTCCAACCGTACTTCCAGCAGTGGGGTCATCCAGAGATAGACCTATTCGCCACAAGGGAAAACGCAAAATGCCAAAGCTTTGCCGCCAGGTTCCCACATCCACAGTGGCAGGGCAATGCGATATGGATGAACTGGTCCGGCAGATTTGCGTACGCTTTTCCCCCAGCGCCGTTGATACCGCTAGTGGCACGCAAACTGCGACAGCACTCTCTGACACTCATCCTGGTTGCTTCAACGTGGGCACGCCAGCCATGGTACACCACCTTTCTGGAACTTTCCGTGGTGCCGCATCAAAGGCTGCGGATCAAACCCGCGCTTTTGACGCAGAACCATGGAGAAATTCAACACCCGGATCCGCAACAGCTGAACCTGGCAATCTGGCTCCTGAAGTCTTAGAGTTTGGCTACCTAAACCTGCCACCTGACTGTATGGAGATCATTAAGGAAGCTAGGAGACCCACTACCAGAGCTTGCTATGCAGCCAAATGGAAGAGGTTTGTCATTTATTGCAACAACAACCACATTAACCCACTAGACGCATCTATTCAGAACATAATCTGCTATCTATTACACCTATACCGATGCAATCTGGCATACACCTCAATACGTGTCCATTTAACAGCAATAGCAGCCTACCTCCAAAACAGGCAGCACCTCTCTTTATTTAGAGTGCCTGCCATCAAAGCCTTCTTGGAAGGACTTAAACGGGTGATTCCCCCAAGGCACCCCCCGGCACCGGTGTGGAACCTCAACTTGGTCCTCACCAGACTAATGGGTCCACCCTTTGAACCTCTCCATTCTTGCGAGATTCAATTCCTCACCTGGAAAGTGGCTTTCCTGGTTGCCATCACTTCCTTAAGGAGAGTTAGTGAACTCCAGGCACTAACCATTCAGGAGCCATTTATACAAGTTCACGCAAACCGGGTCGTACTACGTACCAACCCCAAGTTCATGCCTAAAGTAATATCGCAGTTCCACATGAACCAAACCATTGAACTGCCGGTTTTCTTCCAAAACCCACAAAATGTCGCTGAGAGGATGCTCCACACACTAGATGTCAAAAGGGCCCTCATGTACTATATTGACAGAACTAAAAACTTTAGGAAGACTAAACAACTCTTCGTTGCCTTCTCTCCACAACACAAAGGCAACGCCATTTCCAAAGCAGGTATAGCCAGATGGATCGTTAAATGTATCCAAATTTGTTATCAAAAAGCTAAACGCACATTAACGATTCCTCCACGAGCCCACTCAACACGGAAGTTAGGGGCGTCCATGGCTTTCCTGGGAAACATTCCTTTACAAGAAATATGTAGAGCAGCCACATGGTCCACTATACATACATTTACCAAACACTACTGTGTAGATGTACACTCAAAACAGCAAGCTGCTGTAGGACAGGCTGTTCTCAAAACTCTTTTTCAGACTGCTGCAGCTGGCACGGGTGGCCGCCGCTAATAGGAGGTACTGCTGTGTATTCTATGCACAGATATGAATTCAGCAGCCCACATGCCTCGAACTGAATATGCATCTGTACTTGGCATGTAGGGCTGCTGACATTCATATCGCCCACCCTCCTCCCCGGCGCCTGTCGCAGCTGCAGCTCTCAGAATTACTGTATAGCATGGTCATCACTTCCTGTATCTGCTCCATCACTGCCACAATGGCGAAAAACAATCTGGGGATGGAGAGGATGCCCATGCGCACTGTGGTCCAGGGGAGGAGTCACCCATCTCAGGATGCTTCGAAGACTCTTCCAGGACAACAATGTGCAATCATCCGGACCCAACACTAGGCGGCGATCTATGCACAGATATGAATGTCAGCAGCCCTACATGCCAAGAACAGATGCATACTGGTAAGTAGCATATTCAAATCTTGAGATACTAAATTGAAAGATCACACAGATATTGTTTAGGTACATATAATACTTAAGTCCTACTGGACTTAGTGGTTGTAGGTTGAAGGGAGTAACACACCCTGACTACAACTACTAGAGAGGTTGAGTAGATACAACTAGTGTAGGTAGGTGCACACACCACACCCTCACTAGAATCATGTCCCTGAATGGAGATCACACTGATGCTCCCTCAGGAGAGGAGAATCCTAGACAGGTTCCCTCTAGATATGATGCATTCACTTTCCAGGAGATGAGACAACTGTGTACCTCCAGAAGATTAAAACAGGGTTCCAACCCTACCCTTAGACAGCTAGTGGAGCTTCTGGAGGCCTATGATGCTGAAAGAGCTGCCAAGTATGGTGCCATAGCTGTAGATAAGGGTCTACCCACCACAGAGGAGTCAGATGGGGCTTCAGATGACGAGGTAGACAGCCAGGGCCAAGTAGGAAGACTTAGCCAGGCTAACCTAAGCTTACATGGGAGTTTGCATGGGGTCCCCCCATACAGACCCCCAAGTGGGCTTAACCAGAGAAGCAGGAGGGACAGATCCCCTTCAAGGGAATGCATCCACTCCCATGTCTCTAGCATCTCTAGTGTTTCCTCTCACAGGGGAATGACTTCCCCTGAGAGAAAGGAGCATGAAGCCAGAATGAGGGAAGCTAATCTGAGGATTCAGAGGGAAGAACTTGCCCTTGCCAAAGAGAAGCTTGCTCTGGCTAGAGAGCAAAAGTTAACCCACTGGTGGCAGAAATATCCCTAAGGATAGAGACAGACACTATGATAATAGAAACCTGAGCAAGATTGTCCCTCCCTACAAGTGTGGGGATGACATCCACAAATGGATAACTGCTTTGGAGAGAGCTTGCAAAGTACAGCAGGTACCCCAAAGTCAGTGGGCAGCTATCTTGTGGCTCTCCTTCTCTGAGAAAGGCAGAGACAAGCTCCTCACAGTTAGTGATGAGGATGCAGATAATTACACTGTCCTGAAGAGTGCTCTAATTGATGGGTTTGGCCTAACCACTGAACAATACAGGTTGTTGTTCAGGGATACCCAGAAGACACAGACTCAGGACTGGACTGACTTTGTAGATTGTGCCACTAAGGCTCTGGAAGGCTGGCTAGTGGGAAGTAAGGTTAAGGACTATACAGGATTTTATAATTTGATCATGAGAGAGCAAATCCTTAACAACTGTCAAAACCAGCTACTGCATCAACACCTGATTGATTCTGATCTGACTTCTCCCCAAGAATTGGGAAAGAAGGCAGATAGATGGGTCAGGACTAGAGTTAAGCAGAAAAACCAGAACCAGGGTGGTGATCAGAAAAAGGCAGACCAGAAGGGTAATGATCAGAAACAAAAAGACCAGAAGTCTTCACCAGGCCCCCAAAAGGCTCAGGGGGAGGGTGGTCCCAAAAAGGATAAAAAGAAAGATGGCCAAAAGAAACCATGGTGCAACTATTGTAAGTCCAACTCACATTGGTTTAGTGAGTGCACCAAAAAGGATAAGCCCCCAGCCACCATTGCCCCTAAGGCAACTGTACCCCCTAGTCCAGCTGTAAGTGGTGGTTCCCAGCAAAAGGGTGTAGTAGGGTTAACCCTGGGAACTGAGGAGGATTCTGGCCTAGTCAGAATACCTACTCAGGCTGTTCTGATCTGTGATGGGGACTTAGCTTTGTCCTCTACTGTAGGCCCCAGTAACCTGGGCAAGTACAGACAGACTCCTTTTATCAACCAAAGAATGGCTCAGGCCTACAGGGACACTGGGGCTAGTGTCACAATGGTGACACCTGCCTTTGTGGACCCTGGACAGATCATACTAGGTGAGAATTACCTAGTGACCAACGCTAGCAATGCCACTACCTCCCATAGTGTGGCTATTGTTAACTTCTCCTGGGGAGGGGTAACTGGCCTCAAGAAAGTTGTTGTTAGTTCAGACCTTCCTGTAGAGTGTTTACTGGGCAATTATCTTGAAACTTCAGTTTGGTCTGAAGTGGAGTATAGGAACCATGCAGAAATGCTGGGGATATATGCACATGTCCTTGCTGTGACCAGGTCACAGGCCAAAAAGTGTACCACTGAACAAGTGCTGGATCCTGAAACTATGGACCAGTCACAACCCAAGAGAAAGAGCAGTAGGGTTAAGGCTGTGCCTTCCCCCCTGCCTCAGGTGGTGGATCAGCCCTCCCAGGAGGATGATTCTGAGAGCCCTGAAGGAACTGTCCTAGAAGAACTTGAACCTGATCAGGTTGAGTTTCTTGGGACAGGGGGACCTTCAAGGGCAGATCTGAGGCAGGCTCAGTTAGACTGCCCCTCTCTTGAACCCCTCAGACAGCTGGCTGCTGCTGAGGCTGCAGGGAATGCTCAAGGTACCCATAGAGTGTATTGGGATTAAGGGCTACTGTACTCAGAGGCTAGAGACCCCAAGCCTGGTGCATCCAGGAGGTTGGTCATACCACTGAAGTTCAGAGGCTTCCTTCTTACCTTGGCCCATGATATTCCCCTTGCAGGACATTTAGGCCAGAACAAGACTTGGGACAGGCTTGTCCCTCACTTTCACTGGCCCCATATGTCAGAAGATACTAAGGAGTTTTGTCGCTCCTGTGTCACCTGCCAAGCCAGTGGCAAATCAGGTGGCACCACAAAGACCCCCCTCATACCACTACCTGTGGTGGGGGTTCCCTTTGAAAGAGAGGGCATAGATATTGTAGGACCAATGGACCCACAAACAGCATCTGGGCACAGATTCATACTGGTGATAGTGGACCATGCCACCAGGTACCCAGAAGCTATTCCCCTGAGGACCACAACAGCTCCTGTTGTGGCAAGGGCCCTGCTTGGAGTATTCTCCAGAGTGGGCTTTCCAAAGGAGGTCATTTCTGACAGAGGTGCCAACTTCATGTCAGGATACTTGACTGCAATGTGGAAGGAGTGTGGTGTGAACTACAAGTTCACCACACCCTATCACCCACAGTGCAATGGGCTTGTTGAGAGATTCAACAAGACCCTAAAGGGAATGATAAAAGGTTTACCAGACAAGCTTAGGCGAAGATGGGACATCCTTTTACCCTGCCTTCTGTTTGCTTACAGAGAGGTCCCACAAAAGGGGGTTGGCTACAGCCCTTTTGAGCTTTTGTTTGGGCATCCTGTAAGAGGACCCCTGTGTTTGGTAAGGGAAGGATGGGAGAGACCTCTCAGACAACCCAAACTTGACATAGTGGATTATGTACTTGCTCTCCGCTCCAGGATGGCAGAGTATATGAAGAAGGCTTCTAAAAACCTTGAGGCAAGCCAAGAACTCCAAAAAGCTTGGCATGACCAAAAGGCTGTACTGACTGTTTACCAGCCAGGGCAGAAAGTGTGGGTGTTGGAGCCAGTGGCCCCAGCAGCACTCCAAGACAAATGGTCTGGACCCCACACTATTGTTGAGAAAAAGGGAGAAGTCACCTACTTGGTGGACCTTGGGACTCCCAGAAGCCCCCACAGGGTGCTTCATGTCAACAGATTGAAGGCATATGTTGACAGGGCAGACATGGGCTTACTCATGGCTACAGATGAGGGGCAGGAGGAAGAGAGTGACCCTCTCCCAGACCTGTTGACTCAGAACCCTGACGATGGCTCAGTTGATGGTGTGGTCTTTTCTGACAGCCTCACTGCCCATCAGCAACAGGACTGCAGACAGGTTCTGCAATCCTACAGACATATGTTCTCTCTGACCCCAAGTCAGACAAACTGGTGCACCCATGAGGTGGACACTGGTGACAGTCTGCCTGTGAAGAGTAAAATCTACAGGCAACCTGACCATGTCAGGGACTGCATAAAAGTTGAGGTACAAAAGATGTTGGAGCTGGGAGTCATTGAACCTTCAGAGAGCCCTTGGGCTAGTCCTGTAGTTCTTGTGCCAAAACCTCACACCCAAGATGGTAAGGGAGAGATGAGGTTTTGCGTGGATTACAGAGGTCTCAATGCTGTCACTAGGACAGATGCCCACCCAATACCTAGGGCAGATGAGCTCATTGACAGACTGGCAGCTGCTAAGTTTTTGAGCACATTTGACCTAACAGGAGGCTACTGGCAGATCAGACTAGCTGAGAGTGCAAAGGCCAAAACTGCTTTCTCGACCCCAGGAGGACATTATCAATTTGTGGTAATGCCCTTTGGTTTGAAGAATGCACCTGCCACTTTCCAAAGGTTGGTGAATCAAGTCCTTACTGGGTTGGATGATTATTGTGCAGCTTATCTTGATGATATTGCTGTCTTTAGCTCCACCTGGGAGGATCACCTGGTCCACCTGAGGAATGTTTTAGAGGCCCTGCAAAAGGCAGGCCTCACTATCAAGGCCACTAAGTGCCAGATAGGGCAGAGCAAGGTTGTATACCTGGGCCACCTAGTTGGTGGGGGTCAGGTTCAACTACTGGAGAGCAAGATCCCGACCATAAAGGACTGGACTCCTCCAACTACCCAGACTCAGGTCAGAGCTTTCTTGGGCCTGACTGGGTACTACAGAAAGTTTGTTAAGAACTATGGGTCCATTGTGACACCACTTAATGACTTGACCTCCAAGAAGATGCCAAAGAAAGTTCAGTGGACAGTAAGCTGTCAAAAAGCATTTGATGACCTGAAGCAGGCCATGTGCAGTGCACCTCTTCTGAAAAGTCCAGACTACTCCAAAGAGTTCATTGTCCAGACAGATGCTTCTGAGTTAGGTGTGGGAGCTGTTCTTTCACAACTGAATGTAGATGGTCAAGACCAGCCCATTGCTTTTATAAGTAGAAGGCTGACCCCTAGAGAGAAACGTTGGTCAGCTATTGAGAGGGAGGCCTTTGCTGTGGTTTGGGCCCTGAAGAAGCTGAGGCTATACTTGTTTGGCACTCACTTCAAGATTCAGACAGACCATAAGCCCCTCTTGTGGCTAAATCAGATGAAGGGTGAAAATCCCAAACTTCTTAGGTGGTCCATTTCCCTACAGGGGATGGACTTCACAGTGGAACATAGACCTGGGACTGACCATGCCAATGCAGATGGACTCTCCAGATATTTCCACTTAGAACATGAAGACTCAACTGGTCAAGGTTAGTTTAATGTCCCTAAGTTTGGGGGGGGGGGGGTTGTGTAGGAGAGTAGGGTCTGCTTTCTATGTTCACCCCCACTTTTTGCTTTTGCTTTACTGGTTTTCGACTTAAATGTGGCTGTGGGCCTGCTAACCAGACCCACAGCCCTGCTGTTCTCTCTCTAAATTGATACTATGTACTTTAGGTGCATAACCCATTTGGATAGGATCACCTTATTGGCCCCTGTACAGTGTACCCTAGGTACCCAGGGCATAGGTGTACCCTAGGCCTACCAGGGGCTGCAGCATGTATTATGCCACCCCTGGCCTGGCCTTCCATTATGACACAACTGGCTGATCACTCAGCTGGGGCAAGGTCGTGTAATCACCCCTTGCTTAGGTGTAGTATTCCTATACCTAACTTACATATAGACACATGTGTACCTATCAGCCACTCCTATGGCAGGCCTTAACAATCCTGGAGGCAGAGTGCTTGGTAACATGTGAGATGGTGCTCTAGCATGAGCTGAGCCTGTCTGTAGCTTTCGGAACCATGTCCTTATAGCTGTTCTATGATATAGCCTACCATATACTCTTAAAGTGCCTTATAATCTTAAACGGTTATGGTAACTATGGTTTGGCTTTATCAAAACATGTCGTGTAAGGTGTCTTAACACTTTGGAATAATACCCCCATCCCATTTCTGGGGATGAGGATATTATCCCTCCCTTCTAGAGGGAGAAGACATGTTGTAACCTACTTACCCGGTTAAAGTTAACCAGAGCCCCAGCATCACAAAATGGATGCTGCTGCTACAGACACGAGTCTGACCTCCTGCTGCTGGGAGTGATCCCGGCAAGGGAGGCTTGGACAATAGGTTTCCTGCCTTGGGAGGTGCTAGCACCACCCCAGACAGGCCTTAGTGTATTGGGGCAGGGAGGGATGAATAGAATGAGACATGCCTGGGGCACAAAAGGTGTCCCGTGCATAGTCCAGTTCAAACCGGTGCTGGGGCACTCCAACCCCAGTCCTGGCGCGAAACTGGACAAAGGGAAGGGGGTGTAACCACCCCCCCTCCCAGGTCCCACCCATAAGGCGTGACCTAGCAGGTATCCCAGCCCCCCAGATTAGTATAGGAGTGGGAGTTGGGCCTCAAGACTTTAGATTATCCTGAACCTGCAACTTGAACAGAAACTCTGGACCTTCGACATTCGACGAAAGAAGAAGACTGAAGAATCTCCCTTGTGGCCAAGGAGTGGCTACCCTGTGCAAACAGGCACCATCAAGAGACTACCCTTTGCTTTGCTAAAGTTCTACGAGGGACCGACTGCAGAGCCCGACCAGAGCCTTGACTTCCAGACTTCTCTGACCCTGATCCACATCCACAGCCGAGCTGAGATCCGTGGTGGCAACGAGAGACGTGGGACCGGCTACCTGGGAAAAGTGGCTAGTATCTTCAAGCGCAGCTTCTGAGGCACCCTCGAAGTTGTGCACCGGGAATTGAGAAGCCCCAACCCCAAGCACCATCTGCACCGAAGATCAGCCCCCCACACTCCACGAGTCCTGCGTGGGGCCCTTCTGCATTTTCCTGCTTGCCGCGTCTGTCCGGTTGCTTGCCCGCTGGCTAGTGGCCTTTGAGAAGACGCACCCTGAAATCTTCAGCGCTGGTTTGGCTCCTCCAGACTGGCTCCCGCTTCTTTGAAAAAGAGAAGCACCCCAGACCTTCCTGGTCTGCACCAGAAGCAAGTCCTCCGTTCTTCGTGGGTTCCGCTTGCCAAGGCTTGGTGAGTCCTAGTCCAACTTCGACGCCGCCGACAGCAAGAGCCTTCGTGGGACAGCTCGCCTCCTGGTCCTGGTCGTCCTCGACGTTCCCTGGTCCTCGTGGCTGCAGCGACAAGCTTCACCTTCACCTGCAATCTTCACGACATCGCCTGGTTCCTTCCTGGTTCCACGTGGTCACTGGCTAGTGACCTTGACTCTGTCCCTTCTGCTTGCAGGTCTCCTCTCTTCTTGATCCCAGCCTTGGGATCCACCGGACACTCTTCACTGACTGCCTGTCAGCAACTTTCCTTCAGGCATCCATAGAAGTCCACGACGAAACCCGATGCAAGTTCACACCTATGCACCCGCAGCCTGTGGGCTAGGTAACTTGGGTACTTCGGTGCCCACAAGGGTATTGACTATCCTAGGGTCTAGTTTCCGAGTCTCGACTTTCTAGCTATACCAGAAGTGTTTTAAAACTGTTTATTTCTAACTGCTAGTAATTCTATCGACTTTTACGCATTACGCGTGAGTGTTTCCACTCTGCACCTGAATCCCGTGGGCCTCCCACTTCCTAACTGTTGCTAGTGTAGTGTAGCCCCAGCGATTCCCTAGGCCTAGGCCTATCCTAATTCCGTGACAGTGGTCCTTATACCACTTACTTAGTATATGGTTTGCGTGGCCCCTAGGGCCTAACTGTATTACTTACCTGTGCGACTTAATGTATGCATAAATAAGACTGTGTTGTACTTACCTCTAATATCATAAAGAGTGCTGAGGGTTTGACTAGAATAAATACACTTTATTTTTTATAGATATCTGTTGTGGTGTCCTTTCATTTGGTATTCAAGGGATTATATATGGTATTACAGCTGGCTTCACATGCCATTCAGAGTTTAGCCTAAGACTGCTCTTGTCCATGCTACCACTAGGATAGCTGGTCTATAAGGTTGACTTTACAACCAATCACCATAAGGGTATTTGGACTGATATAAGGTGTACACTAGAACTAGTGACATCATACATCAGGCCAACTTCTCACAGACTCCATTTAAAAAATGCCCTGGGTGTGGTGCTTAGTTCCCACACACGGACTTGCACGAGGTCTGTAACCTCTGCCTCTCCCCGGAGCATGAAGAAACCAGCTGCGAGGCCGATCTGATGGAGACTACTAGCCGCAGATTCCTTAAGGTAGAATTGTCTCCAGGTGTGAGACTGGATCCAGAACTTTTTGCCACAGCATCTCTGCACGCCGTGGGGCAGCACCACGCAACTCCGCACTGACGCAGTCCGCGGGCGTGACGTTAGCGAGGTCACATAAGTCCCACCCCGGCATGCTGACGTCAGTTTTCCTTCTTTTCCGTGTGCAAGCGGAATCCGGGATGTGCTCCTTGGCCTGTTTTCAGGCCTCTTTTAACGCCTTGTTTTGGGAACAGAGTGCAATACATTCGGGCTTCAAGATGTGTGCTTCTTGTGCACGTCAGATGTCAGCGACGGACCCTCACACTATTTGTATGTGGTGTTTGGGCGAGCAAATATAATTGTTTGGTTGGATAGATGCACAGCAGATTTGTTGTACCTTTGATTATATTAGGTTTAGTTGATTTTTATGGTGCACCAAAAAGAACCAACCACAGAACAACTAGTCATTAACATAAGTGATAAACACTTCAACTCTTACGAACTAGAATTACTACAAAAGGGAACATCTTTTGTACCTACCACCACAACGGATAACTTGGAACTGGAAGTAAGCTTCTTCAAGCTGATGCGTAAACTCAGATTGAGACATTTTTTTGATAATACATTACCGGATCGTCCACAACCTGAAAAAGACCAATTGTTAGGACTATGACCCCCAAGTACCTTTCAAGCTCCGATAAGCCACAAGACACTGGATTTATTTGAAAATTTAGTCAAGCAGGACCTCCACAAGATCAAACATGTTAAACCAAAAAGAAGAAACACCACACAAAAGGATCTGGATACACTTCACAAAATGGCCACTGATAACAATATAACATTCACCAAAGCTGACAAGGGGGGAGCCATGGTTATCATGAACGCTGAGATGTATAACGCTAAAGTGATGGAACACATCACAGATATCAACACCTACAGTAAACTTGACTACAATCCAACATTGGAATATTCCAAAGTCCTAAAAATCATCATCGATGGAGCTCAGAAACAAGGCATCATCACTGAAAGAACGAAGAATTTTCTCACAACATCGAATCCAAAAAGTCCAACACTACGGATGGTTCCGAAGAATCACAAAAATACCTATGACCCACCAATGCGGCCGATCGTATCAACAAGAGGGAGCTTACACGAACCAATCGGTCAAATGATAGACAAATATATGCAACCCACAGTACAATCCATGCAAACTTATGTCAAAGACACCTCACAATTCTTACGGAAACTACAACAGATATCTTTGAACCCTACTGAAAAAGTGATTTTATGCACAGCAGATGTACGTAGCTTATACACCAGCATACCTCATGACATGGGCATAGAAGCAATGGAAACTGCCCTTCTCAACACAGCACTAGACCTTGATTTTCAGACTTTTCTCATGGAGCTGATGCACTTTATACTGTATCATAGTTATTTTAAAGTTAATGAATCTTGGTACCAACAGCTCACCGGCATGGCTATGGGCAATTTGGCAGCACCCGTGTATGCTAACATATTCATACAGTGGTATGAAAGTCAATATATACTTTCTAAAAAAGAATGGACAGACAACCTCAAAATGATAATCAGATACATTGACGATCTCTTTATCATCTGGACAAACACAGAGGAGAAACTAATAATGGAATTGACTAAATTCAATGATATAGACCAACGAATTCAATTGACATGGGACATATCAGATACCATGGTTAACTTTTTGGATGTTAGAGTATCAATTACCCCAGATGGATTCACGACTGACCTATATGTCAAACCCACTGATAGGAATAACATGCTACTATATTCAAGTTTTCATGAACCTAACCTCATCAGGAATTTACCATTCTCACAAATGGCTAGAGTGAAAAGAATCGCCTCTGACGAAAAGACCCTCAAAACCAGACTTAAAGATATGACCAACAAATTCATCTCGAAAGGTTACCCACCAACTCTAGTGGAAGAATCCAAAACAAGAATCGATAAAATGGACAGATCTAAACTCTTAACCCCCAAGGTGAAAACAGATCAAACACGCACTGTGGTGGTATCAAAATATTCTACAGCTAGTAAGAAATACAAACAAACCATTTTGAAACACTGGTCAATTTTGAACATGGAACCAGACTTCAAACAGTCATTCAGCCTATCACCAATATTTGCGTTCACTAGAGCAAAGAACTTGGGTGAAATCTTACAGAATAAACCCCCAGATACTACATCACACTCAGGAACCATACCTTGCCTCAACTGTGGCAATTGCAACAGCATAATCAGAGGAAACACCATATGCCATCCCTCACAAGGTCATCCTATTAAACTCAGGGTGAATGCCACTTGTGAATCCAGCAATTTAATTTATGGGATAAGATTCCCATGTGGGAAGATGTACGTGGGTAAGACAGAGCGTCGCATTAAGATACGACTAACAGAACATAAATCCAACATTCGATTGAAAAACACGAAATCAGCCCTATCATCTCATTTCGTAGAAGAAAATCATAATGTTTCCCAAATTAAGTATATCATACTCGAAACAGTCCGGAAAATTGAGGGGAGAGACAATTCTAAACATCTCTTTAGAAGAGAGAACCACTGGATTAAAAAACTTTCCACCCAAAAACCGACAGGTTTGAATGAAAGAATTGAATTTTCTTGTTATTTGTAATTAATTGCTCCGCAGACTGTACCTTCGTGAACACTGTGTTCGTTCACAATCATATCTGACACCCACCGTATCATTGTTTATTGTACTCGCACTTTCCCTGTAAACCTGCCAGATGCGCTAGTGGCACCACTCACTAAATGAGATGATATGTACACATATCTACACAGGTTCGCGCCCCGATGGGTTCTCAACACCTTTTCATTTTTTCGTTTCCTTTATTTTCATACCACCTTTTTTTTGGAAGCAGATGACCACTCAAATTAATTTCACATACCCTCCACCTGTTTAATGTGTCCACTTTCTCATCTAACGGGTGATTCCCGCAATTAAGTTTGACCCCCCGGCCGTAGAATACCGATTAACTGTAGTCTTTCTTTCCCGTCAATGGTCATGTGACATACCACATGATCGGAATCATTTCAAAATAGCAAAGCGCGGCCGATAATCTTCGTGCCGTCGCTACGGAAGACGAGTAACGGACTCGAGAACGTTCGAGTTCCTTTTCAGGTTAGTCCATCAGCTAGGATAGACCCATATTAATTCAGCGCAATGCCGTAGCTCCCAACACCCATAGTTTAACCGAACCCTACCATTCTTTTACAGATCTTAAAAACAACACACAGAAAGGCATGTAAGTGACGTTTTCATTCTCATGTCAATGTTCACCTTGAGTGTACACCATTATCATGTCTGCTTGTAAGCTTGCTCACGTTTTTTGCTCGTATTGCCTTATTTAATTTTCATGATGTCACTCCACAATGATATTACTTATGATACAAATTGTTTCATACTACATTTACGGTATCCCATTCCGTTTTACAGTGTCAACTCCCTGATGAAGGGCATGACCCTAATGCCCGAAATGCATTGGATAGGATAAATGATGATGACATTGCCTGGGATAAAAACGTTTGAGAATATGTGAAAGGATAACAAATTATGCTCGAAATTAAGCTAAATTGCTAATGAAATAAATTACCTGCAAACCATTGAATTAACAGAGTGGAAGTCTTTCTTTCTGTGGAAAAGACAACAAAATGTGTGACCATAAAGGGATGACTCTAGAGAACCTCTAGTATCAGTTTTTCAACTTGTGTTTGGGCGAGCACCATGATTCTACGGACTGCGAGGCTTGTCAGCATCTCAAGCCAAAGTCCCGGCAGGAGAGCCGGATGAAATGGCTGTCAGCCCGCTTGTCCAGATCGGTCTCATTGCAGCGTCCATCTCCAAATCGGACGGGTCCCGGGGCCGCCATTTCCGGCTGCGGCATCGTCCTTCGCCGAGGCCCCACGTGCATCGTTCCTCCGCCGGTAAATCCTGGAGCTTGCCACCGAGGTCCTGTCCTCCTGCAGCGGGCGTGGGTTCCTCTCAGGACGTGCGCCATTGCTCGTCGCCACCCTATCCACTGTTTCCCGGCGTTGGGGCGACGAGGGCCCAGATGAAAGCCTATGCTACGTACGGCTCTGCAGGCTTCTTTGGGCCCCCCTGCTCTTCCCGCAACATCCATGGATCCCTCGTCGTACGCGGGGCCGTCTGCGGATTCGACTTCACCCCCGGCGCTGACTAGTTCGGCTTCAGGATTTGGAGGTGTGGTGTCGTTGAGGTGCGGCCCTTCGGGGTTCCTCTCTTCGGCCCAAGGCGTCCCGGCCTTGCCGCAAAGCCCCGCGGGGTTCCCTGCGTTGTTGCAGGAGGTCACCGGGACTCGCGGCTTGTCCCGGAGACCCCTTCGATCCTCTGGTCAGGCGGCTGTCCTCCCAGAGGCCCAGCCGACACCTTTCCGGCGTCAACGGCTTTCCTCCCCGGCGGCGCCACGGGTGGAAGTTGGGACCTGGAGCGCCTCCCCGGTCCGCTCTCGGTTCTCGGCGCAGGCGGCTGTCTCGTCGGGGGTCAAGCCGGCGCCTTTTCGACGCCACTCATTGGCTGCTTCGGTTCCGATCCCGTCCCCCCTCCAATGCGGAACGTGGTGGTGGAGGTCGACCCGGCACCCTGGGTGGACGCTTCGGCGCCGGTCGAGGACACCCTGGTGCCTGTGGTGGACTCCCCGGCGCCATCCCGACGTCGGATCGTCGACTCTTCTCCAGATGTCCCTTCCTCTCCGGAGGACTGTCGCCTCCTTGTCTCCTCTTCACCGGAGACCGGGCGTCGCATCGTGGCTTTTTCCCCAGCGGCTTCCAGAGAGGGTTACACGCCGTCTCCACGTCTACAGCCCCCAGACCTGCTCTTCCGCTCCCTGCAGCAGCTGTCTGCCCCGCATGCTTCTCCTCCTTATTCAGAGATCCCTCAGGTCCCTCACTCTTCCGTGGGTCTTCCATCCTATAGGGGCTGGTCTTTTCTTCCTTCAGCAGGGCACGGGGACGGGCATCTTAGTTTGCAGCCTTCACCCACGGAAGAGTTGCTTTCCCCCCGCGACGCCCAACGGAGGCAAGTGTAGCCTTTGTCCGGGCCATTTCCACAGCCACTGGCATTTTGCAAATGGCCAACCCGGTTGCTCCACTCCCTATGGACCACTTCTTGGAGGTTCTCCACCAGGGCTCTGGTGGAGGGGAGACGCTTCTCCCGTTTGAAGCGTCACTCCACAACTCTCTTCTGGGGGCATCCTGTCACGGGGGATCAGGTGCCTCAACCACTCCTTGACTGCCACCGTCCTGGTCCGTACAATCCTGTCTGCCTTTTTTTCCCACCCGTCTATCCAGGGCCCGGTCCTGCAGGCTGCCTTTTCTTTCTTGCCTTCAGTGCTGCTCCCGCCGTCAAGGGAGGCCCGGTGGTTGGACTCCTGGGGGCGTAAAATTTTCGCCTCCACTAGCGCTGCTCTGCGCGCTCTCAACACACTTTGTGTGTTGGCCAGGGCTACTTCCGACCTTTGGGATTCGGAGGAGTCCCTTCTGTCTCGCACCCCCCAAGAGGGTGCCTGCGCTGATCTGCGGCACCATGTGCGGGATGGTCGGAAGTTAGCTACATTCATTCTCCATTCGGCCTTTGACGTCTCTGATTCTCTCGGCTGTGCTATGGCGAGATCTGTGGCCCTCCGCCGCCATGCCTGGTTTCGGGATGGGGTCTTTCCGGAGAATGTTTGGTAGCGTCTTGTGGACCTGCCCTTTGATGGGACTCTGTTTCACACCCACGCGGACTCCGCTATTCAGCGACTCCTGGCGGGGCTCCGTCCCCCTCCCCCTCCGTGAGCTTCGGTTGTCGGTCCTCCGGTGTCTTATGGGAGGCGTTTATCCCACATATCTCTTTGGGGCCTTGTGTTTCAGTTAGCCCCTCTGCTGGTTCAGCCCTTCCGCTTTGCGGTGAGGGTTTTTGCTGATAGTGCAGCTGTGTAGGTCCTCAGGTTGGACCCTTTGTGTCCTTTTTGGCTGATTGGTAAGCCGTCTGTGGTGTTTTCCATACGTCGTTTATGTTCTTGACCTCTGCTGCGGGTTTCCCTAAGAGGTGTTTCCCTGTTTTGAATTCGAGTCATGCCCTAGGTGAGGTACTTGTTAGCTATTGTATACTCTGTCTTAAGCTGGGCGCGGTGTGGATACCTTCTTGGTTCCTCGCGCTTTTCCTGGCGTCACTGTATCCCGCTTGGTGCGGTCTCTCTTCTTCCGCTTTAACGCCGCTTGCGTGGCCCTAGGTTCGGTCCCGCTCAGTATCCGATGGTGTTTCTCTCCCTTTTTCTACTGGGGTTGCCTGTCGTCCATCTGCCTTGTGTTCCAGAGAGGCTAGGTTATTCCTGGTGCTCTCCTGTGTTCTGGGGCCGCCTTTCGGTCTGTACTACATGTGTCTCTTTATTTTCTGGCCGGTCCCACTTCTCTTCGTGGGACAGGTGGTGCTACTGAGACGGTCCTTCTCTTGGGCTTGTTTTGAGGTTTCCTTGCCTCTGTCTTAGTCTTGTGCTCGGCTTGTTCTGGGCACACTAATTTATAGTATTTACCAGCTGCCTGCTGCGCTCGCCCGGTGGTTGTGGTCCACCTCCGTGGGCCTCGGCATCTCCCTGTGTGCTCCTGTCCCTTGCTTTGCTGGACTTTAGCGCAACTGTGTCTTCCTTCTCACGGATGCGCTTATCGGCTGTGGGGCCTTTCCTGTTTTGTCCACTGCCTCGGGGCTAATACCCGTTCAGCTGTCCTCTTCGCTGTGTGTTTTCCTGAGGCGAGCTCTGCTTCCGTTCCACCTCTTCTCGTTAGACTTTGCGGTGGTTCTTTTTTTCCCTTGGTACTTGCTTCGTGCCGTCTGTCCCTCTGGGTTTTCTGGCGGGCGCCTTTGCCCCTTGGGTCGGCTTGTGGTATCCTAGCCTTCCCTTTTCCTTGTTCTTCCTTACTGCTGCTTGGTGGGGGCTGGGCCATTCTTCCTGCCCCCGTGACACATCCCCTGTTGGGGCCCTGTGTTCTTCCCGGCTGGTGAGGTTCTCTCTCAGACCCTCCTCCCCTCTGGGTATGGCTAAGGTATCTATTCTACGTTAAGGAATCTGCGGCTAGTATGTACAAGTTACTTACCTTCGGTAACTATATATCTGGTAGAGACGATTCTAGCCGCAGATTCCTTCACGGCCCGCCCTTCCTCCCCGTTCTGTGAGGACCCTTCTGCTTGGTCTTCTGCACTTGCCTCCCTCCGGGTGGCTTTTTCTCCAGTATTGGGGTGTCTTTCATAGATTCACATTCTTGAATATATTCCCCGTCGTCGGAGTGGGAGTCCCACGGTAAATAATATAGCAATATATACATCCATAATATATATATATATATATATATATATATATATATATATATATATATATATATATATATATATATATATATATATATATATATATATATATATATACATATACATATACATAATCATATAAAAAACAGAGATATAAGTAAGTGATAACATCAAGAATGTCCCTATATGAAATTTCCATAGAGACACATGGAAAGAGAAAAAAAGACATTCGTAGTCTATCTCTGTCATTATGTTAGTCCAAACTCCGGTCAATAAGGCGCCAGCCCCTCTCTAGAACCTTCTCCTCAGAGCTCCTCACCTTAGATTTTCTACCGCACGTCGTGTGACAGGGAGTCTCCCTGAGCTCTGCTCAGTTTTTGTCAGTCAGAATGTCTTCAAGTAAGAAATCTTTGTTTAGACCATGTTCTTCGTGTGGAAAGCTGCGTTTATTTTCTGAGGACCCACACAGTAAGTGTATTTACTGTTTGTACCCAGATCATGAAGTGGCAAAATGTAAATTTTGTAGAACTTTTTCTACAAAGACTTTAAAGGACAGAGAAGGCCGTCTCTTAATATGGCTTCAGAGACTGAAGGATAAAGATGACCCAGTGTCTGACATGGAAAGTCTTCTTTCTGGCCGTTCTCAGTCAGCCTCTAAGCGCAGTAGTGTGCAGGAGTTACCATCTCCTTTCCTCAAGAAAAAGAGACTGTCAGCTACCACTTCTGCGGTCTCACCTACTGTTTTGTCGCCTTCGGGACATAGTTCTCAGGCTGAAGAGGCATCTATTTCCCAGTCCTCAGGAAAAAGACTGTCCGCCTCGTCGACAATGCTGCCGACGACGAGATCTGCTGTATCTGGCACGGTGACTCTGACGACGACATCTGCTGCTTCGTCGTCGACGAGTGTTCTGTCGACGTTATCCTCGTCGACGGTGACCATCAGTACTTCAAGGGCGGTGACTTCTATTTTGCCCATTACATCGTCGTCGTCGACGAAGAAGGTAAAGGTACCGTCGACGCAACCCGTGTCGTCGACGAAGACGTCATCGATCTCGTCGGCGTCCACTTCGTCGACGAAGAAGAAGAAGATCCCGTCGACGGGTTCGTCGACGGTGGCTTCGTCGACTAAAGCCTCGTCGGCGGCGGCTCCGTCGATGGCGGCTCCGTCGACGTCGATTTCGTTGGCACAGATTCCGTCGACGTTTATTCCGTCGACCAGCGTTGCATTATCAACAGCTCCGTCGACGAGGCCTTCGCTGAAGACGTCCACAGTGCATACCATGCAGCAGTCGACGGCAGGTTCTTTCATAAAGATAAAGGTGAACAAGATTTCGTCTACCCAAGGGTCAAGGAGGGAACAGCTACCTCATGCAACTTCAGCGTCGCTTTCATCATTCACTGGGGTTCCTTTGACACCATTACCAACTGGTGCTAGCCTCGATAGGCAGGAAGAGATTATTCCTGTAGGGGAGGCGCAGCCTCCCTCCCCTTTATTTGCTACGGATTCTGATCAGGAGTCCGAGGGTTTACCGGAGTCCTTTGGAACGGCGCAAAGCCCATCCGACTTGATAATTAAATGCCAGGATGACAGCAGTGAGGGTGAAGACCCAGTTTACATACAGCAGGTGCCTGTGAAACATGCAACGGCGACTCTTCCATTGTCGCTCATAACTAATCTCCAACGCATGTTGGACGACTACAATCAACGCTTTCCTCTATCTCCACAGCGTTCTGAGGTCCCGTTAACTCCTGTGGTTCCAACAACTATACCACCGATACCAAATGTAAATCCTTTACCTCTGCTACCGTCTGCACCACCAAGGCAGGTCCCAGAGAGATTGTTGCCTCACTATGAGCCTCCGCAGGAAGTCCCTCAAGAAACAGAAGAGGGTGAAATCCCAGATGATAGTGGGGATGTGGATAACGATGACGATGATATGGCGGAGTGGGACAATTACCAAGCACAAACTCCATCCCCCTCTCAGATAGTAATAGGGGATTCACCTCCAGTGGACATAGCGAATTTTCACCAACTAATGGAGAGGGCGGCGCAACGTTTTAAACTGACAACGGAGCGCAGAGAGGAAGATTGTTTCCTGTATGATTTCAAGAGTCAACCTTTTAAACAGACTCATGCTATTCCTATTGTGGAATTTATTTGGGAAGAAGGCAAGAAGTTGATGCAAACACCGAATACCTTGCCGGCACAGGTGCCTAGATTAGAGAAGAAATATAAGGCACCAATAGGAACCCCAGCATGCCTCACGGGACAGGCTAAACCTGAGTCAGTCGTTACGCAGGCAGCGCAATTTAAGGCAAAAAATCCGGCGTCGACTGTCACTGCACCACCGGATCGTGACGGACGTCGAATGGATGCCATAGGGCGTAAGTTCTCTTCAATGGCCTCTACTGTGGTTAGAGCAGCTAATGCCTTGGCCATTTTGGGTCGCTATGACCGACAAGTGTGGGCTGATATTTCAGATGTGCTGCAAGTGTTGCCGGAGCCATCTAAGGCAGAATCAATGAAGTTGCTTCAACAGGGAGAAGCAGCATCGGCGGAGATAATTGATTGTGCAGTAGACATCGCCTGCACGGGGTTCCGTCAGCTTGCCGGAGCGGCTGTTCTGCGCAGGCAAGTATGGTTAAGATCAACATCCTTTCGACAGGAGGTACAGTCCATGATCCTTAACATGGCTTACGACGGCGAGGCGTTATTTGGAAGTCACGTTGATGAGGCACTCCAGTCCATAAAGAAGGATACTGAAACAGCTAGATCCTTAGGAAACCTACAATTTCAAAGGCAAAATTTTCGTGGTGCACGCGGACGCGGCACCTCCTCCTCCAATTTTTGAAGGGGTAGTAATCAATACAGACCCTATAATCAAGGATCCAACCGATATTCGAATGGCCAGCAACAGCAATCTTCACGACAGCAGGCCTGCAAGTCGTATAGAGGGAAATCCTCATACAGAGGAAACGCATCTAAAAGACAGTGACTCTTTCCGGACATGCAGGGTTGGAGGTCGAATCTCTCTGTTCTTTTCTCAATGGTCCTCCATCACAAGGGACCGTTGGGTTTTGGACATTGTGAAAAAAGGACACGCCTTAGAATTCACCAAATTCCCTCCTTCCACACCACCCTCCGGACCACCACCTGCTCACATGAAAGAACTTTTGCATCAAGTTCGACTTCTAAAGCAGAAGGGAGCTGAAGAATTGGTGCCAGTATCTCAAAGGGGAAAGGGTTTTTATTCCCGATTCTTTCTGATCACGAAGAAGAACGGAGAGTGGAGGCCCATCCTCGATCTAAGGGCACTAAACAAATACCTAAAGAGCCAATCCTTTCGTATGATGACGCTAGTAGACATCTTGCGTCTACGCTCGCAGGAAGATTTCATGGCAACCATAGATCTCCAGGATGCCTATTTTCATATTCCTATATTACAAAGGCATCGCAAGTTCCTGCGCTTTCGAGTGGGTCAACACGATTACCAATTCAAAGTGTTACCGTTTGGTCTGCGCTTGGCCCCTCGTGTGTTCACAAAGGTACTAGCTCCAGTAATAGCGTTTCTGCGACTTCAGGGAGTGCAAATTTTTCCATATCTGGACGACTTTCTCCTGAAATCTCAGTCAAGCACTCACCTAAAACAACACATACTTCTATGCCAGAACGTGTTTCCCTCATTAGGTCTGTCCATAAATGCAGCGAAATCCCAACCTCATCCTGCTCAGCAAAGGGATTTTCTGGGAGCAACTCTGGAAACGGTATCAGCAAGAGCGTTTCTTTCCCAAGAGCGTCTACAAAAGATTCTACGGCTGGTGGCTTTGATCAGGTCAAAAGAGTCAGTTTCTGTGAGATTGTTAAAATCGTTTCTGGGGATGGCGTCATCCTCCATTGCCTTAGTTCCCCATTGCAGGCTGAGAACACGTCCTATTCAGGAAGCACTGGATGTTCAGTGGCGTCAAGTAACGGGTTCTTTCCACGACATGGTACGTGTCACAGATCAAATGAGGTCAGCACTCGCATGGTGGGCAAATCCAGCCAACTTGACAGAAGGCACGTCTTTTCTGTTGGTACCGCCGGACTGGACAATCACGACAGACGCCTCATTAGAGGGATGGGGCGCGCATTTGGAGGATCTCTCGGTAAAAGGGAGATGGTCAACACACCAAAGAACTTGGCACATCAACAGGTTGGAGTTGATGGCGATTTATCTCGCTCTAAAGTCCTTTCTGCCCTTGATCCAAGGAGAATCAGTGCTTATACAGACAGACAACACAACCTGTATGCACTATGTGAACAAACAGGGCGGTACAAAATCCCCAAGTCTCTCCAGGTTAGCTCAAAGAATTTGGGACTGGTCTCTCAGTCATCAAATCATGATTACAGCAGTACACCTGCCAGGAGTATCCAATGTCCTAGCGGATTCCCTGAGCAGGTCCTCCTCGTCGACCCACGAGTGGGAATTACACCAACCCACTCTAGAGAGGATATTCCAACTATGGGGTCGTCCGCAACTGGATCTTTTTGCTACGCCGCAGAACCGGAAATGCCGGAATTATGCAAGCTGGCATCCCCACAAGGAGTCGCTGGGGAATGCCCTTTTGATAAACTGGTGCAATCTATTTGCGTACGCCTTTCCTCCAATTCCCCTCATACCTTGCGTCCTTTGGAAGATGAAGAGACAACCTTGCCACCTGATTTTAATAGCCCCACGCTGGCCCCGACAAGCGTGGTTCTCAGAACTGCTCCTGATGTCCCAATGTCAACCAGTCCTCCTGCAACATCGGACAGATCTGCTCACTATGAGCGAAGGGAGGATTTGCCATCCGAATCCCTCCTCACTTAGCTTATCGGCCTGGAACCTGAACACCATGAGTTCGCCCATCTAGACATCCCGCAGGATTGTAGGGATATTTTGGCCCAAGCAAGAGCACCCTCTACAATCAGGACGTACAAGTTCAAATGGAAAAGATTCTGCCACTGGTGCGCTTCTAACGGAGTCCACCCGATACACTCCACGGCGCATCAATTACTACCTTTCTTCCTGCACCTAGCTAATTCAGGACTGTCTTATGCAACCCTACGGGTTTTCCTAGCAGCAATTTCCCGTTTCCGGCAGGATGGATCAAATTCCCTTTGTTTCTCAAGAATAATCCGTCAATTTTTTAAAGGATTGTTTCGGAAATTCCCGCCAATTCGGCGCCCTCCTCCGTTGTGGCATCTTAACGTTGTGTTGGCGCAATTGATGAGACCTCCGTTCGAGCCCATTCATAAGGCCTACTTAAAATATCTAACTTGGAAGGTCGCACCACTTCTGGCATTAACGTCTTCACGTCGTGTCAGTGACATTCATGCTTTTACCGTCAAACCTCTGTTCCTGCAGTTCAAACCGGATGCTGTAGTGTTACGCACCAATTCATCATTCCTACCCAAGGTGCCTACTGATTTTCATATTAATGAACCAGTAATATTAAAGACCTTCTTTGCCAATCCTCAGACACCTGCAGAGCAAAGATTGCACTCTTTGAACGTGAAGCGATGCCTAAAATTCTACATCAGTAGGACAAGTTCGTTTCGAAAATCCGATCAACTTTTTATAGCATATGGACGTTGTCATAAAGGACGTCAGGTTACTAAGCCGACGATTGCACGCTGGATTTCGGCAGCTATTGTTTTCTGCCACCAAAAGGCAAACAAACCCCTACAGCCTTCAGTGAGAGCGCACTCCACTAGGGCAGTATCATCATCTACTGCCTTATTTGCTGGAGTACCTTTGCAACACATCTGCAGAGCAGCTACGTGGTCGACCAGACACACGTTTACTAAGCACTACTGCTTGGCAACGTTAAGCGAAGAGGACGCTGCAGTAGGACAGGCAGTGCTACGCAATCTTTTTAAATAAGGTGAGCCTCTTCCTCCCGCCTCCATATTGTTTCCATTTATAATTGACATATAATGCATTTATACAATTACAGTTATTCAGTACTGTCATATGCATAAGAAGATTGATTGTCATTATAATTTCGAAGCTGTGTGATCTTGGAAACAATGATGATTGTTACTGCTAGCTATTCTATATTCAAGCATGTGAATCTATGAAAGACACCCCAATACTGGAGAAGAACAAGTGTTACTTACCTGTAAACAGGTGGTTCTCCAGTATTGGTGTCTTTCATAGATTCACATGCGTCCCTCCCTCCTCCCTTCAGAGGCTCTCTTCTCCTCATACACTCTAAAGGTCACTTTGGTGCTACGAAAATCTGAGGTGAGGAGCTCTGAGGAGAAGGTTCTAGAGAGGGGCTGGTGCCTGATTGGCCGTAGTTTGGACTAACATAATGACAGAGATAGACTACGAATGTCTTTTTTTCTCTTTCCATGTATCTCTATGGAAATTTCATATAGGGACATTCTTGATGTTATCACTTACTTATATCTCTGTTTTTTATATGATTACTTATGTATATGTATATATATATATATATATATATATATATATATATATATATATATATATATATATATATATATATTATGGATGTATATATTGCTATATTATTTACCGTGGGACTCCCACTCCGACGACGGGGAATATATTCAAGCATGTGAATCTATGAAAGACACCAATACTGGAGAACCACCTGTTTACAGGTAAGTAACAATTGTTCGTCTGCTGCGGGTGCCCTCTGTCACTCCTCCCTGGCGGGATGCTTCGTTCTGTTTCTTTGTTCCACTCCTCCTTTCCTGGTAATTGGACAGTAGGTTCATGTGTACTTCTGCTTCCCTACACCCTGGTTCTTCCAGTGTGGGGCCTACTCAGGATCTTCTCCTTTTGACTCCTCTGGGTTGGGGTCTCTTGGCTGTGCCACAGCCCTTAGCTCTTTACCAGGGATGTGACACTCCTTGCTGGTGTCGTCTTGAGATGGGTTGTCGTTATTCATCTGTTCCGGCCTTGTTACCCTTCCATATTATAGATTAGGGTTCCAGGGTTTCTGTCGTCTACCACAACACTTTTCACATGTTTTTCTGCCTCCAGGGAGGATGTCGCCTTCGCTTGTAGCGTTGCTTCTCAGTGGGTGCTCTGCTCTTTCCATTCGCTTCTTTCCTTTCTGTTTCACTGCTCTTTTTGCACACTGTTCCCATACTTTCACAGTTTTGTTGGTGATGGCTCCGCGTTGTGGCGCGGAAAAGTTCTCCGAAGAAAACTGATGTTCCCAACACAAGGTGCTAAAAGAGGCCTGAAAACAGGCCAAGGAGCACACTCCGGATCTGCGTTGCACGCGGAAAAGAAGGAAAACTGGCGTCAGCGTGCCGGGGTGGGACTTGTGACCTCGCTGACGTCACGCCCACGGACAGCGTCAGGGCGGAGTCGCGTGGTGCCGCCCCCTGGTGCGCAGAGATGCTGTGGCAAAAATGTCTGGATCCAGTCTCTGGGATAATTCTACGTTAAGGAATCTGCAGCTAGAATCGTCTCTACCAGATACATCGTTACCGAAGGTAAGTAACTTGTACGTCAATCATTTCGATCGAAGAAAACAATTTTGGGCTCAACGGCACGAGATGAGACGAGGCACTAGTCTGGTGCTGGATATCTTTGGAGAAGAATCGGAATTCCAACTCAGCGCTGAAGAAGAAGAAGGGCACATTTCCGTGTCTGAAGCCGAGGACTCCGACTCAACGAACCGTGAGTAACTAGCTCCAACTGCCCACAAAAACACCAAAGACTCCTGTTACACCTTCGCCCTCAGGCTCAGGTCGATACTGTGATACTGTTTCAGATGCCCCACCTTTGAGCCCGGCCATGAAACATAAAGACAAGCCTTCCAGCTCGGGATCGAGCCAACCCCATCCAGGTGTCGAACCCACTTCCTCGGCACCGAAACACAAGGCCAAGTCTGACGCGCCCCTGTCGGCACCGAAGACATCTTTGGCACCGAAAGACTCACAAAAACCAAAGACTTCGAAGCTGATACTACCGAAACCGAAAGGTTCGGAACCGACACTGGTTAAGCCGAAAGCATCGGAGCCGAAACCTATTAAAGAAAAAAATTTGGAACCAAAAGAAAAGCCTTCGGATCAGAAACTGAAAAACCAAGCCTTCGGAGTCGAAACAGCCCTCATCGAAGGGCACCGACCCTAAAAAACATGGAAGCCCTCGTAAACAGACTCCATCTAAAGAACTTCCTCCACAAGAGTCTTTGGATCCGAAGCAAGAACAGTTGCATATTGACCCAGACACTGGGAAACTTCGAGCAACACGTCCCAAAAAACGGAAGCTGGACCTCCCTGAAGACTAACACATACCTTTAAAGAAAAAAAGACATGGGTACTAACCCCTCTCCCCCTTATATACCTCCCTCTCCTCCACCTTTTAACCCACATCTAATAATTTCACCAGCAAATTCACCACCACCACATTTTTCACCTGGACACCAGGATGATAATGATGAGGATGTGGATGGAGGTGCAGACGGGGATGAGGGTGGAGTTCATGATGAGGACACCATTACACCGCACCCAGACCCCTGGGATGATTATGATAAGGACCCAGATCATACTAATGACCCCGATCTATATCCGTCCAGACCATCACCACCCGATGACAATATTGGTTTCGCACAGCTTATTAATAGAGCTGCTAAATACCATGGGGTGGAATTACACACTGACCCCTTAGAAGAGGATTTGTTAGTGGAAACTTTCACTCCATCACAGAAAACCACAAACACACTACCCATGCTTAAGGGTATGATAAAATAGAATTCAGGCATCACAAAATCTTTGCGACGAGGTTGCCACTTTCTCGTTGACAAGGTCGCCAAAATTGTGGGAGGGTTTGACCAGGGTTCCATTGGAACATTGTTGACCAATGAGGAAGTTAGAACTGATACATCTCTTCAATACTTTCAACCCCTCACTGAGGATCTCTTTAATAGCATAGCCCGGGAGATATCATCCGGATTGCCCCCTAAATCCTCTTCCTCATAAGATCTGGAAGGAGTATGGCCCTGATTTATTTCCGGGTTTGCGGCAAATATGTTGCCAATCCCTGAATGAAGGAGTGGTGCCAGAATGCTGGAAGCAGGAGACAGTTACCACTTTGCTGAAGAAGCCGTCCTTAGATCCAACAATGCCAGCAATTTTCGCCCCATATCTCTCTTGCCATTTCCTATTAAGATTCTGGAAAAGATGGTTAGTAAGTCTCTGTCATGTTATCTGGAAGAAAACCATCTCTTGGACAGGGACCAGTCTGGATTTCGGCACGGGACGGAAACCGCTTTGACAACCGTGTTGGACAAACTTCGAATGCGAGCCGACAGTGGGAATTCTTCAGTGTTGGTGTTACTGGAAATTTCGGCCGCATTTGACGCGGTTAGCCATGCGGTATTGGTAGCAAGATTGGGAAGACTGGGAGTGAAGGCATGTGCCCTGAAATGGCTGCAATCCTATCTGTCAGATCGACAGCAGGTGGTTACTTTGACGCTATTTGCCTCCCCTTGGTCCCCGGTCTGCTACGGAGTACACCAGGGCTCGGCAATCAGCCCGATTCTTTTTAATGTCTACTTAAGGCCCCCTGATCCCTATTATAAAATCTTATGGGATCGACGTGGTCAAATATGCCGATGATATCCAACTGCTATTCTCCATCGAAGGAAAGCATGCATTGCCTATGAGCTCCTTTCAGGCATGTATGGGGCGGGTTTCAGACTGGCTGAAGGCTTACTCCCTACAGCTCAACGCTGGGAAAACAGAGCTGTTGTATTGTTCTGCTGCGAAAATGTCTAAACACCTAATGGGCGAATTTAGGTGTAGACCAGAGGAGGACCCCATAGTGGCAGCAAAAACGGTTCGTAACTTGGGGGTCATGGTGGATGAGGTCCTCCAGATGCAAACCCAGGCCAGCAAAACAATTGGCACCTGTTTTGCCCTGACGAGAGCTCTTCGCCAAATTCTTCCTCTATTACCAAGCGAGGTGAGACCCTTAGTGGTCCGAAGCATAATTCTGAGTAGACTGGACTATTGCAACTCCCTGTATTTGGGTGCTCCCCAATACAGTCTGCAGGGGTTGCAAAGAGTCCAGTCTATGGCAGCTAAATTGGCTCTTAAGAGACAGCGCGGCTCCTCCGCGACGCTGGCACTGAGGGACTTACATTAGCTGCCTATCAAAGACAGAATTAGCTTTAAGTCTCTGTGTATGGTCTATAAAGCACTACACAATATAGGCCCGCCACCTATACGAGAGCGATTCTCCTGGTACGAGCCCAAAAGACCCCTCCGGTCCACCAGCCAAAGTCTGGTGTTTATCGCTAGAGAAAAACTGGCAAAGATGGGAGGTAGGGCTTTTGGTACGGCAGCAGCTCGTCTCTGGAATGAGATCCCCCAAAACCTTAGACAAGCTGACTCTTTGCTGGACTTTAGGAGGAACCTTAAGACCTGGCTATTTGCCAGGAATAGGTAGCAATATTCCTGAACAGTGGCTCAGTCGTTCTGTTTTGCTGTACGTCATCATGGTCTCTAAGCACCAGGATACCCATTGGATGATAGCTGCGCTATATAAAAGTTTATACAATACTATACAATACAATAAAACACGCCAATGAAGTATTCAAAGACCCTGTTAGAGCTAGAATACTTACGCCAAGGGTGGACAAAAAAATATAAAGCCGCTCCTAGAGACCCAATTTACATCAGGGGTCAGGTACCTTTAGATTCGCTTGTTGTTTCAAATGAACAAAAAGGGCAAATTCTCAGACAACAGGTGATGCCCCTCCACCTGACAAAGAATCAAAACTTATAGATGCATCAGGCAAAAGAATTGCATCTCAAGCGGCCAATCATTGGCGCATTGCCAATGCACAAGCTCTCCTGGTGTGGTATGCTAGAGCTCACTATGACGAGCTAGAAAAACTGATGCAACACTTACCAGACCAATACAAAGCTAAGGCTCTCGACCTCATTCAAGAGGGTAAACTTATAACAAACACTTCCATCAAATGTGCCCTTGATGCAGCTGATACTGCCTCGCGTGCCATTAACACCAGCATTTTGCTACGATGACACGCTTGGCTCCGAATCTCAGGCTTTAAACAAGAAGTACAGTCAGCACTTCTTAATCAGCCATTTGATCAGGAACACCTATTTGGCCCCTGTTGGAAAACGAGGCAGCATCTGTGAGGCCTGCACAAATAACATGACTACATTTGTCCTTCACTGGGAACCAACCACCCAATTGTGGTGCCTGACTCTAAGAGAGTAGTGTTGCAGAGCAGTCTGAGGCTTACTCAAGGGAGGTGGTGTGGGCTAGTAATCGCCATTTGCAGGTGCGCAGAAATAACACTCAATAATTGATTGTCCAGTCTGTACTTTGCTTTAAAAACGTAAGAGTACATTTATTAAACACACACACTACTCTATAATATGCACCGATTTACAAATATACATAAGCTGTTGGAATTACTTTGTGACATTGCATAACATCTCCACCCCTCCCGCAGGGGGGGTGGGGTCTAGTACCACCACTCCCATGTAGGCACATCATCTTGCCCCCAATGCAGTTAGTTATACATGACCTGGAGCGAGGGCCCTGCGCACTGGCACCATCCCAGTGGCGACCCACCCCATTATCTCAACAAGCATTAAAAAGGGGTACACCTGCCTTGGTGACACATGACCCTGACTGAGCATCTCCTACTGACTATAAAGTATGAGCCTCTATATATTAAGCGCTAGCAGTCTGGGGTCTTCACCTAAGCGCAGCAGCAAGAATCCATGATTACGCACACTTTAGAATGACAGTACTCAGCACATTTGTGGATCTTTAGAATGCATTGCAATTACAGCCCTTAAAGGCATCTTAGATGAGATCACAGGATTATGCCTATACAGCCAGACACCCTAGCAGGAATGTCTGGTCACATAACCCCTCTTTTCCTTATGACATCACCTTACACCAGTACTTCACTTTACCCATGAGACCTTCAGAGCTACTGGTGCAATTACACCTCTTCGCCTCCAGGAGATGCCCTTCTCCGGATATCCCCAACTCAGCCCTTCATTCCTTAGTGCATTTTTCACAACATCCCTAGCTGTAGAACCAACGTTCCAGCCCAAGAGAGATTCAAATGATGGTTGAGCCCTTGAGAGGTTATTCTTTCATGTTCCCAGGACACCTAGGTTGACTTTTCTCTTCATGCTGGGGAGGAGACTGCGCTTCTCCAGCAGCTCCCCCCGCACCTTTTCTCACTTGAGGGGGGAACAACCTCCTCTGGGGGCCACGAGCACCAAAACCGCAGATTTCCAAATGCCTGGCAAGGCATTATAGGGCGCTTCGTGCTCCTCTTCGTGGATAATAGATGAGCGGCTCTCCCGCTGTGCAGAGGAGAGCTGCGCTGGTGAAACTGGCGCTTCGCCGCTTTGTCAGTCTTCGTTGAGGGGCCCGGTCCCACCCGGACCCCCAGGTGAGTGTATGCGGCGTGGTGAGCCCACCCCCGGCTGCTCTGCCTGTTCTCGGGGCCTGATCCCACCCGGGCCCCTGACACTTGCTCTGGGTCTTCTCGGGGTCCCGGTCCCACCCGGGACCCCCGCAGGCCTTCCTGTTGGAGGGCAGCCTGGGGAGCCCACCCCCGGCTGCCCCCGCCGGCCAGCACCCTTGCGTGCTGCCGCGAGAGCCGGCGCTGCAGGTCTGGTCTGCCCACTCCGGCAGGCAGACACCGAGGCTCACACTTGCTGCAGGGGAGTGCGACAGCACTCCCCAGTCCCCACTCTGCACTTCGGGGCCCGGAGAGGGGGTCCCGGGCCCCTCCTCCTCCTCCTGACGGGTTTGCGCGACGGCGCGCCCCCTCACCATCTTCGTCGGGGGCCAGGGTGGGCCCCTGGCACCCCGTGGGGGCATTTTTACGGGGAGCGTGACGGCGCTCCCCGGCTTCCCTCTTCACTGGGGGGGGGGCGCGACGGTGCTCCCGCGCCTCCATTTTCGGTGGGGGCTAGGGTGGGCTCCTGGCCCCCATGCAGGGCACCTTCACGGGGAGCGCGACGGCGCTCCCCTTCTTTACTTCTCCTTGGGGGCAGCCCCCGGGACCTGACCCACCCCGGGGGCATCTCTGAGACCGGCGGCAGAGCCCCACACGCTTCGTCGTCGGTCTTCTTAGGGGTCAAAGGTTGCCTACCTTCTGGGGGCCATATCTCAGCCCCCAGGGGTCCGACCTGCCCCATTTTCGCGTCTTCTTGCTCCTGGTGGTGCCCCCCAGCCACTGGGTGCACTCTCCTTCGCCCTCCGGGTCTCCAAGAGGGTGCATTCTGCAGGGAGCTGTCTTCACTGGCTCCCTGCGCCAGCCTTTCGCCTGGCTCCCCTCCTTGGCCTCTCTTCTCCCTGCGCAGAGGCCACTGTTTCTGCACACCGATCCTGGGCTCTTCTTCTGGTGCTGATAGGGTCCTGGGAGCAGTCAGGGGGTCTCTCCTTCCAACTGCCCATTGCGCCAGGCTCCAGCACCTTCAGCCTCAGCAGACCACACCCCAGAGAGAGCTTCTCTTCCAGTGCAAGCACTTTTTAAAAGCTGAGTAGAGGGCCGTTGGTCCTATCAAACAGTGAAACATCACTTCCCTGCCCCTGCTCCCTCCTTCTTGCCCAGCCTCTGGGTTTGTTCAAAATGGCGTCGTCCAGTGTCTCTGGCCACATGGCCTCTGAAACCCAACTCCTTCCCTCCTTGGTGCAGCCTGGTGCCTGGCACCTAGTGATGGATGAGCCTGTAGCCCCACCCATCATCTCTTCATGGAGAGTAGCCCCTCACTTGTGGAAGAAAGGTTATCAATCCATCCAGCTGAGGTCAGCCCTCAGCCTGGGTCTGGTCATGGCTGGCTCAGAGAAATATGACAGTTCTGGATTACCCAAAAGCAGTACAAATATGACTTTGGACTCTGCAGAATACTTATTTTCACATCCGCTACAGTGGACTTAAGCACGTGTCTGGAATCTGTAAACCTAAGGGAAGTTATTCTAGCCCATAGGCTCCACATTCCCATAGGGGAATAATGAAGTAAAAAAACAGTAAGACACACTGACTTTCCCTGGCATGTTTCTTTCCAGTGTATAAAGCCTATTCCAGGTCACCACCCAATACTGCATAAGTTCTGCCATACCATTCACTTTGTAGCTGCTCCTGGACTGCGCACGCTAGGAATCTCCCCTGCGCAGCCCGTACACGTGTGCACACGCATGTACACATGTTTTTGCATGAAACCAGCCTGGTTCTCCATACTCCAGCTGCTGTGCAGCGGCCTGGTCAAGCCAGGGGGACACCAGTAAAATCCCCATGCAGTCTCTTACATCCTGAGTTCACTGTGGGTGAGTCCCACCTTATGAGGCTCCCCCACCGTAAAAGCTCAACAATCAGGTGCTCAAAAAGTGAAAAATCCAGGCGGTCCATAGTGTCAGAACCACCATCTAACAGCCCCACAATCGATTCTTCATTAGAAAAAAATAAGAAAGACACCGACACTGCTAAAGCCATGGGGGCATTACAGCTACCCTCTAACAGAGGTTCTTTTCGTCGCTCCTTTTATAGGGGAGGCTCAAAGGCGGGTGCATCAGAAAACACCGCCTCGTCTTATAAAAGCCCCTATCAATCCTCCTCATACAGAGGATATTTTCGGGGAGTATACAAAGGAAATAACACTAGAGGAAGAGGCAGAAGAAACTCCACCCGAACTTCCCCTACCACCAAACAGTGACTTCCCTCCACTACCCCCCGATCATTCCACTCATGTCGGGGAGCGGCTAACACAGTTCCTACCTGTCTGGAATTCAATCACAACAGACAAGTGGGTAAGACACATTATCCAGTATAGCTACTGCCTGGAACTCGCCTCTACGCCCCCAAACATTCCTCCCAGACAACGTCCAATGTCCACGGAACATCTAACACTTCTCAAACAAGAAGTTTTCTCTCTATTACAAAAACATGCAATAGAATCCGTCCCGCTGCCTCACCAAGGTACAGGGGTTTACTCCCTATATTTTCTAATCCCAAAAAAAGATGGCTGTCTCAGTCCCATATTGGACCTCAGACCACTAGACCTCTACATTCAGTCAGACCACTTCCACATGGTCACTCTCCAACAGGTGCTTCCACTACTTCAACAGGGAAACTTTCTCTCCACTCTGGATTTGATTTAAAGGACGCCTACTTTCATTTTCCCATTCACCCCGCTCACAGGCAATATCTCAAGTTTGTGGTAGATGGTCAACACTACTAGTTCAAGGTCCTCCCATTCGGGGTGACTACAGCACCCGGAGTCTTTACCAAGTGTCTTGCAGTAGTTGCAGCCCACTTAAGAAGACAACACATTCACGTTTTCCCTTATCTAGACGACTTGCTTATTAGAGCCAAGTCACACAGCAGCTGTGTGCACCACACATACAAAACAATCCAACTGCTTCACCACTTGGGATTCACAATAAACCTCACCAAATCCCACCTCCAACCATCCAACATACAACAATATCTAGGGGCTGCAATAGACACTTCAAAAGCTCTAGCATACCCCAATCCAGTCCGGATAAGTACCATACCAGCTCTAATACAAAGATTTCAACCTCAACACTCACTACCAGCGCGAGTGTTTATGCAGTTAATCGGGATGATGGCCTCTTGCATTTTCATCGTCCCTTATGCAAGACTCCAAATGTGTCCCTTACAGGAGTGTTTGGCACGTCGGTGGAACCAGGCTCAAGGTCAGCTAACCGATCTGGTGTTGGTAGATGACCGCACCCCATTGCTCTCTGCAATGGTGGAACACACAAAACCTTTCAAAAGGGCGGCTGTTTCTTGACCCGGTTCCACAGATAGTACTAACAACAAACGCATCGCTCACCGGCTGGGGAGCTCCTCTTCAAACTCATACTATTCAAGGCATATGGACCCCTCAACAAAAACAATTCCACATAAATTACCTGGAATTGTTGGCAATCTTCCTAGCGTTAAAATCTTTTCAACTGCAGCTCCTAAGCAAAGCTGTCCTGGTGCGCACAGACATGACAGCAATGTACTACATACAGAAACAAGGAGGGACACACTCTCTCCAGCTATAACACCTAGCTCAAAGCATATGGAAATGGGCCATTCCTTAAAAAATAGATCTCCTTGCAGAACACCTCCCAGGAGTACACAATCAAATTGCAGATCTACTCAGTCGCCAACAACAGCAGATATACAAATGGGAACTTCACCCTCAATTTCTACTTCCATTCTTTCAAATGTGGGGCCACCCAGAAATAGACCAGTTTGCCACACACCAAAATGCAAAATGCCCAAGCTTCGCATCCAGGTATCCACACCCATTGTCCAAGGGCAATGTGCTATGGATGAACTAGTCAGACAAATCTGCTTACGCTTTTCCGCCTCTCCCACTCACTCCACTAGTGGTTCGGAAACTCAAACAGCATTCCCTCACAATGGTCCTGGTTGCTGCAACATGAGCCCGACAACCATGGTTCACAACCCTCTTGGAACTAGCAGTAGTTCCTAATCGAAAGCTACGCCTCTCACCCAAGCTTCTCACTCAGAACCATGGAGAGATAAGGCATCCAGATCTCAATCAACTCAACCTTGCGATCTGGCACCTGAAGTCCTAGAGTTTGGCTACCTTAATTTACCCCCAGACTGCATGAACATAATGAAAGAGGCTAGACATCCTACCACTAGAGCTTGCTATACCGCAAAGTGGAAAAGATTTGTAATTTACTGTACAAATAACAAAATCAACCCACTAGATGCTTCCATTCAAGACATCATCTGATACCTTTTCCATCTACAACAGTGTAACCTAGCGTATACATCCATTAGAATACATCTTGCGGCAATAGCAGCCTATCTTCAAAACAGACATGTGTCTTTGTTTAGGGTACCAGCTATCAAGGCATTTATGGAAGGACTTAAAAGAATAATTCCACCTAGAGTTCCACCCTTTCCAGTATGGAACCTAAATGTGGTACTTACCAGACTCATGGGTCCCCCATTTGAACCTATGCATAAATGCTAATTGCAATTTCTGTCATGGAAAGTAGCTTTCCTAGTTGCGATCGCCTCTCTGAGAAGAGTCCGTGAACTCCAGGCATTAACCATACAAGAACCATGTCTTAAAATCCATCATAACAAAGTGGTTCTAACGACTAATCCAAAATTTCTACCTAAAGTCATCTCTGCTTTCCACCTTAACCAGTCTTCAGAGCTCCCAGTGTTTTTCCCTCTACCAGACTCAGTAGCAGAACGGGCTCATCTGCTAGAGACTACTAGCCGCAGATTCCTTAACGTAGAATTATCCCCAGGCGTGAGGCTGGATCTGGAAATTTTTTCCCACAGCATCTCTGCGCGCCGAGGGCATCACCACGTGACTCCGCCCTGACGTCATCCGCGGACGTGACGTCAGCGAGGTCACATAAGTCCCAACCCGGCGCGCTGACGTCAGTTTCCTTCTTTTCCACGTGCAACGCGGATCCGGAGTGTGTTCCCTTGACCTGTTTTCAGGCCTCTTTTAACGCCTTTGCGTTGGGGAACAGTGTGCAATGCCTTCGGGTTTCAAGAAGTGTGCTTCTTATTCACGTCAAATGTCGGCGACGGACCCTCACTCTATTTGTATGTGGTGTTTGGGCGAGCACCATGATTCTACGGACTGCGAAGCTTGTCAGCATCTCAAGCCGAAGTCACGGCAGGAGCGCTGGATAAAATTGCTTTTGGCCTGCTTGTCCAGATCGGTCTCATCACAGCGCCCGTCCCCTACCTCGGAAGGGTCCAGAAGCTGCCGATTCTGGCTGCGGTGTCTTCTTTCGCCAAGGCCCCATGGGCGTCGCTCGCCCGTCGGTAAGTCCTGCAGCTTGCCTCTGAGGCCCTGTCCTCAATCTGCAGAGGGCGCCGGTTCCTCTCAGGACGTGCGCCCTCGTCCGTTGCCACCCGATCCGCTGTTTCCTGGCATTGGGGCGACAAGGGCCCAAATGAAGGCCTGCGCTATGGTTCTGCAGACTTCTTTGGGCCCCCCTCCTCTCCTTGGGACGTCTGCAGATCCCTCGCCATGCGTGGGGCCTTCTGCGGACTCGCCGGCGGCTTCACCCCTGGCGCTGACGAGTTCGGCTTCAGGTTTTGGAGGTGGACCCACAGCGTCCCCACCTCGCCGCAAAATGCAGCGGGGTTCCTTGTGGTGTCGCAGGAGTTCGCTGGGATTCACGGCTCGTCCCCGAGTCCCCCTCGGTCCTCTGGGCAGGCGGCTGTCTTCCCAATGGCCGAACCAACGCCTTTCCGGTGGTGGCGGCTTCCCTTTCCGGCCCTGGCGACGCCGCGGGTGGAAGCCGGGATCCAGGGCAACTCCCCGAGTTCCCCTCGGTCCACTGCGCAGGCGGCTGCCTCGTCGGAGGTCGTGCCGGCGCCTTTTTGTCGCCGTTCATTGGCCGCTTGAGGGCTGACCACACCCCTTTCTTCTCTGAGGCACGTGGTGGTGTAGGTCGACTCTGCACGCCAGTGCCCATAGCGGACTGCCCGGCGCCGTCCTGACGTCGGATCGTCGACTCTTCTCCGGATGTCCCTTCATCTCCAGAGGATTGTCGTCTCCTCTTCACCGGAGACTGGACGCCGCATCGTGGCTTTTTCCCCGGCGGCTTACAGGGCGGGTTCTACGCCGTCTCTGTGTCCGCAGCCCCCGGACCCGCTCTTCCACACCTTGCAGTTGGTTGCCCCACCGGCTTCTCCACCTTCTCCGGAGACCCCTCAGGCCCCTCACTCGTCCATGGGTCTTCCATCCCACAGGGGCTGTCCACTTCTTCCACCAGCAGGGCATGGGGACGGGCGGCTTAGCTTGCAGCCTTCGCCCATGGGAGAGTTGCTCTCTTCCCCACGACGCCCTAGGGAGGCGAGTGTGGCCTTTGTCCGGGCCATCGCCACGGCCGCCGGCATTTTGCAGATGGGCAACCCGGTCGCTCCACTCCCAATGGACCACTTGTTCGAGGTTCTTCACCAGGGCTCTGGTGGAGGGGAGCCTCTACTTCCATTTGAAGCTTCGCTCCACGACTCGCTTCTGGGGGCCTGGGGACGTCCTGCTACAGGGGATCCGGTGCCTCAGCCGCTCCTCCACTGCCACCGTCCTGGCCCGCACTGTCCAGTCTGCCTTTTTTCCCACCCCTCTGCCTAGGGCCCTGTCCTGCAGACTGCTTTTCCTTCCTTGCCTTCAGTGTTGCTCCTTCCGTCACGGGAGGCCCGGTGGTAGGACTCCTGGGGGCGTAACATTTTCGCTTCCACTAGTGCTGCTCTGCGCGCGCTCAACACACTTTGTGTGTTGGCCAGGGCTACCTCCGACCTATGGGATTCCGCAGAGTCCCTTCTGTCTCACACCTTCCACGAAGGTGCCCGTGCTGATCTGCGGCACCGTGTGCTGGACAGTCGGGAGTTGGCTGCATTTATTCTCCGTTCGGCCTTGAAAGTTTCTGATACTCTCGCCCGCGCTATGGCGAGTTCTGTGGCCCTCCGCCGCCATGCTTAGTTGCAGGATAGCGTCTTTCCGGAGAATATTCAGGAGCATCTTGTTGACCTGCCTTTTGATGGGCTTCTTTTATTTAACACCCATGCGGACTCCGCTATTCAAGGACTTCTTGCGGGGCTCCGTCCTCCTTCCCCTCCGTAAGCTTCTGCTTGTCGGTCCTCAGGTGTCTTATGGGAGGTGTTTATCTCACCTTTCTCATTGGGCCTGGTGTTTAGGTTGGGGAATGCCTTTGGGGTCGTTACGTTTGCCCTTCTGTACATTTGGCTGCTGGTACAGCCCTTCAACTTTTGTGTGATTTTAGGCTGTTAGTGCACCCGTATAGGTCCTCAGGTTGGACCATCTGTGTATTTTTGGGCTGATTGGTAATCCGCCTGTGGTGATGCCTACAGGTATTTTCTGTTGTTGGCCTCTGCTGCGGGTTTCCCTAAGAGGTGTTCCCCGGTTTTGTTTCGGGACGTGTCATACCCTAGGTGGGGTACTTGTAGGCTATTGTATAGCTCTATCCTACGCTAAACGGGTGTGGATACCCTCTCGGATTTCTCGCGTTTCCTGGCGTCCCTGTATGCCGCTTGGGCCGGTCTCTTTTTTTCTCTTCCGCCTTGGTGCAGCATGCGCTGCTCCAGGTTCTGTCCTGCCCAGTATACCATGGTGTTTCTACCCTTCTTCTGCAGGGATTGCCTCTCATACGTTTTGCCCATTTTCCTGCGGGATATTTGCTTCCTTCCCTCTTCAGGTGCTGGGTCGACAGACCGACTTTTGTCGTGCTGTCTACGGTGTCGTGTCTTGGTGTTTCCACCTTATTTTCTGACGTTTCGGCCTGGTCCTCTGCCTTGTGTTCCAAGGGAGCTATGTTTTTTCCTAGTGTTCTCCTGTGTTCTGGTTCTTCTCCTCTTTATCTTCTGGCCGGTCCCACTTCTCTTCGTGGGCTGGGTTGTGCCACTGGGATGGTCCCTCTCTGAGGCTTATTCTGGGGTTCCCTTGCCTCTGTCTTCGTCTTGCGCTCGGCTTGTTCTGGGCACACTGCTTCATTGTATTACCAGCCGCCTGCTGCGCACGCCTGGTGGTTATGGTCCGCCTCCGTGGGCGTCGGCGTGTGTCCGTGTGCTCCTGTCCCTTGCTTTGCTGGAGTTTTGCCCAACTGTGTCTTCCTTCTCACGTCTGCGCTTATCGACTGTGGGGGCCGTTCCTGCCTTGTCCCCTTCCTCGGACTGATAACCGTTCAGATGCCCCCTTCGATCTGTGTGTTTTCCTGAGGTGGTCTATGCCTCCGTTCCACCTCTTCTCCTTGGATTTTGCGGGTGGTTCTTTTCTTCCTTTGGTACTCGCTTGGTGCCATTTGTCCCTCCGGGGTTTCTGGCGGACGCCCCCTTTGCCACTCGGGTAGGCTTGTGGTATCCTGGCCTTCCCTTCTCCTTGTTCTTGCTTACTTCTACTTGGTGAGGGCTGGCTGTCCTTCCTGTCCCCGTAACACATTCCCTGTTGGGCCCCTGTGTTCTTCCCAGCTGGTGAGGTTCTCTCGCAGACCCTCCTCCCCTCTGGGTATGGCCAGGGTATCTATTATACGTTAAGGAATCTGCGGCTAGTAATCTATCAGATGTACAAGTTACTTACCTTCGGTAATGATGTATCTGGTAGAGACGATTCTTGCCGCAGATTCCTTTAAGGCCCGCCCTTCCTCCCCGTTCTGCGAGGACCCTTCAGCTCGGTCTTCTGCACTCACCTCCCTCCGGGTGGCTTTGTCTCCTGCGAGTGCCCTCTTTCACTTCCTCCCTGGCAGGATGATTCGTTCGGTTTCTTTGTTCCTTTGTTCCACTCCTTAATTTCTGGTTATTGGACAATAGGCTCATGTGTACTTCTGCATCGCTCCACCCTGGTTGTTCCAGGATGGGGCCTCCTCATAATCTTCCCCTTTTTTCCATTGCTTGGGGTTTCTGAGTCCTCTGTAGTCCTCTGGTTTTGGGTTTCTTGGCCGTGCCTCAGTCTTTAGTTTTTTTCAGGGGATACGACACTCTTTGATGGTGTTTTCTTGGGGTGATTTGTCGTTACTCCTCTGTTTCAAACTTGTTGCCCTTCTCTGTTATAGGTTGGAGACTTTCTGTCATCTGCCGTAACGTTTTTCACATGTTTTTCTACCTCCAGGGAGGATATAGCCTTCGCTTTGCAGTGTTACTTCTCAGGGCGATGCTCTGCTCTTTTCCTTTCATGACTTTCGGTAACTCAGTGCTGGCACTGTTCCTCATGGTATTGTTCCTCACCATTCGTTACTTCCCTTTCTGTTTCACTGATTTTTAGCACACTGTTCCCATACTCTCACAGTTTTGTTTGTGATGGCTCCGCGTTGAGGCGCGGAAAAGTTCGTCAGCGCGCCGGGGTGGGACTTATCTGACCTCTCTGATGTCACTTCCGCGGACGACGTTAGGGCGGAGTCACGTGGTGACCCCCCCGGCACGCAGACATGTTGTGGCAAAAATATTCCGGACCCAGTCTCACGCCTGGGGATAATTCGACGTTAAGGAATCTGCGGTTAGAATCGTCTCTACCAGATACATCATTACCGAAGGTAAGTAACTTGTACTTCACACACTAAACGTAAAAAGAGCAATACTTTACTACATTGAAAGAACAAAATCCTTTTGAAAAACTAAACAACTTTTGGTGGCTTTCTCCCCATCTCATAAAGGCAATCCTATGTCAAAAACAGGGATTGCAAGGTGGATTGTTAAATGTATTCAAATATGCTATGCGAAAGCCAAACGCACCTTAACCATTCCCCCTAGGGCTCACTCCACACGAGAACTAGGGGCATCTATGGCATTCTTAGGGAACATTCCCCTAGATGACATTTGCAAAGCAGAAATCTGATAGAGACTACTAGCCGCAGATTCCTTCACGTAGAATTATCCCCAGGCGTGAGACTGGATCCGGAAACCTTTTTGCCCAGCATCCCTGCGCGCCGGGGGGACGGCATCACGTGGCTCCACACAGGCGTCGTCCGTGCACGTGACATCAGCGAGGTCACATAAGTCCCACCCCAGCGCACCTATGTCAGTTTTTTTCCTTTTCCGTGTGCAACGCGGATCCGGCTTGTGCTCTGGGCCTCTGCTATTGTTGCATGTGTGCGAATGCCTTGGGGCTTTAAAACTTGTTAGTCGTGTGGCCACCTCATGTCGGCGACGGATCCTCGCCTCATCTGTATGTGGTGTTTGTGGAGCACCACGACTCCACTGATTGTGAGGCGTGTCAGCAGATGAAGCCAAAGTCCAGGCGTGAATGCCGGATGAAACTTCTGTCGGCTCGGGTGTCTAGGTCAGCGGCGGCGTCTCGGCCAGGCCCTGAGGAGGGCTCTTGGACCCGCGGCTTCCCTCGCTGGCTTCGATCTTCTCCCAGGTCATAAGTGCGCCGCTCACCTCTTGGTAAGTGTCGCAGTTTGTCCCCGAGGATCGGGTTGCGGCCTGTCGGGGCGTGGGCTCTCTGCGGGGGGTGCAGCCCCACATGTCTTCCACTTATCCGCCGTTTCCCGGAGTGGGGGCGACCAGAGCCCTGATGGAGACATATGCGGCGGCTTTGCAGGCCTCGCTGGCTTCTCCTCCTCCTTCTTCTCCTGGGACGTCGGCGGATCCCTTGCAGTGTGCGGGGCCCTCTGTGGCGGCTCCGGCCCCGGCTGGTTTGGATCCAGGATTGGAGGATGGGGTGCGGCCCTTCGGGGATCCCTCCCTCTGATCACGGCGCCTCTGCTTCGCGCAAACTCCCACGGGAGTCCCTGTGGTGTCGCAGGAGGTCGCCGGGGCTCGGGTCGCACCCCCGAGCCCCTCTCGGTTGTCGGGACAGGCGGCGACCTTGTCCGAGGCCGAGGTGACGCCGCTATGGTGCCGGCAGCTACTGGCCCTGGCGGCGCCACAGTGGTAGGCAGACCGCCCATCTCGCACTGTCACAAGTCGCGGTTGGCGGGGATCTTGTTCCTCCCTGGGCCTTCTCGTCCCATCGCGCAGGCGACTGCCTCGTTGGAGGTCGGGTCGGCGCCGTCCATTCGCTACTCAGGTCCAGCTCCAGTGTCTTGCGCCGGGTGCTGTGTCGGAAGTCGCCTCGGCGTCTCCTCCGGCGCCGGTCAGCGATGGTGTCCTGCCTCAGGTTGCGGACTTTTCAGTGCCGGGCCGACGTCGGGTCGTTGACTCGTCTTCGGATGCCTCCTCTTCCCCAGAGGTTCAGTGGTTGCTGGTGTCATCCTCGCCACGACCGCGGTCTTTGCCGGAGGAGCCGCAAGCGCCCCACTCTTCGGTCCCTCTTCCTTCCTTTCGGCCTTGGCCATTCCTTCCTCCGGTTGGCTTCGGGGATGGCCGCCTTAGCTTGCAGCCATCACCTAACGAGGAGCTGCTTTCCCCTCCGCGGGGCCCTAGGCAGGCGAGTGCGGCTTTCGCCTGCGCTGTTTCCACGGTTGTGAGAATTTTGCGCATGGGTGATCCAGCTGCCCATTTTTCTGCAGATCATCTTCTGGAGGTTCTCCATCAGGATTCTGGTGGTAGGGAACTGTTACTTCCCTTCGAGGGTTCACTTCACTCTTCTCTCTTGGGGACTTGGGGCCGTCCCGCCACGGGGGACCCGGTGCCCCAGCACCTTCTGCACCGCCACCATCCGGCACTCTGTGATCCGGTGTGCCTTTCTCTTCACCCTTCGACCAGAGGCCCCCTTTTACAGTCTGCCTTTCCTGCTTTGCCGCTGCTGTTGTCTCCCCCTTCCCGGGAGGTCCGCTGGCAGGACTCTTGGGGGCGCAATATGTTTGCCTCAACCAGTGCGGCTCTGCGGGCCCTTAACACACTTCGTGTTTTGGCTAGGGCCACTTCTTGCTTGTGGGACTCGGCGGAGTCACTAATGTCTTCCGCTTCTCAGGAGGGTGCTTGTGTGGAATTGAGACATCACGTCTTGGATGGTCGGAAGCTGGCGGCGTTTATCCTTCGTTCTGCTCTGGACATCTCGGAGGTGTTGGGTCGTGCCATGGCTTCTTAGGTTGCCCTTCGTCACCATGCCTTGCTTCGGGACAGTGTGTTCCCAGAGAATGTTCGTGAATGGCTGGTGGACCTTCCCTTCAATGGTGCTCTTTTGTTCCATGCTCCTGCGGACTCAGCCATCCAGAGGTTCTTGGCGGGGCTTTGTCCTCCTTCTTCTCCTCCCCCTCCTTCTTCTCCTCCTCTTTGACCTGCGTGTTGCTCTGGTTCTTGGAGCTGTTCTTCCGTTGGGGCGGGTCGCCCCGGTTGTCTGGCTGAGGTTGTGGTTCTGTTGGCTACTGCGTTCCCCTCTGGCTACTTGATAGGCCTCTTGGGGTTTTTTTTGCCGCAGGTCTTTTTTGTTGTCCTCTGCTGCGGAAGTTTCTTCCTAAGAGGCTCCCATGTCTTGGGATCTGACAAGCCCCATGTGGGGCAGGGTTGGCTGTTATATAGCCCTGGTATGTGCTGGGGTGTCGTGGTCGCCTGGGGGCTTCTGCTCTTCGTGGCGTTATGGTATGTTGCGAATGCAACCTTTTTCTCCACCTTTTTGCTTTGAGTGTTCGTTCTGTTGTGTCCCTGGCGTCTGGCGGTGCTTGCCAGTGCCGCCCTCTTGTTCTTTCTGCGCTGTTGTGCCTTTTTGGGGCTTTAGTGGGACTGTTATCCTGCCTTCTCTGCTGCTTCCAGTGGGCCTGGTGGGGGGGATGGTCCCTGACTTCTGGACCCTCTTGTGGGCGCAGTTTGCCCCTGCGGGGTGTTGGACGATTCTTCCTGGGTGACCTTGAGTTCCCCTTTTGGGCGTCCGCCTGCTCCTTGCCGCCAGCGCCATCCTGTCTAAGATTGCCTCTGCTCTTCCTCTTCTCCTTGGAGTCTCTAGGTTGCTCTTCTCCTTCGGTGCTCCTTTCCTTGCCTTGGCCTTGGGCGGAGGTTTTGTTGCTTCGCGTGGGGTGTTTGGCCTCTTTGTGCCTTGCCTTGTTTCCTCTGCTGAGTGGGGACTGGCTATCTTCTTAAAATCGTTTCCCCTTGCCTGGTACTGAAGTGCCGGGTGCTGCTCTTTACGGTGTTGTGCCTCACCATTCTCTTTTGCTGCTCTTTCACACACTGTTGCTATACTCTCACAGTTTTGTCTGCTGACTCCGCGTTGTGGCGCGGAAAAGTTCTCCGAAGAAAACAGATACAGGCGTGCCGGGGTGGGACTTATGTGACCTGGCTGACGTCACGTGCGCGGACGACGCCTAGGCGGAGCCGCGTGATATCATCCCCCCCGGCGCGCAGGGATGCTGGGCAAAAAGTTTTCCAGATCCCGTCTCACGCCTGGGGATAATTCTACGTCAAGGAATCTGCGGCTAGAATCGTCTCTACCAGATACATAGTTACCGAAGGTAAGTAACTCGTACTCTTGTTCTACACCTCACACATTCACAAAACACTATTGTGTAGATGTGCAAGCAAAACAACAAGCCAGTGTGGGCCAGGCTGTATTAAGAACACTTTTTCAAACCACTGCAACAGATACAGGTATCCACCGCTAAGGAGGTAACTGCTGTATAGTCTATGCACAAGTATTCAATCTACAGCTCATATGCCTCTAATGGAAAATGCTACTTACCAGTATGCATCTGTTCTTGGCATATAGGGCTGTAGATTAGTATACACACACCCACCTCCCCGTATACCTCTGTCTGTTCCAGTACTATCTTACTTAGATACATTACACATGGACATCCTTTTCTATTTCTTACTAACTCCATCACGACCCTATATGGCAAAACAATCTGAAGATGGAGTTGATGCCCATGCGCACTTGTCCTAAGGAGGAGTCACCTACCTCGTGACTACAAAAGACTTCTTCCAAGACAAGCCCAACACCAGATGCCGATCTATGCACAAGTATATGAATCTACAGCTCTACTTGCCAAGAACAGATGCATACTGGTAAGTAGCATTTTCCTTCTGGTAGGCTAGGGCATGTGCAAAAGCCAGGCAGAAACCACCATTCTAGTTAGGATAAGGGAGTTACACTCCTATAATAACCCCTGCTCACCCCCTAGATAGCTTGGCACGAGCACTCAGGCTTATCTTAGAGGCAGTGTGTAAAGCATTGCACATAACCAACAGTAATACAGTGGAAGCATACAAAAGGACACCACACCAGTTCAGAAAAATATCTCAATATTTGTATGTACTTAAGACAAGACCAAAAACAATAAAACTCCACAATACAGTACTTAAAAGTCTTCAGTTATTAAAATATGCTTGAAAAACAGTTCCTTGATGTCGATAGCTCTGTCTGGGGCTATCACGGCATCGTGAGCAAACAAATCAAAACATTTCTGGGTGACAACGGCGTCGCGGGCCAGCTACGGTGTCGGGAAAACCCGCAAACAGTACCTTTTAGAAATGCAGGGCGTCGGTGACCTCTCGTTGAGCTTCCGAAAGCACGGCATCCGCAGGCCTTGGCTCTGGAGTTCAGTGTAGGAGTCGTCAGGGCCTTTGAAATCACACGCGTTGCAGATCGAGCTCCTCTCTGTTGAAGTCAGGAGTGCTGGTGTCGGGTGCTGCAGTGCGAAGTGCAGCGGTGAGGCGTGCGGTGCCCTCAGGTCGCGGTGCGAGCTGCGGCTCCTTGGCATCATCAGATGGCATCGTCGGTGAGACCAGGGTCATGGTGCGAAGTGAATGCGGTGCTCGTCGCGGCGCTGGCAGGTGGCGGTGAAGCAGCATCATCATTGTTGCTGAAGCGCTGTTGTCTGCTGACGAACTGGAATTGATGGCTCCTGAGTTGGTAGGCCAAGGCTTCGGTGTGGAATGAGAGTGGTGCGTTATGTAACTTTACAAGCGGTGCCCTCGAACCACGGTGCAAGCAGCGGCGTAGATTTCGGTGTAGAGCGTTGTCGTCAAGACACCAAGGCGTCGACATGAAGCGGTGCGGAGTGTGGGGCCCACAGGTCGCGGTGCGAACAGCGGCTCGGTGGCGGTGTCAGCAGGCGTCGTCGGTGAGACCAGGATCGCGTTGCAGCGGTGCCCTCTGCGCTGCCTTCAGGACACGAAGTCAGCAGCGGCGTCGTAGACTTGCTTTTGCTTCTGTTGCAGCACAAAACACACTGTCCCCAGTGCTGAGGGCAGAAAAGCTTCAAGTCTTCGCTGGTCCTGAGACTTCTCTACTTCAAGTCCTTGGAGAAACTCACAAAGTAGTTTGCAGAAAGTCCAGTTCTTTCACTGCATAAGTCAGAAGCAGCCACTGCAGGCTAACACAGCAAAGCACACAGCAAAGTGGTAGTTCCTCCTCACAGCTTCTCCAGGTCTTCTTCTTTGCAGTCTTCTTGGTCCAAAAGAGTTCTAAAGTTCAGGGGTCTGAGCCCCAATATTTATATCCCAAAATCCTTTGATCTCTGAGGCAGAGAGTGTCTGTGCCCAGCCAGAACCAGTTCTGCCTTCTCTGGTGTGACTTCCTGGCAGGAGGTGGAGACGGCATGATCAGAGGCAGACCAGGCCCTTTGAGGTGCAAGACAATCTCCTCTTCTTTCCCCAATTGCAGCCCAGGTCTATTCAGCCCTTTCCTGACCCACCTAGACAATCTGGAGCCACTCCTGCTCCCCAGCCTTCTGTCATCCAAAACCTAGACAGGCAATCCACATTCCAGCAGCGGCACACGGGATGACTGAGCAAGAAAACACCTACTTTCTAAAAGTGGTATTTTCTAACGCAGAATGTACAAATCACCTTCACTAAAAGATGCATCTTTAGATTCTGAGTTCAGGCATACTAAACTTTATTTTCCTACCTAATTCCCCGGGCCAGGTATGTTTATAAGATGTTATAAACAAACTCCCCATTCCGTCCTATGGGGTACAGGTAGCCTTGCAATAGCGAAAAACAAAATTGACCGTAATTCGCTATCAGGATATTCCACACATGCCAGGGCATGTCCTACCTTACACATACACTGCACCCGACCCACAGGGATAATTTGAGCCTACCTTAGGGGTGGCTGGCATGTAAGAAAAGGGAAGCTGAGGCACTGGCAAGTGTGTGCACTGGCCAAGTTGACGTGGCAGTTACAAACTGCTCGCTGACTCCGCAATGGTGGGTCGGAGTTACCTTTTCAGGGCTACTCACGTGGTTGGCACAATCTCAAAGAGACACGTTAGTGATAGATTGCTTACCTTTGAATATCCCCAGGTGTCAGACTGGATCTGGAAAGTTTTTTCGTCAGCAGTACCCTTGCATGTCGGTAGGTGTCGTAGTGCGACTCCGCGTACGTCGCTGGCGTCATAGTCGCCGAGATGACGTCGTTGGAGCTACTTAGACGCACCCACGCGCGCTGACGTCAGTTCTTTCTTTTTCCGCGCCAGCAAGCACAGTTCCGAGAGAGAGCGGTACTCCTAGTTAATACTTTAACTTGGTTTATGAGAACTTGTTTCTCTTGTTTTGTCGAGTACTTGACTCCTGGTGCAGTAGGGATGCCCGGGTTTAAGTCTTGTAGGACCTGCCGTCGGAACATGTCGGTGGCGGACCCGCACGACGTGCGTCTCTTCAGCTTGGGGCACGCCCATGACCCCGAGGCGTGTCCCGAATGTCGGGCCATGGCGCCAAAAGCTTTGCAGGAGTATTCCTGAAAGTTATTGGAGACCGGCAATCGGTTCCGTGCCCATCGAGGTCCCGCTCCCTTGGGAGGTCGAGGGACCGGTCGCAGAGCCGACACCATCGCTTGTCGGAGTCGGGGACAGGTAAGTCACGGCGCCATAAAAAGTCGAAGAAGCAACGTCGCTCTTTGTCTACCCCTCACCGGTCGCGGGGCACGGTGGAGGGGGCGGGTGGTCACTCCCCTGCGCCTCCGGTGGAGCCTCCGTTGTTACCTGTGGCCTACCTGCCTTTCCCGGGCCCGCACGTGACTTCAGAACAAGTACAGGTATTCCTGTCGGCCATGCGCCATTTGTTTCCCCTCATCGGATACCTCCGGAGCGCCTTCGGGCCCCGTGAACCCGTGGTGTGGTTCTGCCCCCGTACTGCCCCCTCTGGCCCCAGCTACACTGGCACGATACCCTGGGGCGCCGCTGGCTCAGGCCTCTGCGCCGTCGGCTCCGGCCTGGGCACCGGAGCCGGCCCAGACGCTGCCTCCGGCGGTGGGTCCAACTCCGGACACGACGCCGTTACCTACGGGGATGGACTACGTCGAGCCTGGATTGGTCTATTGTCCTCCGATTCCAATTTCAGGTGGTGAGTTTATTCCCTTTCCCCGGGCCCCTCGTCCTTACCAACCTCTTACACAGCCGGTGGACAAAGGGGAGTACTGGGAGGGGTCCGAGGACCCTCTCGCAGCTCAATGCGTGGATGGACCGGATTGGAAGGGTGATATAGAAGGTCCAGGCAATCTGTATTTCTCTCCACACCCTGGTACACTGTCCCCTGCTTCTGTGGCTACGGAAGAGGTTGGGACTTTTTTCTGTTGTGTTGGGTAGAGCGGCTTAGGCTCTTAACCTCGAGCTCCCATCTGTGCTTATCGGGAACAATCTCCTGACTGAGGTACTGCAGGCAGCAACCTACTCTGCAGAGCCGCTGCTGCCTTTTAATGACGAGCTTACAGACATTCTGTTAAGCACCTGGACCAAACCTAACACAGAGTTCCTGTGGATAACACTGTGGCACGATGTCATCGCCCGGCCCTGGGCGGCCCCAGTTTTCTCACGCAATACCGAACGCCTGAGAGAGTCTGGTGGTCCAGGCCTTTGCCTCTCTGGGCGCGTTCCCTTCCGGGCCTTCAGACAAGGAATCTAAAAAAACTGGAGCAGTTTGTGAAAAAGATTTTCACCTCTGCCAGTTCCGGGTTGCGAGCGGTGAATACTGCGTACCTGTTGGGTCACTATTCCCACTCTGTGAGGGACACAGTCGCACAGGTGTTGCCTCAGTCTCCAGTGGAGGCTCAGCCAGTGCTCTCCCAGGCCATTGCCAAAGGGAGGGATGCTGTACAATTTACTATCCGTTGTGGTCTTGACACAGCCGACTTACCTGTCGGGGCTATTACCACTACGGTGGGCCTACGCCGTTATGCTTGGCTCAGAACTACTGGCTTCTCACGGGATGTCCAGGCCACTTTTTTGGACATGCACTTTGATGGCACACGCCATTTTGGTGACAAGGCAGATAGCACTTTGGAGCGCTTTAAGGACTCCCGGGCTACAGTCCAGTCCTTAGGTCTTGCTACCACGCGCATTCCCGTGGGGTCTGCCTTTTGCTCTTTTCGAGGTCTGGGTTGAGGCGCCCAAACGAAAGGGGGCCATTGAGCGCGTTCCGAAGTCAGAAGTAGGTCATGGTTGTTATTCCCACTACTTGATTCCGAAGAAGGACAAGGGCCTGCGTCCTATCTTAGACCTCCGGAACGTCAACCACTTCCTCCGGAAGGAGAAGTTCAAGATGCTCACGCTTGCTCAGGTCTTGTCTGCCCTAGACCCGCAAGACTGGCTGCTGGCGTTGGACTTGCAGGATGCTTATTTTCATATCTCCATCCTGCCAGCCCACCGGCGTTACCTACAGTTCACGGTGGGCTACGAGCACTTTCACTTCACCGTGCTCCCTTTCGGCATTACCAGCGCCCCTCGGGTGTTCACGAAGGTGCTGGCGGTGGTCGCAGCTCATCTGCGCAGATCAGGGGTTTCAGTCTTCCCCTATCTCGACGACTGGCTATTGAAGGCGGGCTCGCCCCAGGCAGTCGTCTCCCACCTCCAGACTACAGCCGACCTCCTGTATTTCCCTCCTGGGATGGGGCGACCACATGGGAGAGGCAGAAATCAGAGGCCTCTGGTCTCCGGCGGAGTCCATGCTCCATATCAATCTTTTGGAGCTCAGGGAAATTCCTACTTGCGCTGAAAGCATTCTTTACCTCTGTCAAGGGGAGGGTAGTGCAGGTGTTTACAGATAACACAGCCGCCATGTGGTGCCGCAACAAGCAAGGCAGGGTGGGGTCGTGGACCCTCTATCAGGAGGCTCTGCGTCTCTGGACATGGCTGGAACTTCCTGCATTTCCTTGATGTTTCAACTCTTGGCAGGTTCCCTGAATGCCACGGCGGACAAACTCAGCCGCAGGTGCATGTTGGATCACAAATGGCGGCTTCACTCGGACATGGCACAAGGTCTCTTTCAGCAGTTTGGAGAACCTTGGTTAGATCTATTCGCCACCGAAGAGAAGCTCAATGTCAGCAGTTCTGCACGTTGGAGTTTCCAAGGCGGCACTCGGTCGGAGACGCTTTTCGTCGCGAGTGGAGTTGCGGTCTGTTGTACGCCTTTCCACCCATACCACTTCTACCCAGAGTGCTGAAGATCAGGCACGACCGGGCCCAAGTCATTCTTGTGGTACCGGACTGGGCTCGAAGAGTTTGGTATCCCGAGCTACTCAGTATGAGCGTGGATCCCCCGAACCGACTGCCTCTTCGGGAGGAGCAGCACGAGGGGACGGTCCACCACCCGAACCTGTCCAGCCTCCACCTCCTTGCATGGAGATTGAGCGGCGACAGTTGATTGCATTTGACTTGCCTCCTGAAGTCTGTAATGTGATTCTGGCAGCCAGGCGTCCCTCAACTAAAACTGTATAAGCCTGTCGGTGAAACAAGTTTGTGGCATGATACACAGCGAAAGCTGTAGATCTCCTTTCTGCCCCTCGTTCTGAGGTCCTATTGTTCCTCCTCTCTTTAGCCCAGCAGGGCTCTGCTCTGCTCAAGGGCTACCTTTATGCTCTTTCAGCCTTTCTCAGGCTGCCTGATCAGCTCTCCCTTTTCAAGTTCCCTGTTGTCAATAGATTTCTCAAATATATTATTCACCTTTTCCCTCCTATTCCTTGTGTGATGCCTCAGTTGGACTTGAACCTGGGTCTCACATACTTAAAGTGCGCTCCCTTGAACCCTCTTCATAACTGTCCTCAGCGGTTATTGACTTTGAAAACTGTCTTCCTGGTGGCCATCACCTCCGCTCGGCGTGTGAGTGAGCTCCAGGCTCTTTCATGTAAACCTCCTTTCCTGGCGATTCATCCAGACAAGGTTGTGCTTCGACTGCGTCCCTCCTTTCTACCAAAAGTAGTCTCTACCTTTCATCTCGGGCAAACTGTCACTATGCCCACTTTATTTCCACACCCTTCAAGAGAAGAGGAGAGGCTCCTCCGTCTGGACCCAAAACGTGCGCTTTTGTTCTATCTCAACCGCACACAACAGTTCCGGGTGGATGACCAGCTCTTTGTTGGCTACGTGGGCGCCAAGAAAGGCCAGGCTGTGCACAAGTGGACTATCTCCCGATGGGTTGTCCTGTGCATTAAAGCCTGTTACTCTCTGGCTAAAAAGGAACCTCCAGTAGAACTGCGCGCCCATTCTACCAGGGCGACCGCAGCTACTGGAGCATTGGCATGGGGTGTCCACCTGCAAGACATCTGTCAGGCAGCCACTTGGGCCTCGCTGCATACTTTCACTAAGCACTATTGCCTTGACAGTCAAGTCCATTGAGACAGCTTCTTTGGCCGTTCGGTTCTCCATGACTTTCGGGTGTAATCTCACTTCGCAGACTCACCACAGAGGTTGGTATTGCTTGGGTATGTATTCTAAGGTAAGGAATCTATCACCAACGTGTCTCTTTCAGATGCACAAGTTACTGTACGAGTCATTAGTTAGTGATAGATTCCTTACCGCCCGCCCATCCTCCCCGTTCTGCGGACTGTTCTCTAGGGTTCAGGTCATCCCTTTCAGGGCCCTAGTTCTATTGCACCAGTAGTTGGTCTCTGGCATGGCTGTGCGTTCCTGGCGCGGAAAAGTCATGTACAGAACTGGCGTCCACGCGCGTGGATGCGTCTAAGTAGCTCCAACGACGTCATCTCTGCGGCTGCGACGTACGCGGAGCCACACGACTACGCCTACCGACGCGCAGGGGTACTGCTGACAAAAACTTTCCGGATCCAGTCTGACAGTTATATCGTTACACAAGTAAGTAACTTGTGCATTCAAGCTATTATTCCGATGTTTCAGCATCTATCCTGGATTTTGGTAAGGCTGCCTCTTGCTAGTAACACATTCCTGTTGGCATAGGCAGGATGTGCAGTGGGACCTGAAGTCCCAGTGCATGCAGCATCAGGGGACTCTCTTCAACTTAGTGCAGATTTTAGCAGTAACTGCGTAAGACCTGCATTGCTGGCTAATAAACCGTGATGGGATCAGCGACATTCCCTCTTTCTCTTCTCCAACCAGAGTTGACTGTAGTGACAGATGCTTTACTCCTGGACTGGGGTGTCCATCTGGGAAAGGTGGAGATCAGAGAACTCTGATCTCCAGTGGAGTCAGGGCTCCACATCAACTTGCTGGAGCTACCAGTGATCTAGCTGGCATTGAAACTTGTTTTCCTTCGATCAAGGGAAGGTTGTGGGTACTGCAATAAACAGGGTGGGGTGGAGTCCTAGGCCCTGCATTTCTGGACATGGATAGAAACTCAAAGCATTTCCCTGGTGGTGCAGCACCTGGCACTGAACACCAAAGTGCACAGACTCAGCTGTCAGTGCATAGTAGACCAGGATTAGCATCTTTATCTGGAGGTGGTGCAAGGTCTCTTCCATGATTGAGGAGAACCTTGGTTAGATGTTTCTCACTGCTGAGGACGTGCAATTTCAGCAGGTCTGCATTCTGGAGTTTCCACAGTAGCTTTTTCTCAGGAACGCTTCTTGTCTTGAATGGAGATCAGGTCTCCTGTATGCCTTTCTGCCGATACCACATCTGCCCAGAGTTCTCAAGAAGATTGATAATGACCAGGCCAAAATCATGCTTGTGGCTCAGGATTGGGCACAGACACTTTGGGATCCCAAAGTCCTGAGCATAACCATCAGTCCTCCGATCAGGCTACCCCTCCAAGAGAATCTTCTGTTGCAACAGCCGGGCAGACTGCTGCACCCGAACCTGCTCATTCTCCGCTTTCATGTTTGGATTTGAGCAACGGCTTTTGACCTCCACCCCGCCCAAAATTTACTTATTTTTTAAACAATTTTTATAGCTTTTATTGCCACAAAAAAACAATAGATCATAATTTCCAATAATAACAAATCGATGATCATTTGCAGAGCACAGAGGAGCATAAAAAAAAAGAACACGAAAGTAAAGAGAGAACAACGTTGTAGATAAAGCTGCTTACACTCAACGACATAAAAAAATCTGAAAGAAAGCTGTTAATTTATATAAAAAATATATATATATTCAATCCTTAATCCAATTGAAGATAGGACCATGTAGTGAAGTAAATGAAGATCAGGTTCACGTAGGTTCTTGTAGAAATGGTATTTATTTAGTAGATGGTACAAGGTATCAAGATTTTAAGTATGATGGAAATAAAGACCAAGAAACCCCACCAGGAGCTGTGTCCCTACAGCTCAACCCCAAGCTCCCAACTGAATCTACAGAGCTAGGAACCCAACATTCTAATGTGTCATCATGAATATCAACATTCCACATGGTGACAGCAGAGGATGAGCAAGACAGGATGAGTGGCAATCACTACACATCTTCCCCTTTTATATTTTTATAAAAAAACAACTAAAATGTACAATGTACACATAGCATCAGAAAAAAGATACACAGAGTATGATGGGAAACATGACGAGAAAGAAGAGTTACAAGGCAGGAAGGAAACCGTGTTAAGAAGAAAGAAAAGGTAAAAATATAATTGGAGAATAGAAAATACGCTAAGATAATAGAAGATAAGCGAAGAAGAAAGAACATGAAGAAGGAGATAAAAAATGGAACATATAGGAGATAGAAGATAGAACACATCTTCTCCCTGAAAAATGACAAAAAGAAAAGGAAATCACACAGAAAAGAAGATAAAGGACTGCAAACATAAAAGACGACGTAAAGTTGAGAGTTACATCCTAAACACAACTGTTGGCCAGACAGGAGTGGAGATGAAAACCAACGAACGTCAGAAACAACAGCATAAATAAGAGCTAGAATAATGAAAGAAAAAAAATACTCCTAACAGAAGAATAATTGAAGCTTCAGAATAAGAATGGAGTACGAACTTAATTAGAAGAAAACCTCAATTGCCAGGAAATTTCATGAAATAACACCTTTGCGCAAAGAAGAAAAACTGGCATGAGAATAGAAGAAAATCATAGAGCTCTAGAAAATCATAAAAAAAATTATTTTGTGCACAGAACCTGAAATTAACATTAGAAACCGGTATATGTAAATAACATATACTTTCATCAGAAATACAGAAATAAGAAATATTTCATTATAACTTGAACACTTATCATAAATGCAAATGATATACATTCCTGAAAGCTACTGGAGGAAACATATAAAGAACAGAACATTCTATCATCCTTTCATCCCTTCTATTGTTTGAGGCAAAATAAGATCCCAAAAGAAATCAAGGAAAAGTAAACTACTCAGCTAAGAACCAACTGTTATGCATGAGATGATCAGCGCAAAGTAAAAATAACAATCAATCACAATAAATTGTAATGAAGAAACCATCAACTGCACAGTAAATTATTTAAAATGTAAAGCTGACAAAATTACACACATAAGAAAATAAAATAATAAAAGTATTCACCGTTGTCCATGAAAGGAACTGGAAAAGAAAAGATCCCACGACGATAATTATGCAGTGAAGGAGGATGATTTGTCAAGGTGGTCCTGTGAATATTAACCGTGTTGAATGTTCAAATGAGATAGAAAATGGAAATCCACTAGATGGCACTGTAGAGTTAAATCTGCCCTTGAAGAAAATCCAAATCATCGGAATCCTTCGAGTGGAATATCAATCAGACAAACGTAGTTAAATATTGTCACAGTCTGGTGAAATGTTGACCTTGAAATTTAGTTCGTTGCAGAATAGGAAGGTTGAAAGTATAATTAACGAATTTAAAAACGGTGGTGACTTGAAGGAGAAAATATCGTAAACCAAAATATAAAGAGTTGCATGCTGTATGAGAACGGTATTCATCTTCTCAAATAGAAACGTGGTTGGCAAAATGGTTGGCAAAATAACGGAGGAAAGCATTGTCAACACGAAACTTAGGCGTAAAATGGCGGCGCGTATTACAACGCTACACCGAGTGGCTCACGGCGTCAAAATGCTCCTATGACTCTTGTTAACAAAATCAGCTCAGCATGCGTCACAGAAGGTGTCACAGGGCACGTCAGACAACAGCAGAAGCAAGGTAAGGCTGCGCGAGCTCGTGTGCTTGAGGAACTTTCAAAAAATGAAGAGGCGGTTAATCTGCCTTAAGCAAATGCGCTGTGTAACGCTGCGGAAATGATAAATAACAGTGTAGAAATGGAAAATAAATCTCCTCTATATGCACAGCGAACACCGTTGCAGCTCTGAAATCACGTCTAATTAAATCAATGAATTACAGAAAGAAAATTATTACTGTGCTGAATTTAATCAGGGCTTCTTAACTTGGCTAAGCAGGCGAATAAACAAGGGAATCCTCCTCAGAATATATCAGGAAAGTCACGAAGGTATCCTCCAGAAATTGTAGGAGAAGCCAGATGACAATAAGTACATTTCAGCAGGGACTGGCGTTTAAAGATGAAGGCGACCGATAGAATGGTCACTGGTGGGGTTCTGTAGTAAGGTTGCCAGTATGCTAGGAAGTCACTTGAAGAAATTGAAATGTAAACGGTTACCTTGTTGAAGAAAGTCCAATTGATGTCTGTTGAAGAAAGATAAAGTTGAAATGCCCAGAACGTCGCCAAATCTGTAGTGAAGTAAATGAGGATCAGGTTCACATAGGTTCTTGTAGAAATGGTATTTATTTAGTAGATGGTACAAGGTATCAAGATGTTAAGTATGATGGAAATAAAGACCAAGAAACCCCACCAGGAGCTGTGTCCCTACAGCTCAGCCCCAAGCTCCCAACTGAATCTACAGAGCTAGGAACCCAAAATTCTAATGTGTCATCATGAATATCAACATTCCACATGGTGACAGCAGAGGATGAGCAAGACAGGATGAGTGGCAATCACTACAGACCATACCCTACGAAATTTTAACAGAGATCGGGGGCCTCTAGCTTTAGCTAAAGCAGTCACCATTTCAAAATTCTCCCTCAACAAAGACCAAAATTCTTTAATACTAGGAGACACATTATGGATCCAAAAACGAGCAATACATAGACGGGCACAGGCCGCGATGGTAGAAACAAGAGATTTTGGAAGATCACTAGGCTCTGAGAAAATTTCCAACAACAACTGTTTCCCCAAAACCGGATGGTTAGGACCAACCCAGGTTGCAAGAGTGAGAGTAATATTAGACCAAAAATCCTTCAACATTGGGCATGTAAATATCATATGGTGTAGATCAGTGGCATATTCTTGACATTTCGGGCAGTGCGTTTTGGTGGTAGTTAAATTATTAGCCCATTCAGACATTCGCTCGGGAGTATAATAAAGCATAAAAATAATTCTATGTTGCTGTAGTTTTAAATTGACAGAAGTTACAGCTAGGTCAATAGTTTGAAGGGATTCCTGTATTTCCTCCTTAGTTATGTCGCAGCAAAAAATCCTACTTAACTTTGCTGCAATGTGTATGCCATCATCACTCACTATCTCAATACATTTTTTATATATTTTCTCGTCCCCTAATACAGAAAAAGTTATACAAGATCACAGAAGGATTAGACAACTCTAGCAGTCCCCTTCCACGAGTAAAGTAATCCCTAACTTGTAGGTACTTGAAGAAGTGAGTTTGTGAAAAATGGAATTCTTCTTTTAAAGATAAAAAAAGTTTGAAATCCCTGTTCATCGTATAACTGACCCACCCGTACCACACCCTTGGACTGCCATTCCTTCCCAATCTGGTCAAAGAATATATTAGGAAATAAAGGATTCCCCCATTATACAGTATAACAATGTAAATCAGGTATTGCATATGCCTTGCAGATTTCACGCCATATGTTGGGGGTATCCCTAACTACCCTAAAACGAACCAGTTTAAAATAGTTAGGGTCAGATGTTTTATACAGTAGAAAAACGGTACTAGGCCCACAAGCCAACTGGTATGAAAGCCAATTGGGGTTTAAGTCAGTTCCTCTAGTTAGGCTCTGTATCCACCCAGTAAACGCTGCCCAAAAATACAACTTAAAATCCGGGAGCTTGAATCCACCCTGGTTATATGATAATTTTAAGTATCGAATAGCTCTTCTAGCTCGTCGATATCCCCAAATAAAACTGCCCACGGCACTGTCTAGACGTTTAAAAAGAGTTGGTGGCACTTTTAATGGAATTGTACGAAGAAAATATAAGAACTTAGGAAGAAAGTTCATTTTGACCACATTACATCTCCCTTATATACTAAGAGGTTACCGATGCCAGCATCGCAACTTCACCACTACTTTCGTCAGCAATGATTCGTAGTTTAATAAAATAATATCATTGACTTGACTTCTGAGACAAATTCCCAGATAGATAGCCGTACTTGTGACCCCAAGAGTTGTTGGGGAGTGTCTAATTGAAAATTTAATATCGTCTGTGTTTTATTCACATTTAATTTATAACCGGAAAAGAACCGAATCGCTGTGCTTCGTACATTATCGCAGCCATGGCTTTAAATGGGTTAACCAAAAAGATAGCGATGTCATCTGCATATGCGGTTAATTTTAGGATCGTCCCGTTAAAAGTAACTGGAGAAATATCCCCATTAAGCATTAAGTGCTTAATAAAAGGCTCAATATATATGGCAAACAATATTTGTAATGTTATTCTGGGAGCCAGGAGTCCCTCCACCAGGGCGGTATACTCCTGCCTATGGGACAGATTTATGACATGGTGTGCCTCCAAGTCTGTTGACTCTCTTTCTGCACCCTTAGCCCGGCTTTCTTGCAGTTGCCAGACCAACCTTCTTTGTTCAAGTCACCCATGACTCGTCAAAACCTATTCCCTTCAAAACCATTCACTATGCCCCAATGGGACCTCAGTCTGGTCTTTAAGATGTATGCTCTTCGAGCCTCAGTACAACTGTTTACTTACCATCAAAACAGATTTTCTGATGGCCATAGCATCGTAGAGGATGGTCACCAAACTGCAAGTACTCTCTGTGCACACTCCCTATTCGACAGTCTACGTATGCAAACTGCTCCTGAGAACCTGTGCATCCTTTCTCCCGAAAGTAGTGACACTTTTTCATGTGGGTCAAAATATCACCCTATCTACCTTCTTTGCTCAGCCTCACCAATCAAAAGTTGTTGTACATTGATGGTACCAGAGAGTTTCGAGTGGACGATCACCTCTTCATTGGGTATGTTGGTTTGAAGAAAGGAAAGGCCAAGCGGAAAAGGACCATCCCACGATGTGCTCCTCATTTAAATCTGCTAAGCATTGGCCTGGAAGCAACCTCCTGAGGGCTTGCGAGCTCATTCCATCAGAGCCAAAGCTGCGACCACTGCATTAGCTCGCGGAGTCCCTGTCCTAGACATCTGCCAGGCAGCAACATGGGCGTCTCTGCACATGTTTACTAAGCACTACCTCCTGAACAGTCAGGTCTGTTATGATGAGCACTTTGAACGTTCAGTCCTATCAGACTTTCTGTTCTAATCTCTTTGCAGACCCACCTCCAGGGAGATATTGCTTGGGTATCTATTCTAAAGTAAGGAATCTGCAGCTGGAAGTCTCTATCAAATGAAGAAGTTACTTAACTTCAGTAACTCTTTATCTGGTTGATACGCTATCTAGCCACAGATTCTCCCCACCATGCGCACGGATAGCTGCATAGGGTCAACACTCTGATGTTAAAGTGCTGCTCACCAGTACTTAAGCATCCTTCGTGGCTCTGCGCATCTGGTGTGAAAAGACCACGAACAGAAACTGATATTGGCGTTAGTGTAGTGCCTATATAGGCAATGTGCACATCACAGCCGATGCAGAGCCGATCTTCGTCACCTACTGGTGTGCGAGGTACTGCTGAAAAGTTTCCGGATCCATTCTGACGCATGGGGAAAATTCTAATGTAAGGAATCTGTGGCTAAATAAAGTCTTTGCCAGATAAGGCGTTACCAAAAGTGAGTAACTTGTTATTCATGAGCATTGCGCCAATCTCCCTGTGTGAAACACCAATATATAAAGTTGTTGTCTTACAGTTCCTAAATATAGTGTTTTGATTAAGTGGTTTGATCTTGTAAGTCACTGCACAATCTGTTCAGGAGGATTCTGGACCTTTTACCAAATAATTTGTTGTTAAAATCATTTTTGTTACTTTCCGAATGGAATCATTCTTGATTTTTTTTTTATCTTTGGGAACGGAACACCATCCACCAGCTTTTAGAAAAGCTCCTTTGCAACCCATTAGTGGGATATTCATTCAGCATCTAAGTTGGAAGAACACATTGTTACTGCCTCTGCCTATGTCCCCGTGGATCAGCAAGCTTCAAGCTTTTTCTATGACTGAACCATGTGCGCGACTTTATAAGGAAAATATGTTTTATCAGGATTAATTGTAGATCCATCCCCCTTAATCTTTTAATATATCCCAGCATATAGTCCTTCTTAGTTTCTTCCAGTAGGCATCCTCAGTGGCTGAAAGGTCATTGCACACGTAGATTTTAAGATCCAGAGGAATCAAAAAGACTTGTAACCAAAGATCTCTAGCGCTAGTATCTTTCATAGGTTCATATGAGACTTGCTTCTGCTCATTTCATAAGGTCTAAATGATTGAGTCTTCACGAACATCTGACTGGTGGAGCCTCTGAGGGCAATTCAGCATTGTTTCTCTCCACGTCATTGGCTAGACTTTGGTCACAAAATGAAGATGATATTTCATACATAGCATATGGCTAAAGTAATCCGTGTATATGAAAATGACTGTTTAAACACAAACTATCATATAGTCTGTCTTAGGATGCAGAAAAAGTATTGCATGTGACGGTCCGAAAAATACCACTGTTGTAGAACTTTAGTTTCAGGTAATTAACTTTGTCTTAGTTTTATACTCCACAATGAGCTTAAAACAAGGTGTGAGCGAGATATTATTTACGAGGTTTCTTGTAATGTTCAGACTCAAAAGCTTGATTACTAATGGAGCTCCTCACTTGATCAACAGTCGTTTACCTGTGTTTTTTGTTAACATGCAGGATCCGTTTGCAGAAGTGCCCACTAAGTATAAAGATGCTTTGATTCAGGAGGATATCCGGCAGCTGAATATGTTCTTGGCCCAGGCCAATCTTGACATCTTTCTGCTTGAGCTGCACGAAATGATTGTGTTGAAACTGAAGCGCATCCGCACGATGGATGAATTTAAGCCCTCCTGGAGGTATAATGTGTGCCCTGTATGTAAAATCTTAAGCTGTTCAGCACCGGCTATAAATAGCGACTACCAGGAACCCACACACTGCTGCTGCCAAGGGTTCTTGTTTCTGTTTGTGTTGATTCTGCTGTTTTGTTGTACATCTTCAATAATTGTGTGTAAATGGTCCAAGGTATCCCTTTTCCCCACCCCACCCGGCCTTGTGTTACTCAATAAATTGTAACTACCACGTGGGAGATGCTCGTCCCTATAATGAATTCAACACAAGTCACTAACAAAAATTGCTCATGAAGCACCAAACATCTAAAACACAGGCTGAGTTCATGGGCATTTCTAATTGTATCATTCATAAATGAACTGAGAAAATTGTGTAATAGTATACCTTCATAGTAGAAAGAGCATAATTGTATCTATTCATAATCTCTAACTCCAGTCACCTAATTACCCCCTCAGCAGCTTTTCCCACTATCTTTGACTGGCAAACCTTGTTCTCAGCAGCTCTTGGCCAGTGTCGGACTTGCCTGTAGGGCAATCAGGCAGTGCCCGAAAGGCTGGTCTGATAGGTCAACGTGTTGTTGTTTATTTTTTTTATTGTGTCGGCTTGTTTGTTTGCTGGACTATATATATATATATATATATATTCTCTATTTGTTTGCTGGACTATATATATATATATATATATATATATATATATATATATATATATATATATATATATTCTCAAGTAATCCCTACGCGTAGATCTGTTCATGCCTGTATCCCGTGCAGTAAAGGAATTAAGAAAATAAAAAAAGCGCAAAAAGGTTGCAGAGAGTGCGTCCTGTTTGTCCTTCCGGCTGGAGGGATTACTTGAGAATTTGAAGCGGCGTGGCTCTGCCGCAGGGATAAGCACCCACGAGGAGCGCTGCAATTTCCCGGTGACTGGGAACCGTAAGAGTGGATATATATATATATATGTGTGTGTTTTATTTTTACTGTTGACTCCCTTATATCTCCACAAACTACCTGCAGTGATCTCAAATCTATGCAGTGTTCCATACCTTGAAAACACTCGTACAGTGTATCTTTACAAATTCAAAACTGCCCCAGTTTGCACACACTGGTTTTTTTTCTTAGCAATTAGTTCACTAATGGGAGCCACTTTACTTTGGTGCTCAAGCCTATTTTCTGTCCCATTCCGACTCTGGCCTTGTCTGACGAGCTTAATGCTCAGCCCCTGTACACTACGCTTTGACTTGCCACATGGCATTTGCTTCCCTCTTTTACCCTCTTTCTGAATCAAATCTCTTTGTTAAGTTTGAGAGGTATCACATACACCCACCTACAACCAATGGGCAGGAAGGGGGGTGGGCATCTGGGGGGAATGGGGGATACGAGAGGTAGGAGGGCAGACAGGGGAGGAGCTTGATACCAGGAAGTAGTACTAGTCCGCCCTAGAAAACAATGTGAGAGGGCCGCTGAGAGCGCAAGTATCGAGATTAGCAATGTCGTCCTCACTGCCCTTGGGGTACATCACTAGTAGGCGTGCTGCCTGAAGAGCTAGAGTAATCGCCTTGCTTCTAGAGGATTTCAATGGATATGCCAGGGGGTTAAAAAGACCCAGCAATATGTAGCTTGGAATGCAGGGGATCTCATTTGAGAAGATATCACCTGTGTCTCGGAGGACCTCCTCCCAGTACCACTGCAGTTTGGGGCAATGCAAAAGAAGGTGGGTAAGGGTGCACCACTGCCCACAGTGGCGCCAGCACAGACCCCTAGCGCAGGCATTGCTTCTCGCCACCCTGGCTGGGGTGTAATACCAGTAGGAAGCCATTTTCAGTAAGGACTCTTTCCTGTATCGCTAATAGAGGAGGTGTGCACCCTGTGCAAGACATCAATCCACTCCTCAGGCATAAAAGTACAGCCTAATTCGGTCTCCCACATTTTTTGTGCTGGGGATTTGCGGTTATCGGTAGGGGGAGTTAAAGAGCGGGAAGATGTCGGAAAGTAAGTGTTTATCGTAAGTCTCGGTAAGCTGTGTAACCCAGTGCCTAGCTGCAACTATACCGCCAAACTTTATTGTCTGGGAGGCCGTAATGATCTCTTGTGTGAAGTCAAACGCCCCTAAGAGGTCAAATAAGTCACTCACCTGCTTACAGTTCGCTGTTTGCCATTCCTGATACATATCAAAAGAGAAACCCTTTCAGAGAGGAAAGGGATTCCGGGGAGTTTAATTAGGAGGTCCAGAAGACCATGCTCCTAGTGATCAATACAAAAGATAAACAAAGGGCTTGTGTTCCTTAGTGAAAGTAAAGAGTGGGAAGGGCACAAGATCTCACTTTTGTAGAGTGTGCCTAAGTTGGGGTGTCGGGAGTGGACAGTCAACAAGACTGTTCATGTTGCCCTTATACATCCCCTAGAGGATGCCATGCTTCATCATCGGGTGTTGCTCCTCGTTGGGCTTGCGCTGCAAAGCCCAAAGGGTCGTTTTTGCAGAGATCTATTTCGAGGTTTCCGTATGGATGAGTGCAAGTGAGGGAGCTTGTTACTAAAGTGGAGTGTTGTGTGTGAGTTTACAAACTGGTAAGGGAATTTCCTAATACAACACTTTATTAATAGGTATACCCTTCCAGGGATAAAAAGCCTATACTAGGTAGTGGCTACCTCAGGTTAAATAGAAAACAAGGTAGTCAATCGTGTAGAGACCGGTAAGGGAACTGCGCTTCCTGTCTAAAGTGTGGGACTTAATGGTGGTCACCCCTCTAAGAAATTGTAGTTGTCGACATGTTTCGCGCCGATGTTGGTCATAAGGATCCGGTGTGCTTCGTCAGGATATGATCTGTGGGTCGCCTGAACTGCCACCCTCAACTGGCCAGCTGTGGAGACACAAACTGGTCATCTGGGTATAAGGATCCCATGACAGTTAGCTGCATGTTGTGTCGTCTAGTGAGGGTGCCTGCATCTAAGGTAATGGGAAACACGGGGTGCCCAATGAGCAACTTTGATGGGGAGCATAAATGATTCATTTTGGCCCTCCGCATGAGCTCCCTCCAAACCCACACTGTGGACACCACTATATCAATCTGCACCCAGGGTCTGGAAAAGAGCCATCTGTAGAGGGCACGGTGCAGCAAGAATGTGCTCAGGATCTGTATGGGCTTGAAACAGCCAGTAGTGCACAGTTGTTCTTGGGCACTGTAATAGTAGTGGTCCATATCTGGGGCACCCAATTCTCCCTGTTCGAAAGGTAGAGTAAATATCTACCAGGCTCTCCAGGTTTGACCACCAGCCCACGCAAGAGATAACAGACGCGATTGGAGCTGATTTCTGAAATAGAGCGGCATGGGTAGCGGCAGATTTATAAATAGATAAAGGAATTTAGGGAGAAGCACCATCTTGGCAATTGTCAGCCTCCTTGTCAAAGAGCGGGAGACCATGCCAGCTCTCCACATGATCATCCAGCCTTTTCATCAAGCTCCCATAGTTGTCCCTCCGGAGATCCTCAACATCTACCTAGATACTTCATAGGGCCATCTACCCATTCAATCGGGCATTCAGGAGAACATTTCATTGTTGCATTTGTTAAGGGGAACAAAATGTACTTTGTCCAGTTGATCTGATCCTGACAGGCTGATCAATGGGTATAAGTTGGTCTGCGAATCTCTGACGTACATAATGTCATCACCGTACATGGATACAAAGATCCTATGAGGCGTGAAAGAAAGGCCACGCTACGCATGATGCTGCCTCAACCGCACCACAAGTGGCTACATGGAAATCGCAAACAATGTTGGTGACAAGGGCATCCTTGACGAGTCCCCCTTGTCACCAGTAAGGAAGGCATGATCATTCCATTGTCCCTTACCCGGGCTGCTGGTTGAGTATACAATAACTCAATCGTTCAAAGCGGGTGCTCACTCCAATGTGTGACAGAAGAATGAAAAGATAAGGCCATTCAAGCGAGTAGAACGCCTTAGTGGCATTCAAAATACCACTACTGCCCTGAAGGATGGTTCAGTAGTGTGAAGAAGGGCAAAGAAAGTGCGCAGATTATGCCACGTTGATCTATCCTGGATGAATCCTAATTGATCTGGACATACTATGGTCAGGAGCAGCGGGAGCAATCTCGAGGCAATCAGATTAGCCAGGATTTTATTGTTCATATTGGTCATTGCGAGAGGGTGATATGAGTCGCAGCATCAGGGATCCTTACCTGGTTTAAGAATTGTTACAATCATTGCCTGTTTAAAGTCTGAACGGGAGACAGTCTCTAGTGATTCCTTGTACATTGCGATGAAATATGAAGCCAATAAATTAGCATATTCTTTATAAAATGCTGCCTCCCATGAGGCCGTCCATCCTTGGAGGTTTGTCAGCCGGCATGGGGCTCTAAACCCGGACTACCTCCACAACAGGAAATGGTATATCCAGGTATTTCCTATGGCCATCCTCAAGCCACAGTGGCTGTATAGAATCAAAGTATGTCGCAAGGTCTGGGAGAGGAGAAGGCTGCTGTGTCTGATACAGGGAAGAGAAGAAATTAGTCATTGCCCCTGCACCGCCTAGGGGCCAATGCGCTCACCAAGATGCTCATCCTAAAGCTTCACTATGTAATCACTTGCCCAGAGTTCACGAAGCATTTTGAGCTAATGTCTTAACTGCTCTGTCACCCTCACCATATCTACGTGCACAGGTCTCTTTTCCCAGATAGTGAGTTTCCCTCTGTGCCGCTTCCTCAAATTCTTCCAGCTTACCCTGGATAGATGCCAGCACCTTCGCACTGCATTCTGAAAAGTACTGGAGCTCTAACTCACCAATCTCCTGCTCCAGTCGTGCCAGCTCGTCTCGCAGCACCCTAGCTGCTTCTCTATGCACCCCTTATCACAGCTGTAAAGGCCTCTACCACAGGGAGGAGTGCCCTATTTCAGAGTTACCAGTGTGCTCAAAGAATTCTGTTATTGCGGTTCTAATTTCCTCTCAGAATACTTGGTCCTGCAGGGCAGCTAGTGGGAACCTCCAGGCAAAAGCACTCCTGAGACTCCTGAGGATGACAAGCTCGAGCAGGACCAGGGCATGGTCAGACAGCTTTCGAGGCAGGTAAAAGACTTGTGTGGCCCATGCGTCAGCATCCCATGAAGCCAATCAGTAATCAGTACAGGGCCATATGGAATGCGCCGCTGCAATGCATGCGCATTCAGTTACATTTGGGTGGTGGGAGCGCCATAAGTCAGCAAGTGCAAAGTCATCTGTGATCATACGCAGCTGGGCTGCTGCTCTCGGATGTGGGCACCTGGAGTCACTCGATCTGTCTTCGTCTAGTTCTAAAACATTAAAGTCTCCCCCCATAGGATCACGCCAGGTCCCAAGGAGCTAGCTACGTGCCACATCTCAGTGAAAAATAGGGGACATCAACATTCGGTCCATAAAACTGCTAATAGCATGACCGACTTACCCTGTAAGATACCAGCAAGCATCACATAATGTCTCTCCCCTCAGGGTCACATATCACATCGTATGCCCTTGCGGAATAGCATTGCTACTCCGCGCACATGGTTCGCGTAACATGCCACGTGTCTTTCTCACACTCAGCCTGCCTGCAGCATAACCAGGGTGCCTTTAGTGAGATGAAGCTCCTGCAAGAGGTAGATATCTATCGAATTTCGCTGTAAGTAAGCATGGACGTGCCGCACTTTCTGCTGATCATTAAGGTCACGGACATTCCTAGTTAGGAGCTTACATGGGTGCATGTATGGTAGTGGTGTATTGTGTGGGGTTGCACCATCCAATCACCAGTTGCGCGTGCATGCCATCGGTTGTCTTGTAGGTTAAGTTTACATGGTGAGGGGATGTTGAGGAAGGGTCAAGAAATGTAAAGAGGAGCCAACCAGCTGCAGCAAACAGTACCCAACAAGCGATCCCCCCCCCCACCCCCACCTCCCACTTTGGCCTCCTAATCAGACTACATTTCGTTGACCCTCCCACAGTGTAACACCGAACAGTAGATGTGCAAATGTTGCCAGAAATTCATCCTGCTGGAGCGAACTAGGGGTCCAGCTCACTTCTCTGTCTCATCGAGCTGGATGGCCAGAGAAACCAATGTCATGGGGGACGCAGGTGCACCATGAAAGTACTTAAGCATCTGAAAGAAACACGTTAGTTAGATTCCTCACCTTAGAATATCCCCAGGCGTCAGACTGGATCCGGAAGATTTTTCGTCAGCAATACCCCTTGCGCGTCGCTAGGCGTCGTGCGCCGGAATGACGTCGTCGGAGTACTTAGACGCCGCCCTCGCGCGCTGACGTCAGTTCTTCTTTTTTCCGCGCCAGTAAGCGCAGATCCGGGAGAGCTACCCCTTTTAGTTTTTTTTTACTAAGTTTTTTTTTATCCTTTTTGATCTTGTCTCGACTCCGGTGCCGGTAGGATGCCAGGTTTTAAAGCCTGTGCTGACTGCAACCGCTTGATGTCGGTTACGGATCATCACCGCCGGTGCCTTTACTGTTTGGGCCTCGACCACGACGCGGAGTCGTGTTCGGACTGCAAGGCCCTGACCTCGAAGGCTAGATAGGAGCGGTCCCGTAAGCTTCTCCACTCGGCTCCGCGCCCCTCTTGATCCCGGTCCAGGAGGAGGTCCAAGGATCGGTCGCGGAGCCGCAGCCGACGTCCTCATCGATCGTCTGGCTCCAAGTCTTCGGGTAAGTCGAAGCACTCCAAGAAGTCCAAGAGGCGACACCGCTCTTCGGACTCCCCTCGCCGGTCGCGCGACTCGGCCGAGGGTCAGGGTGGTTCCACCCCCGCGGCTCCAGCGGAGCCGCAGGCGCCGCGCAAGTCCCCATACCCGCCGGTCCCTGGGACTGACGCGACGCCGGCGGAAGTCAGTGCCTTCCTCTCGGCCATGAGGCACCTGGCTCCGCCGTCGACGCCCGCTGGCGCGCCTTCGGGCCCCGTGGACCCGACTGGGCAACCTTGCATGCCGGCGGCTCCGGCCCCGGCGCAGTCGCCGGCTCCGGCCTAGACGCCGCAAGTGCCCGAGGGACTCGTCCCCGCCGACGCCGGTCGACCTCGTCACGCCTCCTCCGCCGGCGTCGACACCGGTTCCACCTCCGACGCCGGCTCCGCTCGGCGTCGTGCCCCAGTTCAGCCCCGCTCCGGACCCGGCGCCGTTACGGCGTCGATGGACGCCGCGTACGGCGCCGCTAGACACACATTATGTCTATCGTCCGGCTCCGATCCTTCCTCCTGTTTACCAGGAATCGGATGACGGGGGCGAATGGGAGGGGTCCGAGGATCCTATGGCCGTTCAGGCTCCGCTGTCACAGGACTGGGCAGATGAACTGGGGGAGGCCAGTGGTCTGGATACCTCACCAGACACTGGATTCATCTCTCCTTCGACTGTGGCTTCGGAGGAGGGTGCTGCTTTCTCTGTGGTGCTGCGCAAGGCGGCCGCAGCCCTTGGGCTCGAGCTACCTGCCGTGGCTGTGAGAACTAACGTCCTCACTGAGGTGCTTCAGTCTGCAGCAAGCTCCACAGAGCCTCTGCTGCAATTCAATGAGGCCCTCGTTGACGTTCTGAAGGGCACCTGGTCCAAGCCCTCCACAGTGCCTCCTGTGGACAGGAACGTCGCCAGGCGCCACCGCCCTGCTCCGGGCGACCCCAGTTTTCTGTCCCAACACCCTACCCCCGAGAGCCTGGTTATCCAGGCTTCTACCTCCCAATCCTCATTCCCGACCTCTCCGCCGGACCGGGATTCCAAGAGACTGGAACAGTTTGGCAAAAAGCTGTTCTCCTCCCTTAGTTTGGGCCTGCGGTCCTTGAACACCGCCTGTCTTTTGGACCGTTATTCCCACTCTCTGTGGGATACGGTGGAGGACGTGCTGCCCCTGTGTCCGGAGGAGGTCCAGACACGACTTACCCAGGCTCTGGCCGATGGGAGGGATGCAGCGCGACATGCTATCAGATGTGGGCTTGACACTACGGACTCGCTGGGTAGGGCGATTTCTACCACGGTGGCGCTTAGACATCACGCCTGGCTGCGGTCCACGTCCTTTTCGGGAGATGTCCAGAGCACTCTCATGGACATGCCCTTTGATGGCACTCGCCTTTTTGGTGAGAAAGCGGACAGTGCGCTGAATCGCTTTAAGGACTCCCGGGCTACGGCCAAGTCCTTGGGCCTCTCGGCCCCACGGTTGCAAACTTCCGCCTTTCGCCCCTTTCGCGGCCAAGGAAGGGGTGCCTCCTCACGTCCGCCTAGGCACCAGCCGCAGAACCAACCTGCGCGCGGTCGCGGACGTGGTTTCCGCCGAGGCGGTTCTGGAGGACGAAGCGGTCAGCCCACATCCACCCCGGCAGCATCCGCCTCAAACCCTTCCTAGTCCGAGCTTTCAGGCCCATTCCACGCCAGTGGGCGGCAGAGTTCGCCATCACCTGCTCCACTGGCGGTCCATCACATCGGACAGGTGGGTGCTGCAAATCGTCCGAAGGGGCTACTCCCTCCCCTTCGAGACGACCCCTCCAGCCATGCCACCGCAGCACCACCGTATCTCGGGGGATCATTTGAATCTTCTCCACGAGGACGTTTCGGCCCTCTTGGCCAAGGGGGCCGTCGAGCGCGTTCCGAGCCCAGAAGTAGGTCGTGGTTGTTATTCCCACTACTTTCTGGTTCCCAAGAAGGGCAAAGGGGGCCTACGCCCTATCTTGGACCTCCGGAACGTCAATGCCTTCCTCCGGAAGGAAAGGTTCAAGATGTTAACTTTGGCTCAGGTTCTAGCTGCCCTAGACCCTGGAGACTGGATGGTAGCGTTGGACTTGCAGGACGCATATTTCCACATCCCCGTCCTGCCGGCCCACCGGCGTTACCTGCGGTTCACGGTGGGTCAAGAGCACTTTCAGTTTACCGTGCTCCCCTTCGGCCTTACCAGTGCCCCTCGGGTGTTCACGAAAGTGATGGCGGTGGTCGCAGCTCATCTGCGCAGATCAGGGGTTCCAGTCTTCCCCTATCTCGACGACTGGTTGTTGAAGGCGGGCTCGCCCCAGGCAGTCGTCTCCCACCTCCAGACTACGGCGGATCTCCTGCATTTGCTGGGGTTTTCCATCAACGTGCCGAAGTCACACCTGAGTCCCTCTCAGAAGCTCCTCTTCATCGGAGCGGTTCTTGATTCGGCGCAGTTCCGGGTCTATCCGCCGGAACAGCGGGTCCGGGATATTCAGGCCCTGATTCCCATCTTTCGGCCTCTATCCTGGGTTTCGGTCAGGCTAGTGTTGCGGCTTCTGGGGCTGATGGCCTCCTGCATTCTACTAGTGCATCACGCCAGGCGGCGCATGCGGGCTCTGCAGTGGGACCTGAAGTTTCAGTGGGCCCAGCATCACGGCAACCTGTCCGACCATGTCTTGATCTCGGAGGGCACTGCACAGCAGTTGCAGTGGTGGCTCACGGACCGTGATTGGGTCACGGGCAAGAGCCTCTCCCTTCCCCAACCGGAGCATGTCGTAGTGACGGATGCGTCCCTCCTGGGATGGGGTGGCCATATGGGAGAGGCGGAGATCAGAGGCCTCTGGTCTCCGGCGGAGTCTCGCCTCCACATCAACCTGTTGGAGTTGAGAGCGATCCGACTTGCACTGAAAGCCTTCCTACCCTCTGTCAGGGGAAGTGTCGTGCAGGTGTTCACGGACAACACCACCGCCATGTGGTATTGCAACAAACAGGGCGGGGTGGGGTCGTGGACCCTTTGTCAGGAGGCTCTGCACCTCTGGACGTGGCTGGAACACCAGGGCGTCACCCTAGTGGTTCAACATCTGGCGGGCTCTCTGAACGCCAGAGCAGACTCAGCCGCCGGTGCATGATGGATCACGAATGGCGCAAGGTCTCTTTCAGCAGTGGGGAGAGCCTTGGTTAGATCTATTCGCCACCGAAGAGAACGCGCAATGTCAGCAGTTCTGCGCGTTGAAATTTCCAAGGCGGCACTCGCTCGGCGACGCTTTTCGTCACAAGTGGAGTTGCGGTCTGTTGTACGCCTTTCCGCCTATACCACTTCTGCCCAGAGTGCTGAAGAAGATCAGGCACGACCGGGACCAAGTCATCTTGGTGGCCCCGGATTGGGCACGAAGGTACTGGTATCCCGAGCTACTCAGTATGAGCGTGGATCCCCCGAACCGACTGCCTCTTCGGGAGGATCTTCTGTCGCAGCACGAGGGGACGGTCCACCACCCGAACCTGTCCAGCCTCCACCTCCTTGCATGGAGATTGAGCGGCGACAGTTGATTGCATTTGACTTGCCTCCTGAAGTCTGTGATATCATTCTGGCAGCCAGGCGTCCCTCCACAAAGACGGTATACGCCTGCCGGTGGAACAAATTTGTGGCATGGTGCACAGCAAAGGCTGTGGATCCCCTTTCCGCCCCTCTTTCTGAGGTCCTCCTCTTTCTTCTTTCTTTGGCCCGGCAGGGCTCTGCCCTGGGCACCTTGAAAGGTTATCTTGCTGCCATCTCTGCCTTCTTGCGGCTTCCTGATCAGCCTTCTCTTTTCAAGTCCCCTGTAGTTACACGCTTTCTAAAAGGCATTACTCACACGTTCCCTCCTGTCCCTTTTGTAATGCCTCAGTGGGACTTGAATCTTGTTCTCACATTTCTGATGTGTGCTCCCTTTGAGCCTCTTCATAATTGTCCTCTTCGTCTGCTGACGCTTAAGACTGCTTTTCTGGTAGCCATCACCTCGGCTAGACGGGTGAGTGAGCTCCAGGCTTTATCATCAAAGCCTCCTTTTCTCTCTGTTCATCCGGACAAGGTTGTCCTTCGGCCTCGTCCCTCCTTTCTTCCGAAAGTGGTGACCCCCTTTCATCTTGGGCAGTCTGTCACCTTGCCCACCTTCTTTCCGCCTCCGCATCCTTCCAAAGAGGAAGAGAGGCTCCACCGTCTGGACCCAAAACGTGCGCTCTCCTTTTATCTGGACCGCACAAATCAGTTCCGGGTGGACGACCAACTTTTTGTTGGATACGTGGGTGCTAAGAAGGGGAAAGCTGTGCACAAACGGACCATCTCTCGGTGGGTCGTTTTGTGCATCGAAATTTGTTATTCCTTGGCAAAAAAGGACCCTCCTGTTGGGCTGCGCGCCCATTGTACTCGGGCCACGGCGGCTACTACTGCTTTGGGACGGGGTGTCCCTTTGCAGGACATCTGTCAGGCAGCAACGTGGGATTCGCTACACACGTTTGCCAGGCATTATTGCCTTGACAGCCAAGTCCGGAGGGATGGCTTCTTTGGCCGTTCTGTTCTGCGTACTGACATCTAGGGTTAAGGCTATCCCTTTCAGGGCCCTAGAATTTTTTGGCGCCAGTGTCGGTATCTTGCATGGCTCTGCGTTCCTGGCGCGGAAGGCTATGTACAAGAACTGACGTCAGCGCGCGAGGGCGGCGTCTAAGTACTCCGACGTCATTCCGGCGCACGACGCCGACGACGGACGCGAAGCCGCAGACGACGCCTAGCGACGCGCAAGGGGTATTGCTGACGAAAAATCTTCCGGATCCAGTCTGACGTCTGGGTATATTCTAAGGTGATGAATCTAACTAACTAATGTTTCTTACAGATACATCGTTACCGAAGGTAAGTAACTTGTTCATTAGACTCAAAGAGTTACTCCCATGCACTCCATCTCCTTTCACAGCAGTGTAGCCGCACGGGTTGCTGCACATCTCGATGCTATCAGTGACCTCCGCATGACGAGGGGTACAGAACTGGAAGCTTTCTTTTCAGTTTGTGCCTGTTGGTGAATAATAGTATGTCTAGATACAGGGGAAGATGTTCTAGCCTGGACATGACCCCTCCTCCAAGCAGATCACATCAAGATCACATTGAGCAGTGATAGAGTGGAGCTAGTCATTGTCACTAATGTGCTCGGAGCCCACTCTTCCTAGGTGGGAGTGTCTTGGCAAACTTAGCCGCAGCCATGGCGTCAGTAAAGTAGTGGCTCTTCCCCTGATGCATTATCCGGGGTTTAGCGGGGTACAGCATAGAGTAATTACCTTGGTACACTGGAGGGTGCACTTAACTGGCAGCAAGTCTCTTTTGGCTGACTATACGGCCATCATAAAGTCCAGGTAAATAGATATTTCATTTCTCTGGTAGTGGAGTGGATGTCTCTCACTTGCCAAGCATATGGCCACAGTCCGGTCCCTATGATTCAACAGCCGGGCTATGATAGGGCGAGCCGGAGTCCCCTGTGGAGGCCGCTGACCAAGGGATCTGTGGGCTCATTCTACAGAGAACATGGCAGATAGTTCCTCTCCAAAAGGGTATTGAAGCATCCCCTCGATGTAGTCCTCCTTTCTGTTCATGCCTGTCAATTCAGGCACCACCAAGATCTGAAGGTTGTTTCTTTTCAAACTGCCTCTTAAATCTTCATTTTTATTGAGGATCACCTTCAGGACCTTCTCCATTCGCAGTAGCTTTTCTTTCTCTACAGACTTGCCATCTTCTACATCTGAAGTGTGATGTTCAAGTTAATCCATCCTATCACCATGCTTGTCCACCTTTTCCTTAAAATGGTCAAACCTGTCCTTTAATAAGTCAAATTTATGAATCTATGGCTGTAAGGCTCGGTTCAATTCAAGAAACAGCTTTGATATCAAGATCCAGGCCTGAGTTAACCTTGCTAATCCACCCCGGGAAGGGGTTTCAGCAGGTGGATCCATTGTGTGGGTTTGCCAACGGTGTTCGAAGGTCAGTTTGTCTTGTCTAGTATCTGCTTTACCCATCATCCATGCAGCAAGCCGCCTCAGGCAGCAACAGCCCGTACCAGGCAAATGGCAATTTCAATTTGCTGCTACGCAGTAATGCTTTCTAAGGTCCTGCCTCTACCCAATCAGCTGTCAGCAGGGGGTCACGAGCAGACCCACATCTCCTCGGATCTCAGCAACCATCCAATAGAGTCCACATGCATAGACAGCGGAGACACTTCTGTACGTTCCCGTCTATAATCAGCTCCCTAGTCACAAGGCCTTGCCTCACCCAGGGTCACCGGGGGGCATGAGCAGGCCAGAGCCCCTTGCCTCAATGTATTGGTCAATCTGATAGAGACTACTAGCCGCAGATTCCTTCACGTAGAATTATCCCCAGGCGTGAGACTGGATCCGGAAAACTCCTTGTCCAGCATGCCGGAGGGACAGCATTACGCGGCTCCGCCCAGGCATCATCCGCGCACGTGACATCAGCGAGATCACATAACTCCCACCCCGGCACACCTACATCAGTTTTTTTCCTTTTCCGCGTGCAACGTGGATCCGACTTGTGCTCTGGGCCTGTTTAGGCCTTTCCCCTCTGCTATTGCTGCGTGTGTGGGAACAGTGTGCGAGTGCCTTCGGGCTTTAAAACTTGTTCGTCGTGTGGTCGCCTCATGTCGGCGACGGGTCCTCACCCCATCTGTATGTGGTGTTTGGGTGAGCACCACGACTCCACTGATTGTGAGGCTTGCCAGCAGATGAAGCCGAAGTACCGGCGTGAGCGCCGGAGGAAACTTCTGTCGGCTCGGGTGTCCAGATCGGCGGCGTCGTCTCAGCCGGCCCCTGAGGAGGGTTTTCGGACCCGCGGCTTCCCTCGCCGGCTTCGATCCTTTCCCAGGTCGCAAGTGCGCCGCTCACCTCTTGGTAAGTGTCGTACTTTGTCCCCAAGGGTTGGGTTCCAGCCTGTCGGGGGCGTGGGCTCTCCATTGGTGGTGCGGCCCCATGTGTCGTTCCCTTATCCGCCGTTTCCCGGCGTGGGGGCGACCATAGCCCAGATGGAGACATATGCGGCGGCTTTGTAGGCCTCGCTGGCTTCTCCTCCACCTCCTTCCCCTCCTGGGATGTCGGCGGATCCCTTGTAGTGTGTGGGGCCCTCGCGGCGTCGCCGGCGGCTCTGACCCAGGCGCCAACTGTTTTGGATCCAGGCTCGGAGGATGTGGTGCTGTTTGGGTGTTCCCAGGAGGCACAGGGTCAGACTGATTTGCATATGGCCATGTCTGAACTGGGGTGGCAGAGTGGGCTAAAGAACGGTGATGGATCAAACCCAGATCTGTTGACTGGGTGTGAGCGTTTGATTGGTTCTGATGCTCCGTCCATCACCACCCCCTTTTGTACCGCTGTTTGTCTGCGGCCCTTCGGGGGTCCCTCCTTCGGACCACTGTGCCTCTGCTTCGCCGCAAACTCCCACGGGAGTCCCTGTGGTCTCGCGGGAGGTCGCCGGGGCTCGGGTCGCATCCCCGAGCCCCTCTCGGTCTTCGGGACAGGCGTCGGCCTTTTCCGAAGTGATGCCGCCACGGTGCCTGCGGCTGCTGGCCCTGGTGGCGCCACAGGGGTCAGCAGAGGACCCTTCTCGCCCGAGCCCCTCTCGGTCCTCGGGACAGGCGGCGACCTTGTCCGAGGCCGAGGTGACGCCGCTACGGCGCCGGCAGCTACTGGCCCTGGCGGCGCCACAGGAGTCGGCAGACCCCCCATCTTGCCCTGTCACGAGTCACGGCTGGCAGGGGTCTCCTCGTTCCTCCCCGGGCCCTTCTCGTCCCTCCACGCAGGCGGCTGCCTTGTCGGAGGTCAGGTAGGTGCCGTCCCTTCGCTGTGTGCTGTGTTGGAGGACGCCTCTGCATTTCCTCCGGCGCTGGTCGGTGACGGTGTCCTGCCTCAGGTTGCGGACTCTAAGGCGCCGGGCCGACATCGGGTCGTTGACTCGTCTTCGGACGCCTCCTCTTCCCCCGAGGTTCGGCGGTTGCTGGTGTCATCCTCGCCGGAGACGGGCTGCTGTGTCGTGGCCTTTTTCCCGACGTCATCTAAAGGCGGCTCCTCGCCGTCTCCTCACCGTGTCCATGACCGTGGTCTTCGCCGGAGGAGCCGTAAGTCCCCCACTCTGCGGTCCCTCTTCCTTTCGGCCTTGGCCATTCCTTCCTCCGGTTGGCTTGGGGGATGGCCGCCTTAGCTTGCAGCCGTCACCTAACGAGGAGCTGCTTTCCCCTCCGCGGAGCCCTATGGAGGAGGGTGCTGCATTCGCCCACGCTGTTTCCACAGCTGTGAGAATTTTGCGCATGGGTGATCCAGCTACCCATTTTCCCGCAGATCATCTTCTGGAGTTTCTCCATCAGGATTCTGGTGGTGGGGAACTGTTGCTTCCCTTCGAGGGTTCACTTCACTCTTCTTTCTTGGGGACTTGGGGCCGTCCCGCCACGAGGGACCCGGTGCCCCAGCACCTTCTGCACCGCCACCATCCGGCACCCCATGATCCGGTGTGCCTTTCTCTTCACCCTTCGACCAGCGGCCCCCTTTTACAGTCTGCCTTTCCTGCTTTGCCGCTGCTGTTGTCTCCCCCCTTCCCGGGAGGCCCGCTGGCTGGACTCTTGGGGGCGCAATATGTTTGCCTCTGCGGGCCCCTAACACTCTGTGTGTTTTGGCTAGGGCCACTTCTTGCTTGTGGGACTCAGCTGAGTCCCTTATGTCTGCCGCTTCTCAGGAGGGTGCTTGTGTAGATTTGAGACATCACGTCTTGAATGGTCGGGAGGTGGCGGTGTTTATCCTTCGCTCCGCTCTGGACATCTCGGAGGTGTTAAGTCATGCCATGGCTTCTTCGGTTGCCCTTTGTCGCCATGCCTAGCTTCGCGACAGTGTGTTCCTGGAGAATGTTTGTGAAACAGCTGGTGGACCTTCCCTTCGATGGTGCTCTTTTGTTCCATGCCCCTGCGGACTCAGCCATCCAGAGGTTCTTGGCGGGGCTTCGTCCTCCCCCTCCTCCTTCTTCTCCTCCTCAGTGACCTGCGTGTTGCTCTGGTTCTTGGAGCTGTTCTTCCATTGGGGCGGGTCGCCCTGGTTGTCTGACTGAGGTTGTGGTTCTGTTGGCTGCTGGCCAGCCCTTTTTGACTGTGTGTTTTTCCTTTGGGTTTTTCACACCATGCTGGGCCTGAGATTGGGCCTTCTGCGTTCCCCTCTGGCTGGTTGATAGGCCTCCTGCGAGATTTTTTGCCGCAGGTCTTTTTTGTTGTCCTCTGCTGTGGAAGTTTATTCCTAAGAGGCTCCCATGTCTTGGGATCTGACATGCCCCATGTGGGGCAGGGTTGGCTGTTATATAGCCCTGGTATGTGCTGGGGAGTCGTGGTCGCCTGCGGGCTTCTGCTCTTTGGTATGTTGCGAATGCAACCTTCTTCTTCGCCTTTTTGCTTTGAGTGTTCGTTCTGTGGAGTCCCTGGCATCTGGCGGAGCTTGCCAGTGTCGCCCTCTTGTTCTTTCTGCACTGTTGTGCCTTTTTGGGGCTTTAATGGGACTGTCATCCTGCCTTCTCTACTGCTTCCAGTGGGCCTTGCACTCTGCTTTACCTCTTCTCCCGGTGGGGGGGATGGTCCCCGACTTCTGGACCCTCTTGCGGGTGCAGTTTGCCCCTGCGTGGTGTTGGACGATTATTTTTTTGGGGTCTTTTGCACTCGCTTCCCTGTGGGTGGCTGTGTCTTCTATGAGTACATTCTTTCCCTCTTTCTGTCAGGCTGTTCACCTGTTCACCTTTTCCTCTCCGTTGTCACATGGGAGGATCGGGTTGTTGGTCCTTCTGGCTCTTTGCGACCATTGAGGTTGGGGTCTTTTGGCTGTGCCTCTGCCCTTGTTCCTGATGAGGGTTGTCACACTCTGTGATGGGGATGTCTTGGAGTTTTGTCGTTCCCTGTGTGTCCCCGACTGGTTCCCCTTCCTTGTCTTTGGTTGGGGTTGTAGTCCTGTTGCATGTTGTCATAACATTTTTACGTATGTCCCTTGTCGGGGGAGGGGGCTGTCTCTGTACAGGAGGGGTTGCTGCCCTGTTCTTTATTCTTTTCCTGCCTTTGGGTACTGCAGTGCCGGGTGCTGCTCTTTATGGTATTGTTCCTCACCATTCTCTTTTGCTGCTCTTTCGCACACTGTTTCTATACTCTCACAGTTTTGTCTGCTGGCTCCGCGTTGTGGCGCAGAAAAGTTCTCCATCGAAAACTGACGTAGGCGTGCTGGGGTGGGACTTATGTGACCTCGCTGACGTCACATGCACGGACGATGCCTGTGCGAAGCCGCGTGATGCCGTCCTCCCGGCGTGCAGGGATGCTGGGCAAGAAGTTTTCTGGATCCAGTCTCACGCCTGGGGATAATTCTACGTGAAGGAATCTGCGGCTAGAATAGTCTCTACCAGATACATCGTTACCGAAGGCAAGTAACTTGTACCTCTAGGACTCTGGTTGGGCCCCAGATGTCTGTACTACCCATTCTCTCCAAGATCAGCGCATGACCAGGGGCTCCAACCGGGTTCAGAAGACGAAAGGTCCCACCAGAATTGTCATGTATTTCCCAACTAAAGGAGGCTAAAAGCGCCCACGGCCTCAGCAACAAGAGGGGGCAGTGAAGGGAGGACTCAAGCGCCCGCAGCTCCCACAGTCAAGGAAATAGAGTGAGCAGTCATGCGGGGGAAGAACAGCGCGCCTCTCACCTTGGAGTCCTGTTTCGCCATGCAGCACTCTGACGTCAGACTCTTGTAGATTAGAGCACCCTCTCAGTTCAGCAGCCCCACAGATCGCCAGAATCGCCTCTCTCCAGTGCTGCAATGCCTCCTCCGACGGGCCTACCCAAGGGTGTAGCAGACTGTTCGGCCGCGTCCAAGAAGGCCAGCGGACTACCCTCCTCAACACATCGCCATGCAGGGGCCCCAGAGGTCACTGCCTTTGCACTCTTAGTCCAGGTTAGGATCACCAAGGCCCGGGCAAACGGAAGAGTCCCCAGCTCCCCCTCCCCGCAAGTTCGTGGATACGCGGTCCTGCCCAGCAAATCCTGGTTCCAACATACCCCTTCCCAGGTCAGGGACCTACAGCACTTCGTGGCAGTATGGGTGGTCATGTCAGACCCTTAACAGACACAGCTCAAGGTCCAGGGCGATCCCCGCATGTTGCACTGGCCAGCGGCCCCGCAGTACTAGCAAAGCTCGTCCTGGGGTGCCTCTTACCCTACGGGTCTCCAACTCGAGCACCCGATGTAGTCTTGCAGGGGGATGGCCTGGGCCCCCATGGCCTCAGCCCCCGATGCTCGTATGTTCAAGCAGCCGGTTCCCGCCTATCAGCTCTGGATCGTCAGCTCGCCGCCTGGCCGGTCAGCTAGAGGTCGTGGATAAGGGCTCCTTTCGGGCCAGAACAAGAGATAAACCGGGCCTCCGGTGGAGCTGTGTCGGGAGTGCATTTTCGGTTGTTGTGCGCCTCAATGCCCCTGTAAAGAAAGGATATAAGCTGGATCACTGGCTCCTGCCGGCAGAGCCTCACAAGGGGGTGGACATCTTACGGCCAGTCTCACTAGCGCCCTCAAGTCACTGATTAACTTAGTTTTGAGTGACTAAATTTTGCTTCTCACAAGGTGTACATCCACGCACAAGCTAGTTCCCTACAATGCCAGTGTTTTTGTCTTTACTATATAATAACTTTAAGTTTTGCCTTTGTGTTCAGAGCCTGGTGTGATATCAGGATGCTTCTTAAGCACATTCTATCTTTATCAGATCCCATCTTCTGCCAATGCTGTTGTAAATTCCTTTTGGAGTGTTCCGATTGCTGATATTTCACAGCATGCAAGATTGTGTCAATTTAAAACTGTTCTGTATAAAATGAACCTCTTTTTTACTTATCTCATTTCCTAATGTCTTGCCTTCTTTCTTTCCTAATTTCTTTCTTTCCTTCTTCTTTCCTCCTCTTTTCCTTTCTTTCTCTTTCCTTGCATTTTCTTTCTTTCTCTTTCCTTACTTGCATTTTCTCTTAACTGCTTTAATTTTTGGCACCCCTTTAACACTCACTAAATCGCCACCCACCTCTCTTATAAAAGCTATCCACATAGGCCCGGGAATCCTTCTTAGCAGCCCTTCCACCCCTCACAGAGACCGAAGTCGCCCCTCATATAGTGATAGTAGCACGTCATTGAGGCCCACTACTCCTTGTTAGTCGCTAAAGGTCTTCATATGACACCCAATGACCATTTTTGTGTTCTTCTGTTTTAGCCTGAAGGACACACTCGTCGCCTACATCGAGACGAAGAGAGAGGAGGCCTACCACGAGCTGGAGGAGCTGTTCCCTGAAGAGATCCCCCTGTCCAAGTGCGTGGAGGCCTGGAAGGCAGCGGCAAGACTGAAACGCGATCGTTTCAGATGAAAGTACCTTCTTTTCTCTCCTTCCTAGCTCCTCAAGCATGGACTGTGGGACTGTGCGATGTTCTGACGTCTAAGCTGACGGGCGCCCTGCTGCTTTAACCATTTGCGACATTCAACGTCTGCCATCGTACAACACAAAAGACACGTTCCTACACACAAGCTCAGGTGTAAACATAAAGCTACGAAGTTGTTTCAAGTCGCAATTTTGCTTTGCAACAGATTGACTCTCCGCACGGACATAAAAGCTGTGTTTTTATTTTAGAATACCAACCGTGTCTGAGTAACTGGTGTGTAAAGTGCAAGTCTCCTGACGGCATTTTGGGGCTCATACAGTCCGAATATCCGTGACTACTCCAGAGCCGGTGGCATCACTCACAAGCACTCTAGATTCTTAGCAAATGTTTGACTAAACTGAGAAATCAAGCTGTTGTCTCCCTCAGCCCATTGCACTTGTTCCACGTCATTGTAGTGGCGGGAATAGCAGAGCACAATGTTCTCTTTTTGTTACAGGCACTTTCATTTCGCGGGAGGCAAATGACTCCACTACCCTCCTAGAGATGGCTTTTGCTATGCACCTCAGTGGAACTCTACCTCCTCCATTTTGCACTGATACGGATTTGAGTGCCCTTGCTTATTTCTTTTTCACTCTAGAAGCCTATGCAGAACGAAAGCGATACACCCTGGAAAAGCACTTGCAGCAGGCGTTGGCTCTTGAGTACCTAGGCTGCGAGCACAGCCCTGAAGACCGTTTGTGCCTGTTTTTTCTAGAAATAGGATTTCATGTTTTTCTCTTATCATTGATGTCTTTAGTTTATAAAATGTTTACAGTGACCTCTACACACCTTAGTTTTCATTGCTTGGATGAGTACTACAGTAGCAGCTCTGAAGCTGTGCTGGTATCTGGCATGTACCAATTGAGGGCACAGGCTTTGTTTAGCATCACTAATCAGTTATGTAAATTATACATTAAGCACAGGCTCAACCAGTAAGGTCCAATTTTCGTGATAGTGTCCGAAACAAATGCATGCATTATTTTTAGACCATATTTGTGAATTCTGGATTATTCAACCACCTCTTCCTCTTCCACTCAAATGCATACTTATCCTAAATAGCGTCTGACTGTGATCCATCCTTGCTGTTCTTTTAAAGTTATTGACATGTGGGTAAATCTCCAGATAAACTTACAGTTCAGTCAGTTTCTGGATCTTATTAGTCTGTAGTAATGACCTAGAGATATTAATGAACACCCTTAGCTGAGGGGACAGACTTGCCTGCTTGTAGTCAAACTCGTGATTTTATCTCAAATGTTTCCATACATTGCAACCACACTTAATGTGAAATCCTATTTTTTTAACATATGATATAGCACTTTGCTCTCCTGAAGAATAAAAGCGTAGTAACCACAGTTCCTTAACATTCCTAATGGTAGAAGCAGCTGAACTAGCCTCTGGCAGCGGCATCAACACTTCCAGGAGTTTGCTGTCCTAAATCCCTGCATTCCGTGTTATAGTCGGCTGGTTTAGCCTAACTTGATTTTTGGCGTCTCAACTGTTGAACACCTTGGTTGTTGAGTGAAGAGGAGGGTGAGCTATGAATCTTTTCAGCTTTGCCGAAAGTCTTCAGCACTCCACACCTTAGCCATTCTCAACCATTTCCGATACAATCACTTTTCGTCACAGATGCCTTAATATGTTTTTTGTATTGCCATTTAGAGTAGTTAGGATAGCTGTGTAATAGAATACCACGTGCAGGCATTGTTCCCATGCATGAACTCTGCTACTTGAGAAGGTAGCGTACAGCTGGGTCAGCGCTCCTGCCGACAATATTCCCGTGCCATTCACAGACCATCATTTAATTACATATGCTTGATTATTTACTTCTAAAGCATGATTGTCTCCTGATTGCAAACTGATTCAACGACCCATGGGTAATTAGTACAATTAAGCACAAAGAACTCCACCCGCATAATTTTGTAGTTAGTTTCAATGCTTAGAAGTACATAGTTTTATATATTTTTACCATATTATTATGTAATCGATCTATACATCCCATGATGACTTGATTATTACATGTCCAAATTTGATGTGCCGGATTCTTTTTTCTGGATCCAAATGTGTTTTCTTTTTTAAATCGTGATATAAAAGCCATGTGAAACCTAATTGGTATTAAAGGAATGGTTTGTGGGCAACAAACTTTAACATGATGGTTTAATATTGTAGAGTTCCGGATGCTCTCTGTCGGTTCGCTTTCCTCAATTAGAGACCAGGGGGCACCCTCCAAATGACAATGCCTTAATGCATGCTAGCTGAAAGTTAAGATAGGAACGTACATCAACTGTGTTTCTCTAAAAAAATATATATATATATATAATGATAATGAAGAATTGTATTTTTTCTGATACCTAATTCTCTTCTTTGAAGCAAAAGTTACGAAAGAATGTACACTGGTTTGTATATTTTGTTGAGGTTATTTTTTTATTATGTTTGTTCAACAGCAAATATCTTAAAAAATGTGGTCCTTCAATAAATCCATTATGCTGCCAAAGATTCTTGTATGTGCTTCTTTTCAAGGTGAATAATATTACCTATGTGCACTCTGTTAGAATCACTAGTATAGCTATACTCCTCGGTATATATTTGTGTGTGCGTACCGGTGAACAGTGCAGTGTCTAATATTGCACTAAGGCGATCAACTGTGATAAATTTCTCTGAAAGAGTTACGTTAGTGATAGATTCCTTACCTCAGAATATCCCCAGGCGTCAGACTGGATCTGGAAAGTTTTCGTCAGCAGTACCCCTGGGTGTCAGTAGGCATCGTCATGCGGCTCCGGGTACGTCACTGGCGTCGTATTTGCCGAGATGACGTCGTTGGAGCTACTTAGATGCGCCCACGCACACTGACGTCAGTTCTTTCTTTTTCCGCGCCAGCAAGCGCAGATCCGAGAGAGCGGTACTCCTATTTTAACTTTATTTCTGAAACTTGTTTCTCTTGCTTTGTCGAGTACTCGATTTCTGGTGCAGTAGAGATGCCTGGGTTTAAGTCCTGTAGGGACTGCCGTTGGAACATGTCGGTGGCGGACCCGCATGACTTGTGTCTCTTCTGCTTGGGGCACACCCATGATGTGCCCCGATTGTTGGGCCATGGCGCTGAAGGCTTTGCGGGAGCGTTCCCGAAAGTTGTTGGAGGCCCGGCAATCGGTTCCACGACGCTCTAGGTCTCGCTCCCTTGGGAGATAGAGGGACAGGTCGCGGGGCCGGCACCATCGTTTGTCGGAATCGGGGACAGGTAAGTCAAAGCGCCAAAAGAAGTGGAAGAAGCGATGTCGCTCTTCGTCTACCTCTCACAGGTTGCGGGACTCGGTGGAGGGGGCGGGTGGTCACTCCCCCACGGCTCCAGTGGAGCCTCTGTTGTTGCCTGCAGCCTACCCACCTTTCCCGGGGCTGTTCACGACTCAGGAAGAAATACAGGTATTCCTGTCGGCCATGGGTAGTTTATTTGCCCCATCGGGCCCGTGGACCCTTTGGGTGGTTCTGCCCCGTGCCGCCGCCTTTGGCCCCGGCTACGCTGGCATGATACCCAGAGGCGCCGTTGGCTCCGGCCTCAGCGCCGCCTCCGGCACCGGGCCCGATGCCACTGCCAAGGCTGACGGCGGACACAACGCCGTTGCCTACGGGGCCAGACTACGTCGAGCCTGGATTGGTCTACTATCTTCCGATTCCTATTGCAGGTGGGGAATTTATTGCCTTTCCCCGGGCCCCTCGTCCTTACCAGCCTCTTAAACAGCCGGTGGACGAAGGGGAGTACTGGGGGGGCTCTGAGGACCCTCTCGCAGCTCAATGTGAGGATGAACCAGAGTGGGAGGGTGATATGGAAGGTCCAGGCGATCTGGATTTCTCTCGGCACCCTGGTACGCTGTCCCCTTCTTCTGTAGCTACGGAGGAGGTTGGGACTTTTTCTGTGTTGTTGAGTATGGCGGCTGAGGCTCTTAACCTCGAGCTCCCTTCCGTGCTTATCTCCTGACTGAGGTGCTGCAGCCAGCGACCTCGGCGGAGCCATTACTGCCCTTTAATGACGCGCTTACAAACATTCTGTTAAGCACCTGGACCCAGCCTAACACAGGGGTTTCTGTGGATAGGACTGTGGCACGATGCCATCGCCTGGCCCCGCACGACACCAGTTTTCTCACGCAACACCCAACGCCTGAGAGTCTGGTTATCCAGGCCTCTGCCTCTCCGAGCGCATTCCCTTCCGCACCTCCGGACAAAGAATCTAAAAAACCTGAGCAGTTTGGGAAAAAGATTTTCACCTCTGCCAGTTCCGGGTTGCGAGCGGTGAATACTGCATGCATGTTGGGCCGCTTTTTCCACTCTGTGTGGGACACTGTAGCACAGGTTCTGCTTTAGTGTCCAGTGGAAGCTCGAGCGGTGCTGCAAAATTCGCTATCCATGTTGGGCATGCCCTTTGATGGCACACGCACCTCTTTGGTGACAAAGCGGATAGCACTTTGGAACGCTTTGAAGACTCCCGGGCTACAGCCCACTCCTTGGGTCTTGCCACCACGCGCGCTCCCTTGGGGTCTGCCTTTCGCTCCTTTCTAGGTCAGGGACGAGGCACCCAAACGCGTTCCTATCAGAGCCGCCGGCCTGCGCAGCCACAGTCTCAGGGCAGCCACGGTCGGGGTGCCCATCGAAGTAGGGCACGGGGCCAGCGGACGGGTCAGTCCTCCACTGCCCCTGCTACCACTACCTCAAACCCTTCCTAGTCCAGTGATTCAGGCCCACCAAACACCAGTGGGCGGCAGGATTTGCCTTCACCTTCCCCACTGGCGCACCATCACTTCGGATAGGTGGGTTCTGCAGATAGTCCGAAGGGGCTACTCCCTTTCAAGACTACCCCTCCAGCCATGCCGCCTCAGTGCCACCAGATGTCGGGGGATCACTTGGCGCTTCTCCAGCAGGAAGTTGTGGCCCTCTTGGCCAAGGGGACCATCAAGCACGTTCCGACGCCAGAAGTAGGTCGTGGTCGTTACTCCCACAACTTCCTGGTTCCAAAGAAGAACAAGGGCCTGCATCCTATCTTAGACCTCCGGAACGTCAATCGCTTCCTCCGGAAGGAGAAGTTACGGATGCTCAGCTCCCCTCGGGTGTTCACGAAAGTGATGGCGGTGGTCGCAGCTCATCTGCGCAGATCAGGGGTCTCAGTCTTCCCCTATCCGGACGACTGGCTCACCCCAGGCAGTCGTCTCCCACCTCCAGACTACATTCGTTCGGGTTCTCCATCAGTGTGCTGAAGTCGCATCTGAGTCCCTCTCAGAAGCTCCTCTTCCTCCGAGCGGTTCTGGACACGGCGCAATTTCGGGTTTATCCTCCCAAACAGCGAGTCCGGGGCATTCGGGCTATGATTCCGATCTTTCAGCCCTGGTCCTGGGTATCGGTCAAGAAGACCCTGAGACTACTGGCCCTCATGGCCTACTGCATCCTGCTGATCAACCATGCCAGATGGCATATGCGGGCTCTGCAGTGGGACCTGAAGTTGCAGTGGACGCAGCATCAGGGAAACCTGTCCGACTACATCCAGATCTCGGAGGACACTGCACAAGACTTGCAGTGGTGGCTCACGGACCAGCGTTGGGTCGGCTGCAGATCTCTCTTCCTTCCCCAACCGGAGCACACAGTGGTGACGGATGCGTCACTCCTGGGATGGGGCGGCCACATGGGGGAGGTGGAGATCAAAGGCCTCTGGTCTCCGGCGGAGTCCAAGCTCCATATCAATCTTTTGGAGCTCAGGGCAATCCTACTTGCACTGAAAGCATTCCTTCCCTCTGTCAAGGGGAGAGTAGGTCAGGTGTTCACAGACAACACCACCGCCATGTGGTATTGCAACAAACAAGGCGGGGTGGGGTTGTAAACCCTATGTCAGGAGGCTCTGCGCCTCTGGACATGGCTGTAATGTCAAGGCATTTCCTTGACAAGTCAACACCTGGCAGGTTCTTTGAACACCAGGGCAGACGAACTCAGCCGCCGGTGCCTCATGGATCACGAATGGCATCTTCACTCGGAAGTGGCACAAGGTCTTTTTCAGCAGTGGGGAGAACCTTGGTTAGATCTATTCGCCACCGAAGAGAACGCGCAATGTCAGCAGTTCTGCGCGTTGGAGTTTCCAAGGCGGCACTCACTCGGAGACGCTTTTCGTCGCGAGTGGAGTTGCGGTCTGTTGTACGCCTATACCACTTCTACCCAGAGTGCTGAAGAAGATCAGATGAGACCGGGCCCAAGTCATTCTTGTAGCACCAGACTGGGCTCAAAGAGTTTGGTATCCCCAGCTACTCAGTATGAGCGTGGATCCCCCGATCCAACTGCCTCTTCGGGTGGATCTTCTGTCGCAGCAACAGGGGACGGTCCTCCGCCCAAACCTGTCCAGCCTCCACCTCCTTGCGTGGAGATTGAGCGGCGACAGTTGATTCCATTTGACTTGCCTCCTGAGTTCTGTAATGGGATTCTGGCAGCCAGGCGTCCCCCAACTAAATCTGTGTATGCCTGTCGGTGGAACAAGTTTGTGGCATGGTGCACAGCGAATGCTGTAGATCCCCTTTCTGCCCCTCTTTCTGAGGTCCTATTGTTCCTTCTCTCTTTGGCCCAGCAGGGCTCTGCTCTGGGCACTATCAAGGGCTACCTTTCTGCCCTTTCAGCCTTCCTCAGGCTGCCTGATCTGCCCTCTCTTTTCAAGTCCCCTGTTGTCAATAGATTTCTCAAAGGCATTACTCACATTTTCCCTCCTATTCCTTTTGTGATGCCTCAGTGGGACTTGTATCTGGTTCTCACATACTTAATGTGCGCTCCCTTTGAGCCTCTTCATAACTGTCCTTTGCGGTTATTAACTTTGAAAACTGTCTTCCTGGTGGCCATCACCTCCGCTAGGCGTGTGAATGAGCTCCAGGATCTTTCATGTAAACCTCCTTTCCTGGTAATTCATCCGGACAAGGTTGTGCTTCGACCACGTCCCTCCTTTCTGCCGAAAGTAGTCAGTGCCTTTCATCTCAGGCAAACTGTCTCTCTGCCCACTTTCTTTTCACCTCCGCACCCTTCAAGAGAGGAAGAGAGGCTCCACCATCTGAACCCAAAACGTGCGCTTTCATTCTATCTCAACCGCACACAACAGTTCCGGGTGGATGATCAGCACTTTGTTGGCTACGTGGGCGTCAAGAAAGGCCGAGCTGTGCTCAAGCAGACTATCTCCCGATGGGTTGTCTTGCGCATTAAAGCCTGTTACTCTCTGGCTAAAAAGAAACCTCTGGTAGGGCTGCGCGCCTATTCTACCTGGGCCACAGCAGCTACTATAACATTGGGACGCGGTGTCCCCCTGCAAGATATCAGTCAGGCAGCCATGTGGGCCTCGCTGCATACTTTCACTAAGCACTATTACCTTGACAGTCAAGTCCGGAGAGACGGCTTCTTTGGCCGGTCGGTTCTCCGTGACTTTCTGGTGTGATTTCACTTCGCAGACCCTCCACCGGGGTTGGTATTGCTTGGGTATGTATTCTAAGGTAAGGAATCTATCACTGTGTCTATTTCAGATGCACAAGTTACATACTTGTGTAACAATATGTCTGCCCTATTATTTGCAGACAATATCTTACTCATCTCCAAAATTCTGAAAAAGTTGGAAACCTTATTCCAAAAGGTTTGTCACCTTTTGTATTTTACACAGATTGGAAAAAGATACAAACAAAAATAACATTTATGGCATTCAACCCGTATAAAAACTTAAGGAGGAAAATAAAACTGGGTAACAACGCACTTGAAAGAAAACGTAAGTTTGATTATTAGGGTGTTCGGTTGCCAGATTCTGACAAGCAGCGTGAGCAGATTGTTGAAATTACATCATTATTAAAACACAGATCAAGTGTGTTAATTAAATTTCTTAATTGTGATAATACCCAATATTGCCAACCTTTGAGACATATAGAACCGAGGCCATTAGTGCAGCCCTTTTAGGATCTGAACTATGGGGATACAGAATTAAGGATAGACTTGAGAAAGCAGAATAGAAAATGTCTTCATACGATCTTTAGTGAAGTACGCAAGTGTCCCGCTATCCCCTATGTCATGTTACGGCGCTTGCCGTCCCCCGCCACGAAGACGCACACACAGAGACGAACCGAAATACTCACTTCCGGGCGGAAGTCGAGTACCGGTCTAGTCATCCACAGGAGCACTAGGGTCAAGGAAGCGCTTCCGGGGGAAACGCTTATACGCCGCGTTTCCCGCCGGCTCGGCGCTTCGTATTCTTTGGAGTTCCGAGCAGCGAGGAGCGAGAGTGACCGTCCTGAAGCCGAACGGAAAAGAACGCCGTCCCTATCCAGTGGAACCTGTTTCTACCTTCGTCCACGCTTCGGAACCTGTCCTGGCTTCTCAGGTTTTTCCTAGACCCTTGTCCCCTAGGCTGTTGAAGGGTGCCGTTGCTGATTTGCCTTTGATGATTTTGCACAGTTCATTTAGCCTAAAACGCGCCTTGCGCCATTTCTGATTTCCATTGCTGATTTTGCCTGGATGATTTTGCCACAGTCTGTTTTTGCCTAAACGCGCTTTGCACCATTTCTGATTCCATTGCTGATTTTGCCTGGATGATTTTGCCACAGTCTGTTTTTGCCTAAACGCGCTTTGCACCATTTCTGATTCCATTGCTGATTTTGCCTGGATGATTTTGCCACAGTCTGTTTTTGCCTAAGCGCGTTTAGCGCCATTTCTGTTCTCCATTGATGATTTTGCCTTTGATGATTTTGCCCATTAGTATGTACTGAAATGCTATTGAGGAGGTTCCTTTGACTTCTCGCTGTTGCGCCTTGCAGTTTGTTTTCCCTACTCGGAAGCAGGGGTTAAACTCTGATTTACCGCTTCCAGGGTCGTTCTTGGGAAAACAGCTTGAACTGACCACGGTGTGAGAGCACCGACATTTGCTATACTGTATAGCCTGTCCTTGGCCTTTCACCTACTCGACGGCCGTGTAGCGACCGGCGTTCCCGCAGTAGGGTGAGTTCCTTGAGTCTGGGACAGGACATAGCTCTGTGTGTGCTTCCATTGTGGTTGTGGGTTCCTCACTGACCATAGTCTTCCTCTTTCGCAGGTCTTTCCGAGATACCCTGCACCCCTACCTACCGCTGTCATTCAGGCTCCTTTCCCTGCGTCCATCTCATCCCTGCTGGGTTCTACTGTCCACGAGGGTCAGGTGGGTGCGGGGACGGGCGCTCCTGTCGTCTCTGCGGAATCGCTGCACAAGCAGAGGTAAGTCTTGTGGAGCAATAGTGACACCCTATTAGAATGTTGAGTGCTTCATTGAAGACAATGGAGTGCTACGGGCTTCGAATGGCTGGTAGAAGCCCGTAGCATTAACATTCCAATGTTTGTTCACAGCTGCGGTTGTGAACAAAGGCCTAACGCAGCCCGAGGGGATTTCAACCCCCTTGGGCTCCGTGAGGCCTTTGTTTTATAAATTAGAACATTCTGCCCTCTCGGGAGCTCTAATGGCCATTAATGGCCCGCTCCCTTGTTCCTCACCTTCGCCTCAGGCCTTTAATCCTGGAGCGGGCCTTTAATGGCTAGTAGAGCCCGCTACGTCGGGCTCTAAGGCTATATTAGATTGGGCCTGAAATCAATTACTGGCCATGCTGAATTGTTACCTATTCTACTTTGGACAAGAATATGGATAACAAGACAGCGTAAAGCCTATAGAGCAGGATTATCTGATAAAATTTCACACCTGATTTCATCACTTGATATTGTTCTCTCCCATCTGTGAGGAAACCCTAAGGCCCATCCTTCAATCCCTCAAAAGCGGGTCCCCGCATGATCCAGCACCAGTCAGACACCTTAAACCAGTTGCTCCTACCATTCTTGCACCAATGGTGAATCTGATAAATTCCTCTATAGAAAGCGGATTGGTTCCGCCAAGCTGGAAGAAGGCGGTAGTCAAAGCCTTAATCAAAAAACCCAATCTCGACCCCAGTAATTTTGCCACCTTCAGGCCAATTTCCCTTCTCCCATGCGTTAGCAAGATAGCTGAAAAGTTTATCAACAGCCAACTATCAAACTACCTGGAAATCAACGAATTGCTAAAACCGTCACAGACAGGATTCCGCCCGGGCCAAGGTACGGAAACAGCGATGGTGGCGGTTGTTGAGGAGGCTAGGAAGATCATTGACGCAGGAGGATCAGTGGCAGTGATCCTTCTGGACCTCAGCGCGGCATTCGACACCGTCAACCACAGTATCTTGGCTCAGCCGCTCAGTGACCTTGGTACCTCGGGCCGGCCCTGTCGTGGCTAAAATCCTATCTTCACAACCGCTCTTTCCAGGTGGCGGAGGGCGACTTCATCTCCAGGGAGACTCCTATACGTTGCGGAGTGCCTCAGGGCTCCTCATTGAGCCCGACGCTCTTCAATGTGTATATGTCGCCACTGGAAGGGATTGTCATCCCGTATGGTATCAAACTCCTGACCTACGCGGATGACACCCAGCTGGTTGTCTCCCTCAGCCGGCAGGATAATCCCACCATTGATCTCTATTCCTGCCTGGGGGACATAGTCAGCTGGATGAACTCATCCCACCTAAAATTCAACGGCGACAAAACGGAGATAATGGTGATGGGCAACCAGTCCCATTTCCGCCCGGAGTCTCTGTGGCCCCCATGCATGGGCCCGCCCCCAACCCCCAAAGCCGAAATCAAAAGCTTGGGGATTTGGCTCGATCACAATCTTACCCTAAACACCCAGGCAAGAAAAACTGCTGGAACCTGCCTTGGTCTCCTACGTACCACCCGCAAGATCCTTCCCCTGCTCCCTTTTCAGTCAAGAAAACTTTCCTTACAGGGTCTCATCTTGTCCAGACAGGACTACGGTAATGCTCTATATCTCGGCGCACCTAAGAAAGTTACAGCCAGGCTACAGGTTGTGCAAAACGCTGCTGCTCGGATTCTTATCAACACTAAGATCCGCTGCTCTGCTAAACCAGCGATTAGAGCATTACATTGGTTGCCCGCTGAGCAAAGGGTGCATTTCAAGGCCTTGTGCCTAACCCTCAAAATCCTTCAGGGAAAAGCCCCGTCAATCCTTAAGGACCTTGTTGTCCCGCATTCCACTTCTAGAACTCTCCGATCTTCGAACGCCCATCTAACCCAAATTCCCAGGATAAAGAAAGCTCGCTCCGGAGGCCGGCGCTTTTCCTATCACGCGTCCAAGCTGTGGAACACCCTCCCGCTTGACCTTCGGGCCCAACACAATCTACTGCCTTTCCGAAAGTTACTAAAGACATGGCTGTTCCCATAACCTTCTGCTCCGCAATCGGCTGATCTCTCTGGTGCATCTTTTAGCGCTGGGACGCTCAAGGGCAGCCATGCGCTCTAGAAATCTCATTACAATTACAATCACAGATCTCATTATTGGAATAAATAAAGGGCTTTTTAACTAATGTAGGGGTTGGGAGGCACTGGTTTAATGCCTTTTGTATCACCAAGTGCACTTATTGTGTAATAAAGCAATGGTACTGGCATTGTGCGCTTGAGAAACTGTTGAGACACTGGTGGGTCATGTTAGAAGTAAATTCCTATTGATGAAATAGGAATATAGATTTAAGTACATGGATTTTATATCATCTCCCACAGAGTGAAGTTTATACATTAAGTTTAGGGTGGGGTCCTACCATTGGCTGATTTTACGAGCACATGATCAGAGACTGACCCAGAAAGCAAAACCTGTCCATTGTGTAAATCTGCAGTTTAAACTGAGGAACATGATCTTATTTTGCATCTCACACAAGAAACTTTAACTAAATGGATTAAGCCACTCTGCTTACAAATGGAGATTATCAAGAGAATCATCATTTACTCAGGAGTCAATCATCTGTATCCAACTTTATTGAAACCAATTTCATCCAGCCAATAATGAAATTGGTTTCAATAAAGTTGGATACAGATGATTGACTCCTGAGTAAATGATGATTCTCTTGATAATACGGTGAGAAGAAAACACGTATGTTTTCCAGTGAAGTGCGAACGGTAGTCAGTAAGCGGAGCTCTGCCGCTGACGCACAAGTTACTTGTGTAACAATATATCTGTAAGAGACATTAGTTACTGATAGATTCCTTACCTTTGAATATCCCCAGGCGTCAGACTGGATCCAGAAAGTTTTCGTCAGCAGTACCCCTGTGGGTCAGTAGGCGTCATTGTGCTGCTCCGCGTGCGTCGCTGGCGTCGTATTCGCCGAGATTACGTCATCGGAGCTACTTAGACGCGCCCACACGCACTGACGTCAGTTCTGTACACGACTCTCTGCGCCAGGAACGCGGAGCCATGCCAGAGACAGACTACTGGTGCAATAGAACTAGGGCCCTGAAAGGGATGACCTGAACCCTAGAGAACAGTTCGCAGAACGGGGAGGATGGGCGGTCGGTAAGGAATCTATCAGTAACTAATGTCTCTTACAGATACAGTCCTGTCTGACAGGAGAGTCATTCTCACAATTGGCTAAATAATCTGAACGAAACAGTTAGTTATGGATTCCTTACCTTAGAATTACCCCCAGGCGTCAGACTGGATCGGAAAGTTTTTCGTCAGCAGTACCCCTACGCATCATAAGGTGGCGTCAGTCGACTTCGCGTTCGGCATCGTGGTCGCCGGGATGACCTTGCGGTAGCTACTTAGACGCGGCCCTCGTGCGCTGACGTCAGATATTTCTTTTTCCACACCAGCAAGCGCAGATCCGGAGAGAGCGTTACCCCCAGTCATTTTTTGACTGAACTTTTTACCGACTTTTGTCGACTTTTTTGATGTTTGAGTCCATCGACTGCTGGTGCATGAGGGATACCTGGCTTTAAGGCTTGCGGTTCCTGTCACCGACTCATGTCAGTGACGGATCCACACCACTTGTGCCACTACTGCCTGGAGCATGACCACCACCCCAAATCGTGCTCCAACTGCCGGACCATGGCCCCGAAGCCTTTGCTGGAGCGGTCTCAAAAGCTACTCGATGCCCGGCAGTCGGCTCCACGTCGCTCGAGGTCAAAGTCGCATAGGAGGTTGAAGGACCGGTCGCGCAGCCAACACCATTCTTCCTCTTAACTCTGGGGTCTGGTAAGTCGAAGCACAAAAAGATGTTGAAGAAGCATCGTCGCTCTTCGACTTCTCCTTGTCCATCGGCCGACGCAACGAGGTATGCGGGTGGTGCCCCTCCCGGGACTCCGCGTGAGGAGCTTGCCTGGACGACTTTGGGTTTCCCTCCTTTCTGGGACCCGGTGCGACCTCTGCCCAGCTTTGCAGTTTCTACGAAGCAATGCATGCCATCTTTGGGCAGCCCGACTCCGCCGGTGAGCCTTCGGGCCCTTCGGCGGCTTTGGAGCCAAAGGGTCCCCTTGGATCCAGGCCTGGATCGGCACCGGTCAACCTTGTTACGCCTCCCCCGGCGGCGATTCCACCGGCACCACTTCCGCCACTGCCATCGGCTGTGTCCCCAACCGATATCAACCCCGACCTCCACCTCGAGGTAGACACGGAGTCGGACCGGCGTGGGCCGATGCCGGATCCGACGGCGACGGGTACTTTTGTGCCCCTGTTCTACCATGGCTCTTTAAGACCAGATTGGCAGCCAGAGGTAGGTCAGGAGGACTGGGAGGGGTCTGGGGACCCTTTAACAGATCCGTTGGTGTATGAGCAGGACTGGAGAGAGGAAATGGGGGAAGCCAGTTGTTTTGATACCTCACCAGACCTTGGCATGTTGTCTCCTCCTACCGTGGCTACAGAGGAGGGAGCGTCATACGCAGTTGTGTTGCGTAGGGTGGCCGAGGCTATCCACCTCGAGCTACCTTCGGTGGCAGTCAGGACTAACCTCCTGACAGAGGTGCTTCAACTGGCAGTGAGCTCTTCGAAGCCCCTGCTGCCGTTTAATGAAGCCCTCAGGGACATCCTTTTGGGCACCTAGTCCAGGCCCAACACAGGGAGTCCTGTGGACAGGATAATTGCCCGACGCCACCGCCCGGATCCGGGCGACCCCACCTCTGAGAGCTTGGCAGTCCAAGCCTCCATGTCCAAGGGCGCATTCCCGACCGCTCCCCTGGACAGGGAATCCAAAAAAGCTGGATCATCTTGGGAAGAAGATATTTTCTTCCTCCAGCTTGGGACTGCTGTCGGTAAACACCGCATTTCTATTGGGCCGTTACACCCACTCTGTGTAGGACATGGTTGCGCAAATGCTGCCTCAGTGCCCAGAGGAGGCCCGGGCCGTGCTCTCTCTCTCTCTCGAGGGGTTGCCGAAGGGAGACACGCAGCGAAGTTTACCATACGCTGTGGGCTGGATACCGCCAATGCACTTGGCAAGACGATTTCCACGTCAGTAGTCCTTCGACGCTACGTCTGGTTGCATTCAACTGTTTTTTCTGGGAATGTCCAATCCACACTTATAGACATGCCCTTTGATGGCCGTCGCCTTTTTGGCGACCAGGCAGACAATGCGCTAGAGCGCTTTAAGGACTCAGGGGCTATGGCAAGGTCCTTGGGCCTCTCCACCACCCGCCCTGCGCAGTCTGCCTTTCACCCCTTTCGTGGCTACATAAGGGGTGCCCCACTACGTCCCGCCCAGAGCCACAGGCCGGCTCAAGCTGTTCAGCCCCAGCGCGGCCGGGGAAGTGGGAAGCACCGCCGTGGTTCTGGGGGCCAGCGGACGGGCCAGTCCACCACAGCCCCCTCTGCAGCAGCCTCCAAACCCTCCTAGTCCAACCTTTCAGGGCCACCAAATGCCAGTGGGCGGCAGGATCCGCCATCACCTCCCCGCACCATCACGTCGGACAGGTGGGTTTCGCAAATAGTCTGAAGGGGCTACTCCCTCCCCTTCGAGACTGCCCCTCTATCCATACCACCTCAGTACCATCGCATGTCGGAGGATCACGTGGCCCTTCTCCAACAGGAAGTTTTGGCACTCGTAGCCAAGGGAGCCATCGAGCGCGTTCCTGCCCCAGAAGTAGGTCATGGTTGCTATTTCCACAACAATCTGGTGCCCAAGAAGGACAAAGACTTGCGTCCTATCTTGGATGTCAGGAACGTCAACCGCTTCCTCCCGAAGGAGAAGTTCAAAATGTTGACGCACGCTCAGGTCTTGTCTACCCATGACCCTGGAGACTGGATGGTAGCGTTGGACTTGCAGGGCGCTTATTTTCACATCCGAGTCCTACCGGCCCACAGGCGTTACCCAAGGTTCACGGTAGGCCACGAACATTTAAAGTTTATCGTGCTCCCTTTTGGCCTTACCAGCGCCCCTCGGGTGTTCACAAAAGTGATGGTGGTGGTGCTCTTCTGCGCAGGTCAGGGGTTCCAGTCTGCCCCTATCTCGACGACTAGCTGTTTAAGGCGGGCTCTCCCCAGGCTGTCGTCTCCCACCTCCAGACTACGGCTGACCTCCTGCATTCGCTAGGGTTCTCCATCAACCTGCCCAAGTCACACCTGACCCCCCTCTCTGAAGCTCCTCTTCATCGGAGCGGTTCTAGACACTACGCAGCTTTGGGTTTATCCTCCCGAACAAGATGACCCTCAGGCTGCTGGGTCTGATGGCCTCCTGCAACCTGCTGGTGGATCATGCCTGCTGGCATATGCGGGCTCTGCAGTGGGACCTGAAGTTCCAGTGGGCCCAACATAAAGGCAATCTGTCCGATTACGTCCAGACCTCGGAGGGCACTGCACACCAATTGCAGTGGTGGTTTACGAACTAGGATTGGGTCAAAGGCAGATCCCTCTCCCTTCCTCAACCAGAGTTCACAGTGGTGACCAATGAATCACTTCTGGGATGGGGCGGCCACATGGGGGAGGTGGAGATCAGAGGCCTCTGGCATCCAGCAGAGTCCGGGCTCCACATCAATCTTCGGGCGATTCGTCTTGCACTCAAGGCATTCCTTCCCACTGTCTGAGGAAGAGTAGTGCAGGTGTTCACGGACAACACCACCGTTGTGTGGTACTGCAACAAACAAGGCGGGGTGGGGTTGTGGACCCTATGTCAGGAGGCCCTCCACCTCTGGACATGGCTGGAACATCAGGGCGTATCTCTGTTGGTTCAACACCTGGCAGGTTCTCTGAACGCCAGGGCGGACGAACTCAGCCGCAGTTGCATGATGGATCACGAATGGCGTCTTCACTCGGAAGTGGTGCAAGGTCTCTTTCAGCAGTGGGGAGAGGCTTGGTTACAGCCAGTGCTTACTTTATGCCGGTGCTTAGCACCGGCACTTACTTTTCAGGGACGGTTCTACACATGTCTGCACGACTGGCTGCATGTTGTCACTTATGATGACATGATGTTATAATAAATTACCAATACTGACTCAGTGATTCGGAGTGGGCGCACTGGCGCAGAGTGTTGTTCTGGGTCTCCTGAGTTTAGTGTGCTTCGGTTGAGTGTGAATGTGAGCCGGAGCAGCAGCAAAGTGATTACTGCATCATCATTAATCATAATGATACTGATTAAGTGATGGCGTCATCATGGCGGCGGTGCGCTGGTGCGGCCCTTAGTTCAGTGGACTGTTGCCGGTGGTGGGGCTGGTGGGACCCGGGAGCAGTACTGGGCGGGAGTCAGACATTGATTGGGTAGGTTGGATTTGACTGTGTGTGTGTGCGCTGCGCGCAGATTTTTTTCCGCTTGCAAGTTGCCACGCCCCGGCACACCTGCTCCTCATGAGTTAGAGAAGCCCGACCACATTGAGGGCCGGCAGCACCACCAGGTGGCCTATCAGTTAATAAAAACAGAGCCCCGCAGCCCCAGCCGACCACGACGAGTGTAACCGTAAGTACTAACTTAACTAGCAGTCAGAGACATCATGCCATGCCACATGCTACGACATGCCCAGTGGTGGCGTGTCAGGCACCCGGGTAGCTCCAGCTCCATCCACAAGATTGGATGACAGTGACGCACTCCACTGTTCCTGGCCCTGACCCGGCCCCCGGTACACATTTATTTAATTCATCATTATATCAGTAGAGGTTAGTTAAGTTGTTAAAGAAGGGAAGGCCCTGCCCCTTGAAGCAGTATCCTTCCTCCCAAGGTTCGAATTCGACGATGATGCATGCTCCTGCCTGGGCTAAGCTGGCTTGGCCTAGTAGCGGCCGCCGGCCGGCCGTGCGTACACATATCCCGGGCCCACGCCACGCTACGCATTAAGTAATTTGTTAAATGTCAGTATGACAAGGCGGGGTGTCTTTGATGAAGGCGGCTCTCCTCACATCTCCTCAATCATACAAATCTCATTTGTGCCCACTCTGCCATGGGCCTCTGTCCCTCCTGTGTGTTCTGGGCAGAGCCTGTCAACTTCCCTGTCAATTGTGTCCCACGCACCTCGCCCAGAGATTGCGCTGTTTTCTAGAATCCCCCAAAGTTGGCATTTTTGAGTGAGTGGGAGGGATGTGTGATTTAAAACAGATTTAAAAGTTATGATTTCCTTCCCCCAGCCACCTGGATGGTAACAGGCTAAATACCAAAGACCACAAAATGAGTGTAACAGTTCTTTCAGTATATTTTTTTAACTGATCTTTTCTACGTCAGTAGCCTTTTCAAGGTGTCCTCATTCTGAGCATTGCTGATATTCATCTGACTTTTCGCAGTGCCAGTTGAGGATGTGGGTGGAGCTAATAGAGTAAGTGGGTGGAGCCAGTGGAGGAAGTGGGTGGAGCCAGAGAAAAGTAGGTTTGGCCTCCAACAAAATTTGAAGACCTGCACTTTATATTTTACAAATTAAGCGCTGGGTAGATCTATTCGACCACCGAAGAGAACGCGCAATGTCATCAGTTCTGCGTGTTCGAATTTCCAAGGCGGCACTCGCTAGGCAACACTTTTCATCGCGAGTGGAGTTGCGGTCTTCTATACGCCTTTCCGCCTATACCACTTCTGCCCAGAGTGCTGAAGAAGATCAAGCTCGACCGGGCCTAAGTCATTCTTGTGGCTCGAAGAGTCTGGTATCCCGAGCTGCTCAACATGGTCATCGATCCTCCGATCAGACTGCCTCTTCAGGAGGATCTTCTGTCGCAACAGCAGGGGACGGTCCACCACCCGAACCTGGCCAGCCTTCACCTCTATGCGTGGAGATTGTGCGGTGGCAGTTGACGTTGTTTGACCTGCCTCCCGAAGTCTGCAATGTTATCTGCGCAGCCAGGCATCCCTCCACTAAGATGGTATACGCCTGCAGATGTAACAAATTTGTGGCATTGTGCACAGCAAAGGCTGTGGATCCCCTTTCCAATCCTGTTTCTGACGTTCTCTTGTTCCTCCTTTCTTTGGTCCAGCAGGGCTCTGCTCTGGGCACTCTAAAGGGCTACCTCTTGGCCATTTCAGCTTCCTTATCAGCCTTCTCTTTTCAAGTCCCCTGTTGTAAATAGATTCCTTAAGGGCATTACTGATCTTTTTCCTCCTGTTCCCTTCGTAATGCCTCAGTGGGACTTGACCTTTGGGTCTTACCAACCTCCTGTGCACTCCCTTTGAGCCGCTACATAACTGTCCTCAGACTTCTCACTTTGAGAACTGCCTTTCTGGTGGCCATCACCTCTGCACGCAGGGTGAGTGAGCTACAAGCTCTTTCTTCCAAGCCTCCCTTTCTGGCTGTCTTTCTGGACAAGGTTGTCCTGAGAACTAGACCTTCCTTTCTTCGCAACGTGGTTACTTCTTTCCACATTAGCCAAACCATCATTTTGCCCACCTTCTTTCTGCCTCCGCATCCTTCAAAAGAGGAAAAGAGGCTCCAACGTCTGGATCTAAAACATGTGCTTTCCTTCTACTTGGATCGCACCAAACAATTCCAGATGGACGACCAGCTCTTTGTTGGTTACGTGGGCGTTAAAAAAGGTCGGGCCGTGCACAAACGGACCATCTCCAGGTGGGTCGTTCTGTGCATCAAAGCCTGCTACTCTTTGGCAAAGAAGGAACCTCCTGTCGGGCTGCGGGCCCATTCCACCAGGGTGACGGCAGCTACTACTGCTTTGGGATGAGGAGTCCCCCTGAATGACATCTGTCAGGCAGCTACGTGGGCATCGCTGCACACGTTCACCAACACTACTGCCTAGACAGCCAAGTCCGGAGAGATGGCTTCTTTGGCCTTTCTGTTCTCCAGGACTTTCTGGTGTGAACTTGGTTCGCAGATCCACCTCCAGGGTTGGTATTGCTGGGGTATCTATTCTAAGGTAAGGACTAACTGTTTCTTTCAGATGAAAAAGTTACTTATCTTAGGTAACGATATATCTGTAAGAAACATAGGTTAGTTATAGATTCCTTACCACCCCACCCATCCTCCCCGTTCTGCGAAATGAGTTCTAGGGTTAAGGTCACCCTTTCAGGTCCCTAGTTTTGGGCACCAGTTGTCAGTGGCTTGCATGGCTCTGCGGTTCTAGCATGGAAAGTCCTGTACAAAACTGACGTCAGCGCGCGAGGGTGGCGCCTAAGTAGCTACCTCGACGTCATCCCGGCGACGCCAACGACGAACACGGAGTCGACCGATGCCACCTTCCTACGTGCAGGTGTACTGCTGACGAAAAACTTTCCGGATCCAGTCTTACGCCTGAGGGTAATTCTAAGGTAAGGAATCTATAACTAACCTATGTTTCTTACAGATATATCGTTACTGAAGGTAAGTAACTTGTTTATCAGTACAGCTGTATATAAAGAAGAAGAAAAGGGTGGGCTACAAGACACAGCATTGACATACACCTTTTTTACCTTAATCCTTTCAGTCAGCTATTCATTTATGCTCCACCTCACTTGTTCAAAATTGTTGGAAAACCGCCCACTCCCACTCCGCAGGGTGGTGGTGGACCTTCCCGAACACACTGTGGTAGCTTGGCTCGAGTGGTCAGGAAACAGGCGCAGTGCTAAGCATACAATATACCCATACAATAACCATGCGTGCATCCGTTCCAAAAACGACTCTACACCGTAAAAATTATGAAAATATGCTTTCTTTATCTTTCTTCTCTTAGTTGCTGATTGGGAAAATAAATAACAATCACAGTATATACATTTTAAATAGAGCAGGTCAAATAAATATTTGCTGTTTGCTGAAATAAATAGGGGTGATCATAAATAACAGGGCATAAATACAAGTGCAATATATACAGTCAATTAAATACTTTGAGGTCATAAATACTGTACCAATAAATACTGTCCCAATAAATACTGTACACCAACAAGTCCTGTGGACCTATAAATTCAGTGCAGCAATAAATAGATAAGAACGTAATAAATACAGTATCCCCAATAAATAATTAGAAGTATACAGTACACTTTGTGAATCAGATGGCACTTCAATTCTTAAGGGCTGATTTGGCCCAGGCACAGCTTGTAGGGTGTGGAAGGCTTGAGGGGGGCTACTCCCTGGCTGAGGCAAAGGCTGAGGCCTAAACTGAGGTAGATCAAAAGGGGGGAAATTCCAATGCCCTGGCTTCCCTCTCCACACAACCTCTCTAGGTTAGTCCCAGTTCACCCCAGGCACAGTCAGGTGGGTTCCAGCACCTCCCTAGCCCCTTAGAGTAGTCTCTCAGGTCTCCACAGGGCCTTAGGCGCCCTCTACTCCACTTACTGCCCTTTTCTGATGTTCCGACGCCGCTGGAGTCGTGTCGACGCCGTGAGGCGGTTCCGGTTCGGTCTCGGCGGCCTCGGCACAGTGTCAGTTCTTTGCCGACGCCGGTAGGCGGTTCCGGTCCGATGTCGGTGGCCTCGGTTCGAACTCGACCTCCGATTCGATGGCGTCGGGCAGTCTCTTCACGATGTCGACTTCGGGCGGCTCCGGTCCGATGGCGCACTCGGCTCCGATGACGTCGGCCGGCCTGGCCTCGATGTCGACTTCCGGCGACTCCGGGGTGCGATCCTCACCCCCGACCTCCGGTGTTCCTCCTTACAGGTTCCGGGCGACTCCGGAGTGCGATCCTCACTCCCGACCTCCGGTGCTCCTCTACCTCGGTCTCCGACGACTCCGGAGGGCGGACTTCACCCTTCCGATGACGCCGCTCACTCGACCTCAGTTCACCTCCTTCTCGACCCTTGGTATTCCACTCGACCTCCGCCGGCGCCCTCTTACGACCTCAGGCGGCTCCGGGTACGACGTCTGCTACCTCAGTCAGCGCCGCTTCTCCACCTCGGGCTCCAGGTCTTCGGCTACTCGACGCCAGGCTCCAGGGAAACCAGTTCTCAGGTCAGAATCTTGCTGTCTTCTTGTTTCTAAGGCCTGTTCCTGCTGTCCAGGTCCTTAGGATGGTTTTCTTCTGACTTCTTCCCACACAGGGCTATAGGCTGGGATCCATCAGTAGGGACAAGTATCAAGGGTGGGTTTATGGACCCCACTCCAGGCACAAGTTTCCACCCCTGCTGCTTCACTCCTTCCTCCTTCACTGTTGTGCTCCTCTCTCTTCACCAGTCAGGTGCCAACTGCCAGCTCCAACTGCCAACCGCCTCTCTTATCCTCCCAACATTCTAAACGGTTTCCAACTGTCACACAGTTCTGGAACCTCCTGGAATGTTCTGGAAGGTGCTGGTAGGTTCCAGTGGATGCTGGTGATGTCATGGGAGGCCACCATTTTGTGCTTCAGGCCCTCAGACAGAAGTTTCAGGGGTAGCTAAAATGGCTCCCTGAATCTGTAGCAACACTAAAAAGAAGTCTGGTGGTTCCCAAAAAGGAAAAATTCAAACAGGGTTTGAGGCAAAAGTGGGACAAAATAAATAATGATGAGGAGGGACCACCCAAAGGGCTGACAGGTCTAACACGCGTCCCCCCCAGCTGAAAGTGGGGAGAGCTACCCAACCCCTTGGGAGTTCTCATCACTAAGGCGGAAATACCTTGAGAGACCGTCTGCGTTGGCGTGGTCCACTCCAGGCCGATGTTCCACCTGAAAGTCCATCCCCTGTAGGGAAATAGACCACCTCAACAACTTGGGATTCTCCCCCTTCATTTGCATCAGCCAACGAAGGGGTCTGTGGTCGGTCTGAACCAGGAAGTGCGAGCCAAACAGGTATGGCCGCAACTTCTTCAGAGCCCATACCACTGCAAAGGCTTCACGCTCTATTGCACTCCACTTCTGTTCCCTGGGAAGTAGTCTCCGGGATAGGAAGACCACGGGTTGATCCAGACCCTCTTCGTTGAGTTGCGATAACACTGCCCCAATGCCATGTTCTGATGCATCTGTCTGGACAATGAACTTCTTGGAAAAGTCTGGGGCCCTTAAGACCGGGGCCTCGCACATGGCTTTCTTCAATTTCTCAAAGGCTTGCTGACAAGCCTCCGTCCAGACTACCCGTCGAGGTTGTTTCTTGGACGTGAGCTCCGTGAGGGGGGCTACGATGGTACCGTACCCCTTCACGAAGCGGCGGTAATATCCCGTGAGGCCCAAAAATGCTCGGACCTCAGTCTGTGTCTTGGGGGGTTCCCAGGCCATGATGGCCTCGATCTTCGCCTGGAGGGGTTGCACCGTTCCCCTACCCACCAAGTGTCCAAGGTACACTACCGACCCCTGCCCGATCTGGCACTTGCTGGCCTTGATCGTCAATCCAGCTTGTCTCAGGGCCTGGAGAACAGCTTGCAGGTGACGCAAGTGATCCTCCCAGCTGTTACTGAAGACGGCTATGTCATCCAGATAAGCAGCAGAGAAACTCTCCATCCCGGTGAGGATCTGGTTTACCAGGCGCTGAAACGTGGCAGGTGCGTTCTTGAGCCCAAAGGGCATCACACAGAACTGGTAGTGGCCATTGGGCGTGGAGAAGGCTGACCTTTCCCTTGCTCCATCAGTCAAAGAGATCTGCCAGTACCCCGAAGTAAGGTCAAAGGTACTTAGATATTGGGCAGCTCCCAGCCGGTCAATTAATTCATCTGCCCTAGGGATCGGATGAGCATCAGTTTTTGTCACTGAATTCAGTCCCCGGTAGTCCACACAGAACCTCAGTTCTGGTTGGGCACCCGGTGGTGCAGCTTTCGGTACTAACACCACCGGACTGGACCAGGGGCTGCTAGAAGGTTCAATCACTCCTAGCTCCAGCATCTTAGTGACTTCACTATGAATGCTGGCCTTCACCTTGTCTGACATCCGGTAGATCTTGGACTTCACAGGTGGGCTGTCTCCTGTGTCCACGTCATGGACGCACAGGTGAGTCCTACCCGGGACAAGGGAGAACAACGAGGAGTACTGCCCCAGGACCTGGCGACAGTCCTCCTGCTGTTCAGGAGTTAGAGATGGGGAGAGAATCACTCCCTCCACCGACCCATCCTTCTCTTGAGACGCAAACAGATCAGGGAGAGGCTCGCTTTCCACGTCCTCTCCTCCGTCAGTCACCATCATCAAGATGACTTCGGGCCTCTCGTGGTGGGGTTTGAGGCGGTTGGCATGCAGCACCCGCAGGGGCTGACGAGGGGTCTTCAGGTCCACCAAGTAGGTAGCCTTACCCTTCTTCTCCAACACCTCAAAGGGTCCTGACCAGCGATCCTGGAGGGCACTAAGCTCTCCCGGTTCGATCACCCACACTTTCTGGCCAGGCTCCAACTCCACCGGGTGAGCATTGTGGTCATACCACGCCTTCATCACTGCTTGGCTGGCTTCCAAGTTGTCAGAAGCTTGCTTCCACAACTTAGCCATTTGGCTCCGGAAGGCCAGCATGTAGCTCACCACATCCTGGGGGAGCTTTCTGGGAGTTCTTTCCCATCCGTCTCTCACCAGGTTAAGAGGTCCACGTACAGGGTGCCCATACAGAAGCTCGAAGGGGCTGAAGCCCACTCCCTTCTGTGGCACTTCCCTGTAGGAAAAAAGTAAACAGGGTAGGAGGACGTCCCATTTCCTCCGCAGGCTTTCAGGCAGACTTCTGATCATGCCTTTCAAGGTTTTGTTAAACCTCTCCACCAGACCATTGGTCTGGGGGTGGTAAGGAGTGGTGAACCGGTAGGTCACTCCACACTCCTTCCACATTGCCCGCATATACGCTGACATGAAGTTGGTCCCCCTGTCGGACACAACTTCCTTGGGAAAACCCACTCGGGTAAAGATTCCCATCAGGGCCCTAGCCACAACAGGTGCTGTTATGGTCCTCAGAGGTATTGCCTCTGGGTACCGTGTGGCATGATCCACCAGAACCAGGATAAACCTGTGACCAGCTGTAGTTGGTGGATCTAACGGACCCACAATGTCGATGCCCACCCTTTCAAAGGGGGTGCTAACGACAGGAAGTGGTTCCAGGGGAGCTTTCAGCTTCACCCCTGTTTTCCCACTGGCTTGGCAAGACACACATGTCCGGCAGTAGGTATCGGACGACACTTTCATCTGAGGCCAATAAAAGTGTGGGACAAGACGGGCGAAGGTCTTGTCTTGCCCCAGGTGTCCTGCCAATGGTATCTCGTGAGCCAACTCTAAAAGGAAGGCTCGATAACGTTGAGGGACTACCAAGGCTCGTGACGATCCATGTAGGGGTGCCTTGGGTTCACTGTAGAGGAGGCCATCCTCCCAGTAAACACTGTAGTTCCCTTCAACGTTCCCTGCTGCCTGGGCTTCGGCCTGTCGCCTCAGCCCCTCAAGGGTAGGGCACTCCCTCTGGCCCTGGCAGAATTCCTCCCTGGACGGGCCTCCCTCCACGTGCCACTCGGCCGGGATGGGTAGGTCCTCCAGGTTGGTAACGTCCCCCTCCGCAGACTCCTGGTCCACCACCTCCGGTGGCCTATCCGTCCTACGGGGTGGAGACGCCGAGGCAGGCTCCTCCTGTCCTCGGTTCTTCCCTTGACTGGCAGCTGGCTGGGCCTTTGTTCCAGGCTCCAGCCGGAATGAACTCCCTCTTCGGGTAGTCCCGGACCTTGTGCTAACACAGGCCCAGTCAGGTGTACCCAGCATCTCGGTATGAGTCCGGTATTCCACCTCCTTCCAAGCGTTGTGCTCCATGTCATTGCCCAGCAGACAATCGACTGGCACGGCAGGGCTTACGGCAACTCGAAGTGAACCTGCAACCCCCCCCCATTCAAAGGGAACCTCAGCCACGGGATAGTGGCCGGTTCTGCCGTCAGCCATCGCGGCTGGGTGGAGTACATCGGGAATGACTTGCTCTGGAGACACCAGTTGGCTACGTACCATAGTCATACTGGCTCCTGTGTCTCTCAGAGCCTCCCCTCTTTGGCCGTTGATGGTGATCCACTGCCCATACTTTGCAGTATTTGCGGGCACCTGGATCTTAGGAACCATCTCCCGTTCTCCCAGGGACACTAAAGTGACACCCGCCCACTCCCTTCCCTTAGTTAAGGGCATCTCCTTCCCGAGCACTACACTAGCTACTCCGGGGGGCTTTCCTCCAGTGGGAGGGGGTGATCGTTTCTGACACTTCGGATCTCCTTTATAGTGTCCAACGCCACCGCACTCGTAGCAATGGACAACCCTTGGCTGCTGACTCTGGCCAGGATTAGGGTTTCTGGGTGGGTTAGCCTTAGAGGTGAATCCTGTTCCCTTCCCTTGGAAGTTATTTTGGGGGCCTTTGGAGAACTCCTTTTTCTTTTCCCCTCCCTCTTTCTTCTGGGGGGCGCCCTGTCCGGCCTTTTGAGTATCCCCTCCAGTCCCCCTTGTGGACACCCGGGTACTAGCCCAAATGTCCGCCTCCTCAGCAAGCTTCCGGGGACTGGTCAGCTTGCTATCCACCAGGTGTTGCCGCAGTTCAGGGAAACATTTCTCGAGTAGGTGTTCCTTCAATACTAGGTCAAACAGCTCCTCGTAGTTCCTTACTTCACTGCCCTGAATCCAACCTTCCAGTGCCTTCTTTGCATAGTCCAGGAAGTCCACCCAATTCTGTGTGCCCAGTTTGTGACTACCCCTGAACTTCTGTCTGTACTTTTCCGGAGTTAGTCCAAACTTCCTGATGAGCGCCAGTTTCATGGTGGGGTAGTGGGTTTGCTCTTCCTCTTCGAGGGCCAATAAAGCATCCCTACCAGCTGGAGGCATGTACTTATACAATCCCCCTCCCCAATACTTCGCTGGAACCCCATGGGCCCTCAATGAGACCTCATAGGCTGCTAGCCACTTGGCGATGTCGTCACCCGCCCCATAGCTCGCTACAATGTCCTTTGGCAGGTAAGGTTTGGGTTCCCTGGTGGACTCTTGGTTTTGGCTGCCACCATTAGGAACAGGTTGTGCCCCGATTCTCAAAATCTGAAGATCTATTTCTTTCAGTCGCAATTCATGGGCCATCCTCTGCTCCTCTTTCTCCTTTTCCAGCCTTGCTAAGTCCCATGTGAGCTGTCTCTTCTCTCTCCGGTCTGCTAACTCCACTTCGGATAAGCCCCCACTAGAGACAGTGCTGCCCTTCCTAGAAAGTGTCCTGGGCCCTGCTGACAGGTTCCCCACCTCAGGTTGGTACATCTCAGCCCCCTCGGGGTCAGGCTCTCCATCCCTGTCCTCTTCCTCAGCCTTGCTTTCCCTGCGTGCCTCCCCCCAAGCCCTTAAGCTGGTTTGAAGTGCACCCTTCTTTGCTCCTGGGGGACAGTACACCCCCTCTCGCTGGCAAAACTCCCTGAGTTGGGCCACAGTGTACGTGTCTAGATTTTCAAGAACAAACTCCATCTTGCCCACTCAGGTTAGAGGACAGGTTTTGTGCAGTAACAATGCAGGGGGGTACCTTTAGTAATACCTCCTCCCACCACCAGAGTAAATTTGGAAAAAACAAAAACCCACAATTAGGAAGGCCGCTGTGAGAAAACTCCCGGTGTAGGCCTATGGACTACCCACAGTTATTGTTGAGTATATGTAGGCACAGCTCTATCCCACCACTGAACACCAATTTATGTTGGAAAACCGCCCACTCCCACTCCGCAGGGTGGTGGTGGACCTTCCCGAACACACTGTGGTAGCTTGGCTCGAGTGGTCAGGAAACAGGCGCAGTGCTAAGCATACAATATACCCATACAATAACCATGCGTGCATCCGTTCCAAAAACGACTCTACACCGTAAAAATTATGAAAATATGCTTTCTTTATCTTTCTTCTCTTAGTTGCTGATTGGGAAAATAAATAACAATCACAGTATATACATTTTAAATAGAGCAGGTCAAATAAATATTTGCTGTTTGCTGAAATAAATAGGGGTGATCATAAATAACAGGGCATAAATACAAGTGCAATATATACAGTCAATTAAATACTTTGAGGTCATAAATACTGTACCAATAAATACTGTCCCAATAAATACTGTACACCAACAAGTCCTGTGGACCTATAAATTCAGTGCAGCAATAAATAGATAAGAACGTAATAAATACAGTATCCCCAATAAATAATTAGAAGTATACAGTACACTTTGTGAATCAGATGGCACTTCAATTCTTAAGGGCTGATTTGGCCCAGGCACAGCTTGTAGGGTGTGGAAGGCTTGAGGGGGGCTACTCCCTGGCTGAGGCAAAGGCTGAGGCCTAAACTGAGGTAGATCAAAAGGGGGGAAATTCCAATGCCCTGGCTTCCCTCTCCACACAACCTCTCTAGGTTAGTCCCAGTTCACCCCAGGCACAGTCAGGTGGGTTCCAGCACCTCCCTAGCCCCTTAGAGTAGTCTCTCAGGTCTCCACAGGGCCTTAGGCGCCCTCTACTCCACTTACTGCCCTTTTCTGATGTTCCGACGCCGCTGGAGTCGTGTCGACGCCGTGAGGCGGTTCCGGTTCGGTCTCGGCGGCCTCGGCACAGTGTCAGTTCTTTGCCGACGCCGGTAGGCGGTTCCGGTCCGATGTCGGTGGCCTCGGTTCGAACTCGACCTCCGATTCGATGGCGTCGGGCAGTCTCTTCACGATGTCGACTTCGGGCGGCTCCGGTCCGATGGCGCACTCGGCTCCGATGACGTCGGCCGGCCTGGCCTCGATGTCGACTTCCGGCGACTCCGGGGTGCGATCCTCACCCCCGACCTCCGGTGTTCCTCCTTACAGGTTCCGGGCGACTCCGGAGTGCGATCCTCACTCCCGACCTCCGGTGCTCCTCTACCTCGGTCTCCGACGACTCCGGAGGGCGGACTTCACCCTTCCGATGACGCCGCTCACTCGACCTCAGTTCACCTCCTTCTCGACCCTTGGTATTCCACTCGACCTCCGCCGGCGCCCTCTTACGACCTCAGGCGGCTCCGGGTACGACGTCTGCTACCTCAGTCAGCGCCGCTTCTCCACCTCGGGCTCCAGGTCTTCGGCTACTCGACGCCAGGCTCCAGGGAAACCAGTTCTCAGGTCAGAATCTTGCTGTCTTCTTGTTTCTAAGGCCTGTTCCTGCTGTCCAGGTCCTTAGGATGGTTTTCTTCTGACTTCTTCCCACACAGGGCTATAGGCTGGGATCCATCAGTAGGGACAAGTATCAAGGGTGGGTTTATGGACCCCACTCCAGGCACAAGTTTCCACCCCTGCTGCTTCACTCCTTCCTCCTTCACTGTTGTGCTCCTCTCTCTTCACCAGTCAGGTGCCAACTGCCAGCTCCAACTGCCAACCGCCTCTCTTATCCTCCCAACATTCTAAACGGTTTCCAACTGTCACACAGTTCTGGAACCTCCTGGAATGTTCTGGAAGGTGCTGGTAGGTTCCAGTGGATGCTGGTGATGTCATGGGAGGCCACCATTTTGTGCTTCAGGCCCTCAGACAGAAGTTTCAGGGGTAGCTAAAATGGCTCCCTGAATCTGTAGCAACACTAAAAAGAAGTCTGGTGGTTCCCAAAAAGGAAAAATTCAAACAGGGTTTGAGGCAAAAGTGGGACAAAATAAATAATGATGAGGAGGGACCACCCAAAGGGCTGACAGGTCTAACAAAAATGATCTATATGTTGCCATCTAATTACAGCCACTAGATCACAGAGAATTCCCATTTCAGCCAAAACCCACCACAACTTCTCTCTTGGAATCTTGCCAAAGGGAGTTCGAAGGTTGAGAAAAGCGATATATAAACTACCTCTTGCGATTGCAACAGCCTTCCACCTAAGCAAAAGAAAATGAAAGACCTGGTCAATAGTACTTGTTTTGGGCTTGAACCCAGCCTGGAACTCACTAAAGATGTTATCAGTCATTCAGACTGTAAGTTTGCCGAACACCTGCTTGCAGAATATTTTCTATATGTTATAAAGCAGAGTTGTAAGTTGATAGTTACTGGGATCAGTACAGCAGCCCTTCTTGAAAATTGATAGTATCTCAGCTCAAGTATTGGGAATTAGGGCTCCAGAGACAATTGCATTAGAAACTGTGTTTAGATAGGGGCCAAGATGTCCAGTGCAGAAAATAAAAACCAAGGGTATTTTATCCTAACCTGGATCTTTAGCCTTATCCTGTGCTTTAATAGTCTTCAGGGTTTACTGCCAGGAAAAAAGCTGGATTTACTAAATTTGATAGGCATCTAGCCACATTTTTTTTATTTTAATCTTAGAATCCTCCCCAGGTGCCAGACTGGATCCGGAAATGTTTTGTAGCAGTACAATAGCTTGCAAGGACAGTCGCTTGAAGCTCCTTGCTGCGCGGATGTCACAGGCACCAAAGTCTTCTCGTCGGCCTCGGTCCCCTACTCACTCCAAAGACCGACCACGCATCCACTCTAGGAGCCGTTCCCGCTGGCGTCACTCTCCATCGACATCCAAAGGTAAGTCTCAGCATCGGCGGTATAAGTCACTGTGCCAGCCACCTTCGTCATCTACCGCTAGTCCCTGCTCTTCTGTTGAAGTGTCAGGGCGTGAGTCCCCCACGTGTCTACCCACCTATCCTGGGGCTGGGGTGTCTTACCTGGATGAGACAATATTCTCAATATCTTCATTCTATTCTTGACTAGTCACCTCCCTGTTAAAGCGCCCTTTGGCCCCATGGAGGTGCATGAGGTCATGCCTGTGACCCTGCCGACGGGTTCTCCCCCAGCTTCAGGTCGGGCTCTGGAGTCTGATGCCTTGGCAACGCCGGTGCACTCTGAACACTTCTTGTGTCCTTGCTCGCTCCTCCCATGCCTTGTGGCACTCGGTGTAACGCCTCTTGACTTCCATCATGGAAGAAGTCCGGAATGCTCTTGTGCCCCTGGTACAAGATGGGCATGAAATGCTGCTCTTAGCTTTTGCTGTGGTATGGATACCACTGATTCGGTTGGTCGGGCTATGACCTCTTCCATAGCCCCAAGTCGGTGTGCATGGTTGCATACTTCCAGGTTTTCGGAGGCTGTGCAAGATACTTTAATTGACATGCATTTTGATGGCACCTCTTTTTGGTGCTCATGCTGACTCAGCTTTATATCGATGTAGAGATACTCATTGTGGTACGCCGTCTTAACTCTGTTGTACTGGGGTTGTCGGGAAAATTTGTTTCCCCTTGTTTTGACTTTTATCCACCTCCATAAGGCAACATACTTATCCCTTCCAGGGTTACACCTGGTGTGATGATCCCGCTTCTGCAGGTACTTTTCCTCTACTTTATGCTGTCGGTGACAGGTTTCATTTCCAGCCATCTTGAATACATCTTGCTTTGCGTTCTTATAGTAGTCTGTTCTTACAGCTTCTTTGCTTCTCGGTTTTTTCCTACCGGAGTACTACTTACTCTGGCGGGTGTTCTGTTTCTGTTGTGCAAATGCATTCAAGTCTTGTTCCCCATTTTTAGGGATCTTATTTTGTATACCTTAGAAGCATTTGTGAGCTGTCTATGCACCCAGTAACTCTTATAGAGACTTCAACTTCATCTTTTCTCTGCCCTTTAGGTCTATATGAGCGACGCAGGTACCACAGGCAGGCACGCTCTTTCGCCTGGTTAACTTTCATTCTGGTCTTCAACCCTCTTTGGGTGGACTTTCTCTTTGTCCTGTTCTACCCTGTGGGAGACTTGGATGTTCTCCTACTCATGATCATGGTGTTCTTGGTGTGGGCCTGGGTTCCATGTCTTCATCTCCCTCATGCCCTCGTGGTATCGGCATCTTTTTGGCACCTTATTTCGAATTGTGCCTGGACACTGCTTTCTTGTGTAAGCCCTTTTCTACTTTATCATGTTCTCGATGCTGTTTATCTTCATCAGTCTGGTATTCATGTATGTGTTCATACCCTTTCGGTGTTCTACCTACCTACTTGGGTTACGACCGCTGCTGTTGCCTCCTGAGGGTATGTTTTATACATATCTGTCATTGCACCTGTGGGGTAGCTGTTGTGTCTGCCGCTCTTTCAGTTCTCTTCTCCTGGGACACCAGTCCCCTTTGAGTGTTTGGATCCATGTCTGGTATCCTTATTTCACAAGAGGCTGTTTTTTTTTCTTTCCTGTATCTTTTCTAACTTCCACTCCGGGTATCCCTTTTTCTATGGGAGAAATTCCATTTAACCCCCCTCTTTGGAGGGGGGTATTTCAGTCCTTTTTCTCGGGGCATGACCTATCTTTTTTTAAGTTCCCATGAAGCATTGGTCAGGTTCCTTACCCATTTCTCCTGCTTCCATAACTCGGATGATGTCCTATTGTCATAATCAACTATCTATTGCCCTTTGTTTCTGCCAGCCCTTCGTTTCACCATGGCACTCTTTTTTTTCCTGCCCTTCCTTGGTTACCCCTGTTCTTGGAGTGTCCCTCATTCCTCCACTTCTTGTCCTTCCGCTCACTGGCGGAGGACATGAGTTACCTGCGGAGGAGTGGATATACTTTTGCTGTACCCTGTATGACTTGTGTGTCTATGGGACTTTCTAGGTTCTTATATGCATATTTATCCTTATATACATTTATCCCTGGATGTCTCTGCATGTATATACCTATCTCTTGAATAGATCTCTTGTGGATGTCTTTTAATTCAGGTATAAATGTGTGTGTTTTGCACTATGAGTACGGTGTACATTGCCGCATTTTACCTACTCCCTTCTTGGTGTCTTGGTTCGATACTCTCGTGTGCTTCTCTGTTTCCTATATCTTCCAGGTTCTCAGTTTGGAGTAATTTCTTTTTACTGTTCTTGTTTTTCTAGCCATGATCTTCAGCATTTCTTGTTTTCTCTTTTCTCTTACGCCATCATTCTACAATTGGAACATTATTTTTTCGAAATCTGTTTCCTAGGATAGTTTTGTTCATGATTGGTGGGTGCTCTTTATCAATCAATCAATCAATCAGTCATGGAACTTATAACGCGCGCTACTCACCCGGAAGGGTCTCGAGGCGCTTAGGGGAGGGGGTATGCTACTGCTCGAACAGCCAGGTCTTGAGCTGTTTCCTGAAGGCGAGGTGGTCCTGGGTCAGCCGCAGGTGGACGGGCAGGGAATTCCATGTCTTAGCCGCCAGGTATGAGAAGGATCTTCCTCCGGCGGTGGCTCTCTGGATGCGAGGGACGACGGCGAGGGCGAGGTTAGCGGATCGTAGCTGGCGGGAGGGCGTGTAGAAGGTCAGGCGGTCGTTGAGGTACCTTGGGCCCATGTCGTGGAGGGATTTGTGTGCGTGGGTGAGGAGTCTGAACGTGATCCTCTTGTTGACCGGGAGCCAGTGCAGGTCTCTCAGGTGGCTCGAGATGTGGCTGCGTCGGGGGACGTCAAGGATGAGTCGGGCGGAGGCGTTCTGGATACGCTGAAGTCTTTTTTGGAGCTTGGCTGTCGTGCCGGCGTAGAGGGTGTTTCCGTAGTCAAGTCTGCTGGTGACGAGGGCCTGGGTGACCGTCTTCCTGGTGTCGGCCGGGATCCATCGGAAGATCTTGCGGAGCATGCGGAGGGTGTGGAAGCAAGATGAGGAGACGGCGTTGACTTGTCTGGTCATCGATAGGGAGGAGTCCAGGATGAAGCCCAAGTTGTGTGCGTGGTCTGTTGGCTTGGGCGCGGTGCCTAGGGCCGGGGGCCACCAGAAGTCGTCCCATGCGGAGGGCGATGGTCCCAGGATGAGGACTTCTGTCTTGTCCGTGTTCAATTTCAGGCGGCTGATGTTCATCCATTCGGCGACGTCTTTCATCCCTTCGTGTAGGCTGGCTTTGGCGGTGTCGGGGTCTTTGGTGAGGGAGAGGATCATCTGGGTGTCATCGGCGTATGAAATGATGTTGAGGTTGTGTTGGCGTGCGATGGCAGCGAGGGGTTTCATGTAGATGTTGAAGAGGGTGGGGCTGAGCGACGATCCCTGCGGGACGCCGCAGATGACTTTGGTGGCCTCAGAGCGAAACGGGGGGAGGCGTACTCTCTGTGTTCTGCCGGCGAGGTATGAGATGATCCATTCCAGAGCCTTCCCTTGGATGCCGGTGTCGTTGAGGCGTTGGACTAGGGTGCGGTGGCATACAGTGTCAAATGCTGCGGAGAGGTCTAGGAGGATGAGTGCCACTGTTTCACCGTGGTCGAGCAGGGCTCGGATGTCGTCGGTGGCTGCGATGAGGGCGGTCTCGGTGCTGTGGTTGGCTCTGAATCCGGACTGCGATGGGTCGAGGGATCCGTTCGTCTCGAGGAAGGCGGACAGTTGCTTGTTGACGACCTTCTCAATGACCTTGGCAGGGAAAGGAAGGAGCGAGATGGGGCGGAAGTTCTTGAGGTCAGTTGGGTCCGCTGTTGGTTTCTTCAGCAGAGCGCTGAGCTCGGCGTGCTTCCAGCTTTCCGGGAAGGTGGCTGTGTCGAAGGAGGTGTTGATGATGTCTCGGAGGTGGGGTGCGATGGTGGAGGTTGCCTTGTTGAAGACATGGTGGGGGCATGGGTCGGTAGGAGATCCGGAGTGGATGGTGTTCATCATGCGGCTTGTGTCTTCGGGGGTTACCTCGGTCCATGTCTGAAGGGTGGCGGTGGGGAGCGTAGGTTCGGCCCATGAGTGCGGGGGTGGAGCGCCGAAACTGTTGTGGATGTCGGCGATCTTGCGGTGGAAGTACGAGGCGAGGGAATCGCAGAGGTCCTGTGATGGAGTGATGTCGTTGTTGCCGGTGCTTGGGTTGGAGAACTCCTTGACGATGTTGAAGTGCTCCTTGCTGTCATGGGCGTTCTTGTCCAGTCGTTCATTCAGAGATTTCTTCTTGGTGGTGCGGATGAGCTGGTGATGTCTGCGGGTGGCGAGTTTGAGGGCGATCATGTTGTCGGTGGTCTTGTCGAGGAGCCAGGCCTTCTTGAGGGTGCGGCAGGCCTTCTTGGAGTCCTTGAGTTCGTCGGTGAACCAGGGGGCCTTCTTGCTTCTGGGCCTGGTGAGTGGGTTCTTCAGTGGGGCGAGGTCGTCGGCACAGGAGGTCAGCCACTGCGAGAAGTTGCGGGCTGCTGTGTTGGGGTCCGTTGTGCTGACAGGTGGGTTCTGGCTGAGGGAGGTGGCGAGCTGGTCGGCGGTGATCTTGCTCCAGTTTCTGTGGGGAACCTGCTTCGGGTGGTGGTGGGCCGTGATCTTTCTGAAGCTGAAGTGGACGCAGCTGTGGTCGGTCCAGTGAAGTCCTGTGGAGTAGCTGAAGGTGATGTGCTTGCTGGATGAGAAGACGGGGTCGATCGTGTGGCCGGCGTAGTGGGTGGGGGTGTTGACCAGTTGCTTGAGTCCGAGGTTAGCAAGGTTGTCCAGCAGGGCGGTGGTGTTGCGGTCGTTGTTGTTCCACAGGTGGAAGTTGAGGTCCCCGAGGAGGATGTAGTCTGTGGATGGGAGGGCGTGTGGGCTGATGAAGTCCGTGATGTCTTCGCAGAACTGTGCGCGTGGTCCCGGGGGTCTGTAGATGAGGGTGCCTCTGAGGGTAGTCTTGGGGTCGGTGTGAATCTGGAAGTGCAGGTACTCGGCGGCGTTGAATGCGTCGATGGAGTTTTGTGTACGATGGCGATGCCCCCTCCGGTCTGGTTGACGCGATCCCTCCTGATGATCTTGTAGCCGTCCGGGATGGCTATGGCGATGTCGGGGGCTGAGGAGGCGTTCATCCAGGTTTCCGTGAGGAAGGCGACGTCTGGAGAAGCGGTGTCGAGGAGGTTCCAGAGTTCCACGGCGTGTCTGTGGACGGAGAGGGTGTTGAGCAGGATGCACTTGAGGTGGTTGCTGTTGTCCGTCTTGGTGGGCGCGGAGCCGGTTCGGAGGCAGGAGAAATTGCAGGCTCGGCAGATGAAGGGTCCATGGGTGCGTCGTGGGGATGCTCGGTAGCATCCGGGGGCTCGAACAGTGTTGAGTGCGATGAGTGTGGCGGCATCGTAGGTCCTGCGGGGGGGCTGGCGGGCGCGGGGCCAGGGGATCTGGCGCTGGGCGCGGTCCAGGCACGGACGGGCGCAGACGGGCTTACCTTTGGCGCACCTTCGGCGCTCCCGCTGCGCGCGTCCCCTGCGCGGTCGCTCAGGGGGCGTCATAAGTAAGGAGCCGGGAGGGGGGGTCAGCTGGGAGGCGGGAGGCGGGGGACCAATGGGCAGTGAGTGGGGGCGGGATCTGGGGTCAGCGGCGGGAAGGAAGGAGCGGACCCGGGGCAGCGGCGGGAAAAAAGGCGCGAGTGAGGGAGGGCGGCAGCACCTACCGAAGGAGAAGGTCAGCGGCGGTGAGGCAGAGGAAGTGGAAGAACGGGGGAGCGAGTGTCAGGCAGCAGGAGCAGTCGCGGTGTAGCAGGCAGCAGGAGGCGTCCGTTTGCGGCAGGCAGCAGGAGGTGAGGAGCGACCAGCTGTGGGAACACAGGGGGTCACACTGACCAACCCGCCTCGGTCCCCTTAAGTAAGGAGCCGGGAGGGGGGGGTCAGCTGGGAGGCGGGAGGCGGGGGACCAATGGGCAGTGAGTGGGGGTGGGATCTGGGGTCAGCGGCGGGAAGGAAGAAGCAGACCCGGGGCAGCGGCGGGAAAAAAGGCGCGAGTGAGGGAGGGCGGCAGCACCTACCGAAGGAGAAGGTCAGCGGCGGTGAGGCAGAGGAAGTGGAAGAACGGGGGAGCGAGTGCCAGGCAGCAGGAGCAGTCGCGGTGTAGCAGGCAGCAGGAGGCGTCCGTTTGCGGCAGGCAGCAGGAGGTGAGGAGCGACCAGCTGTGGGAACACAGGGGGTCACACTGACCAACCCGCCTCGGTCCCCTTAAGTAAGGAGCCGGGAGGGGGGGTCAGCTGGGAGGCGGGGGACCAATGGGCAGTGAGTGGGGGCGGGATCTGGGGTCAGCGGCGGGAAGGAAGGAGCGGACCCGGGGCAGCGGCGGGAAAAAAGGCGCGAGTGAGGGAGGGCGGCAGCACCTACCGAAGGAGAAGGTCAGCGGCGGTGAGGCAGAGGAAGTGGAAGAACGGGGGAGCGAGTGTCAGGCAGCAGGAGCAGTCGCGGTGTAGCAGGCAGCAGGAGGCGTCCGTTTGCGGCAGGCAGCAGGAGGTGAGGAGCTACCAGCAAACACATTGTATGCGTTTGCTGAGGCTGAGCACGCTGTGTATGCTCCTTCTATTGGCCTTGAGTCAGGACTCTGTGGCCTTTGTCCTCCCATTCCCCCCTCAAATGTGGCTTCCCTTTTTAGAGGTGCCTCTTTTACTGATCCTATACCGTGTTTCTCACAGTCTTGTAGCTTTCAACTCCCTACGGGCCTCCTGTAGTCCTTCTTGGAGATCATTCCTTTGGTGGGCATCTTGCTTCACCTATAATTTTTTCGGTTAGTCTGATCCCTTTCTATCTTTTGGACCGGCTCTTCCTCTCGGAGCTGTTGGTGAGGTCAGTTTGCAATCCCCCCCCCCCCCCCCCCCCCCCCCCAAGGATGGCATTGCTTGGTTATCTGATTCTAAGATAAGGCATCTGCGGCTGGATGGCTCTATCAGATGCACAAGTTACTTCGGTATCGCCTTATCTGGTAGAGACAGTATCTAGCTGCAGATTCCTTATCGACCCATCCTCCCCACTCTGCGAATTAAGGGTCCTGTGGTCACCTAGATTACCTCTTGTTTCTACTGCAATTCTTTCAGTCTGTAATTGTTGATGTAAGTTGTTCCCTTTTTGGCACACTGTTTTGCTGTTACTAATTTTCTCAGTGACTCCACATTGTTGGCTGGAAATGTCAGAAGAAACTGACATCAGCACATCGGGGAGGGCTTTATATGGACTCCGTTGATGTCACATTCGGGAGACGATGTCGCTGCAGAGTCGCTGGACGCCCTCTACCGACGCGCAGATGTACGGCTGCAAAAAAGTTCCAGATCCAGTCTGGTGCCTGGGGAGGATTCTTAGATAAGGAATCTGTGCCTTGATCCTGTCTTTACCAGATAAGGCGTTACCGAAGGTAATAAAATTGTCCTGCAAGATTACACCTATACGAGCAAGATTTAGGTGAAGGTTAAGAGGCCTCAGTTACTACTGGGTCTTTATAAAGGACATCAAAATGCTTAACCCATTTGGTTGCCTGGACATGAACCTCTAGTTTCATAGTGGAGTTCCAGGTACCTTGGGATATTATATTCCAAAACTTTCTTGCATCATTGCGCCTAGTGGCGTCAAGAAGGTCTTCCCATGTTTTACAACCCCAGTCTAATATTAGCTTGTTTTATGGTCCTCCTATATTCTACCCTAAAAGCTTTTATTACCTCACTGTCCCCAGATTTTATTGCAACTACAAGCTTTAATGTATTTGTTCTACAGTCCTTTTTGAACCATTCATCAACTTTTTGTAATTCAAGGCCCGATAAGAAATTTCTAATGAAAAACTTCCTAAGTTGGTCAAAAAGTTGGTTATGCGCTTTCAGTATTAACAAGGGATTGAGGCTGTTTTGGTGCAGATAGACTCAATAATCTGAGGCATTTTAATAATTGTATCCCATTTCACATTATTCCTGTTGTTTGGGATGACTAATCTTTTGTTTTTTAGGAAGAAAGTTAACTATTCACCCTTAAATCAATTATCCGTTAAGATCAAGAACAAAAGGATTGTGATTGCATTCATATCTGGGAGAAACGTCCATAATAACATGATCACCCCATAATCAAACATCCATTAATATATAATCACAGCTGCTTCTGAATTGGCCTCTTAAATATTGGAGCGGCCCAGGCATCTGAAATGGAATGCTCGTTGCACGCCCGTATTCTATGTGTGAATGAGAGAACCTAGTTGTAGGGACTTTCAAGAAAGTTAGAGGTAGGTCGGAGCTACTGCGTCAAGGATACCCCAATAGGCATCCTCACTTACAGTTATCTCTCTCAGTAGCCCCGACAGTTTAAAAGTAGAATGGACACCCCCCCCCCATAATTATAATATAATTTTCCCATGGGTATTTTAAATGTTATATTGTTTGCATAACATAGTTGATTCAGAGGTCTTGTTTACACTTAGGCTGTGTACATTAAGTAGGAAAAGCGGTCACTTATTTTAAATAGATATTTTTGAACCCAAGATCTGAGTTTGTTTCAATTTGCTTTACAGTATAGTCTAAAGCGGTTTCCTCCCACATGCGTAAGCCATCCACTGGCCGACTTTTTAGCCACAATTTGTATATCCACTCCTACGGTAATCCCTTTTAGCCCAGGCCTCTTGCATCAAACAAAAGTCAAACTTATCCATAAATGCACCCGAGTTGATATCCCCCAATTTTGCTTTTAAGCCTGCAACATTTCAACTTGACAGAGTAGCATCTCTTGTTAGATCAGAGCCTCGAGCTACAGCAATTTGTTATTTTTGTTCTGGAATTAGTGAAAGTGAATAATAGGGATCTCTGCTTTGAGAAGTTCTGATCTCCAACGGAAGTGCGGGGAGTGAATGAATGTTGTTGCTAGTTGCAGCAGTATAATTATACTGGCTCAAACTAGTCTTGTAGATGGTATTGTTTGTGCCAATTTGAGTGATGTCTACTTGCCCCTTAAGAGATCTAGCACACTCAATGCTAAGCTCTAACAAGTTACAATGTTCTTCACTAGCACTACAACACTGTGGGTATAAAGACAAGTTAGCATTCTTATTATTATTAGTCTCTTGCCACTAAGTTATTGATTCATCGGGTTCCTATGTGCCCATGATATGGAATGTTCCTTGCCCAAGTCATTTGGTTCAATCTCACTCTGGGGTCTTCATGTCTGGGATTTATTTCTCGTTGGCCGTGGGGAAGAAATGGTTTAAACTGAATGTCAGAGCCTTTAAGCGTCAGAGGTCTGTCCTTAAGCCCAGCATAATAAGACCCTGTATCTGATAGAGACTACTAGCTGCAGATTCCTTCACGTAGAATTATCCCCAGGCGTGAGACTGGATCCGGAAACTTTTTGCCACAGCATCCCTGCGCCCCAGGGGGCGGGGCGACACCACGCGACTCCGCACATGATGTCAGCGAGGTCACATAAGCCCCACCCCGGCACGCCTACGTCAGTTTTTTTCCTTTTCCGCGTGCAATGCGGATCCGGTCTTGCTACGGGCCTGTTTTGGGCCCTTTTTTCTTAATCATTGCCCTTCTCTTGGTGGAGCAGTGTGTGAATGCCTTCTGGCTTCAGAGCTTGCACGTCGTGTGGGCGTCTTATGTCGGCGGCGTACCCTCATCGCATTTGTATGTGGTGTTTGGGGGAGGATCACGGCACCACGGATTGTGAGGCGTGCCAACAGTTGAAGTCGAAGTCACGGCAGGAGCGCTGAATGAAACTTCTCTCGGCGCGTCTCTCCAGGTCGGCCTCCTCCCCTCGATCAGCCTCGGCAGACGGCTTCCGATACGGCCGTGGTCGTCGTCATCGCCCTTCCCTGATGTAGCGAGAGCGTCGCTCACCGGTGGGTAAGTGTCGCAGTTTGTCCCCGGGAGCCGGGTTTCGGCCTGCCGGGGGCGTGGACTCTCTGCGGGTGATGCGGCCCTGCGTGTCCTCCTACCCACCATTTCCTAGTAACGGAGTGTCGAGAGTCCAGATGGAGACATACGCTGCGGCTTTGCAGGCCTCGCTGGCGTCTCCTCCTCCTCCTTCCCCTCCTGGGGCATCAGCGGTTCCCTTGCCTTGCGCGTTGCCTTCCGCTGCACCACCGGTGGCTCCGGCCCTGGCGCCGACTGGGTCGGATCCAGGCTTGGAAGATGTGGTGCTGTTGGGGTGCGGCTCCTCTGGGGTCCCTCCTTCACACCACGCCATCTCTGCCTCGCCGCAAACTCCCGCGGGAGTCCCTGTGGTGTCGAGTGACGTCACCGTGGGTCGGGTCGCATCCCCGAGCCCCTCTCGGTCCCTTGACCAGGTGTCTAAGGCCGAGGTGATGCCGCTACGGCAGCTGCTGGACCGGGCGGTGCCACAGGGGTCGGTGGACTCTCCTCGTCCCGTTCCTGGTCGAGGCTGGGCGCGAACCCCTCGCCCTCCTCCGGGACTTTTTCGTCCCTCCATGCAGGCGGCTGCCTCGTTGGAGGGTGAGTCGGAGGTTGGGTCGGCCCTGGCGGTGCCGCATGGCTCACCGGACCACCTCTGTCGTATACTGGGCCGAGGCTGGCAGAGGGCTTCATGTCGCTCCCCTGGTCCTTCTGGTCCCTCCACGCAGGCGGCTGCCTCGGCGGAGGTCGAGTCGGCGCCATTCCGACGCCGTCCCCTGTCCACTGCGACTCTGGCCCCGCTCCGGTCCCCGGCGCAGTGTGACTTCGAGGAGCCCTATCCAGCGTCTCCTTCGGCGCAGGCTGGCGTTACCGCTCTGCCTCAGGCGGCGGACTCTACTGCTCCTGACAGGCATCGAGTTGCGGATTCGTCTTCGGACGCTCCCTCTTCTGCCTGCATATTGTTGTCGTCCTCCCTGGAGACTGGCCACCGAGTGGTGTCTTTTTCACCGGCGTCGCCGAAGGGTGGCTCCCCGCCGTTTCTGAGGCCGCAGTGTTCGCCGGAGTAGCGGCAGGTCCCCCATTCCTCAGCTCCTCCTACCTCCCAGGTCTGGCCCCTGCCCGTTCCGCTTGGCTTGGGGAACGGCCGCCTTAGTCTGCAGCCGTCGCCCACAGAGGAGCTGCTTTCTCCGCCGCGGGGCCCTACAGAGGCGGGTGCAGCCTTTGCTCACACGGTGTCCACGGCTGTGGATATTCTGCGCATGGGTGACCCGATTGCTCATTTTCCGACAGATCATCTCTTGGAGGTTCTCCTCCAGGGCTCTGGTGGGAGGGAGTCTTGCTTCCCTTTGAGGGTTTGCTCCTTTCGTCCCTGACGGGGGCCTGGGGGCGTCCTGCCTCAGGGGATCCGGTGCCTTAGCACCTTCTACACCGGCACCTTCCGACGCCATGTGACCCAGCGTGTCTTTCCTTCTACCCCTCTGCCACCAGTCCTCTTTTGCGGACTGCCTTTCCCTCCCTGCCGCCGCTGTTGACTCCGCCCTCCCTGGAGGCCCGCTGGCTGGACTCTTGGGGGCGCGATATGTTTGCCTCGACCAGCGCTGTCCTGCGGGCCCTGAACACCTTGTGTGTCCTGGCTAGGGCCTCCTCTTGTCTGTGGGACTCGGTTGAGTCTTTGGGGTCCGCAGCTTCTCAGGAGACTGTTCAGGTGGACTTACGGCATCATGCGTTGGATGGTCGGGAGCTAGCGGCGTTTATCCTTCACTCCGCTCTGAACATCACGGAGGTGCTGGGCCGGGCCATGGCTTCCTCAGTCGCTCTCCGTCACCATGCTTTGCTTTGGGACGGCGTCTTCCCCGTAAAAATTCGGGAATGGCTCATTGATCTCCCATTTGATGGTAGCCTGTTGTTCCATGCCCCAGCTGACTCCGCCATCCAAAGGTTTCTGGCGGGGCTCCGTCCTCCTCCCCCTTATACTCCTCCTCCTCCTCATTCTCCTCCTCAGTGATTAAGAAGTTGAGCTGGTTCTGGTCCTTCTTGGGACGGTCGCTCTTTCGGTGGAGTGTGTTTTCTGGCCATTGAGTCCTCCTTGTGGGGACTTTGGAAATGTTGGCTGCTGGTCGGCCCTTGTTCGCTGTGTGTGTGTTTTTTGCTAGAACTGTTACGCAGACTTGGCTCAGAGATTAGGCCTTCTGTTTTTCTTTGGGCTGATTGTCAAGCCGTTCGCGGGGTGTTTTCCCTGTGGCTCTTTTGTTTTTCCTCTGTTGCGGAAGTTCTTCCAAAGAGGGTTCCCATGTCTTGGGACTTAACGTACCCTATGTGGGGTAGTGGTAGCTGTCATACAGCTTGCGCTCTTCTGAAGATTTCTGGTGGCCCTTTGGTGCCTGTTCTCCGTGGCGCTTCTGTATGTTGTTTTGCTTCTTGAGGGCGTGTGCGCGGCCCCTCATGGGGTGTGTCCGTCCCTTTCCTCTTCTCCCTGCTTGGGATAATTCTGTGCCCTCCCTTGTCAAGTGTTGTCCACTCGGTCTTCCTGGAGCCCTGGGCTGTTTTTTTTTTTCTTGTTTCTGGCGGCTTGTCTGTTAGCGCCGCTCTGGTTGGCCTGTTGCCTTCCATCTGGTGTGGCTTAGCCTTCTTTTCCCTTGGGCCCTCTGGGCTCTCCCCCTGGCTTTGGAGGGAAGCTTATTGCCTTGAAGGGGTGTGGGGTACTACGGCCTCTCTGGCCTGGCCCTTAGTTCCTCTGTCGTGAGTGTTAAGGCCACCCCCCTTTTTTTCTTCTTCGCCCATCCCTCTGGGGTCGGTGGTGTTCTGCATGTGGGGGGCTCCTCTTGCCTGGGACGGACCGGGTTATTGCCCGGTCCGCAGGTCTGGTCCCCTGTGTGACCCTCTGTCCTGTTATGGCTGGGGGGTCCTTTCGCAGACCCTCCTTCCCCGTGGGTATTGCTAGGGTATCTATTCTACATGAAGGAATCTGCGGCTAGTAGTCTCTATCAGATGGACGAGTTACTTACCTTCGGTAACGATGTGTCTGGTAGAGACGACTCTAGCCACAGATTCCTTCACGGCCCACCCTTCCTCCCCGTTCTGCGAGGACCCATGGGTTGGTCTCGGCACTCACCTCCTGGTGGAGGGCTGTGTTTCTTGTGAGTGCATTCCTTTGCTCTTGGCGGGTTGCTCCATCTTGTTGCTGTTCCTTCCTCCCCTTGGTTCTCTGGAGGATGGGGTTATGGTGCTCCTGTGCCCCACTACTGGGGCTGCTCCAGGTTTTTTTTGGGGGGGGGGGGTTTACCTTCAATCTCAGCCCTCCCTCCCTTGCTCTTGCTGCTGGGGGTCCCTGCCCCTCTGCCGTCCTCTGTCTGGAGGTCACCTGGCCATGCCCTGCCCTTGTTCCTTGGAGGATGGTTGCCCTCTGTGCTGGAGTGGCTTGGAGGGTTGTTGTTGTCCTGTCTGTTCTGGGGTTGGCTCCCCTTCCCTATTTCCGGGTGGGGGTTGTAGGCCTGCTACAGGTGTCCTGCCTTTACATATGTTCCCTGTCTCCGGGGGAGGGGGGAAGGCGGTTACATGCTGGCAGGGTGGCTGCTCGGGGCTCTGCTCTATTCTTTAGTCTGCTCCTGCCTTTGGAGGCTGCAGTGTTGCACCGCTCCTTATGGTGTCGCCTGTCTCCATTCTTTGTTTCTACTCTTTCGCACAGTGTTCGCCTGCTCCCACAGTTTGCCTGGTGGCTCCACGTTGCGGGGTGGGGCTTGTGTGACCTCGCTGACGTCACGTGCGCGGACGACGCCTAGGTGGAGTCGCGTGGTGTCGCCCCACCCCCTGGCACGCAGGGATGCTGTGGCAAAAAGTTTCTGGATCCAGTCTCACGCCTGGGGATAATTCTACGTGAAGGAATCTGCGGCTAGAATCGTCTCTACCAAATACATTGTTACCGAAAGTAAGTAACTCGTACGTTAGCTCAGCATCTTTGAGGGTGACCTTAATATAGTCTCAACAACCTATTCGGTCAGGCAAGCGAGTAACCTCCAGCACGTCGCTATAGATTACTGAGTAGCACTGCTGCATTGACCTAATGTAGAGTGAAATCTTATTTTTCAATGAGATAGTGTTGTCTTGATCACCTGTTCATAATTTATGGACCTTTGTCATGAAGACTAGCTTCTTTAAATCAAGTGTGGCCAACGCTAGGGTGTATATGTCCACTGGTGGAATCATTACAAAAATCCCAGTTAAAGGTACTCCTAGGCATAGAATTTCATTTTCACTATGCGCTGGGCTTTTGCTTCTAAAAGCCCTGGGTTTAGGTGCTGACTCCTGCACTTTCTTTTCTTCAGTGTCATGCTGATTTTCAAATTCGGCATAAGATTGGTCCAAGAGCCCCTAAATTATTTTCTTTCAGTTTAAATTCTTGTAGCTATTGGGTGATCCCTCTTGCACAACAACCCACCTTGGGTAGTTGGGGGATTCAAGGGAGGGCGATTGCAATTTAAATGGCTGTTCTGGCATACCTGAGGTTGAAGTTGTCATGAAACAATGGGAGCACAATTTGAATTGCGAACTTGAGAAATTAATTTTACCAGCATCTGTTTTACATCTGATATCTAAGATTTTAATGAGATAACAGGGTCACCAACCTCTTTAGGGCTGGAAGAGCAGCAAGGATGACCACTAGCAGCTGGCTTTAATTGTGTTCCTACTTTTATAACATTGGCTACACCCTCTCTTGCCCATCCTGTTCCCCAACATCCTGAGATTGCAGCAACTCATATCTGTTTAAACAGTAAACATTTGGTGAAAAGAGAAAACATTATTCTTTACTTCTAGCGTTTTCCGGGTGCAAAGCAAAACAGATTGTCTCAGAGGGAGCAGGTGACTGCGTAATTAATAATTGTCGAGGTTTTTTCTTGCTAGCTAAACTTTTTGAAAGTTTTGTTAGTCTTGTTGCGAATTTTCCACAGTGTGTCTTCCCCCTAATGTAGACTCCACCTCTTCATTCAAATTATTAATTTCCATTATCGTACAATTCTCGCTGCACGCTTCGTTCCTTTACTTTTATTTTGTGTACCATGTGGGCTAAATGCCTCATTCTTTTTTCCCATAGTAAAGTATTAGATAAACCTATTCCCCAGACTATGTTACATGGGCAGAAGATGACAGAACATGCAAACATTCACAAAAACAAGCATTTGCAATGCAATAGGTCTCGCATTTGCGAGAGTTTGATCTATTAGCATTGTAAATGACAGTGCCTTTTATTTATGTTTAAAAAAAAAAAAACTTAAATAAAAAGCATTGTCACTTACAATGCCAATAGCTCAAACTCGTATAAATGCGAGACCTATTGCATTGCAAATGCTTGTTACTGCCTGTCGTTGTAGGAGAGTAGGGTCTGCTTTCTATGGTCACCCCCACTTTTTGCTTTTGCTTCACTGGTTTTCGACTTAGATGTGGCTGTGGGCCTGCTAATCAGACCCACAGCACAGCTGTTCTCTCTCTAAATTCATACTATGTACTTTAGGTACATAACCCAATTGGTAAGGATCACCTTCTAGGGCCCTGTACATTGTACCTTAGGTATCCAGGGCATGGGTGTACCCTAGGCCTACCAGGGGCTGCAGCATGTATTATGCCACCCCTGGCTGGCCTCCCATCATGACACAACTGGCTGATCACTCAGCTGGGGCAAGGTTGTGTAATCACCCCTTGCTTAGGTGTAGTATTCCTATACCTACCTTATGTATAGACACATGGGTAACCTATCAGTCACTCCTATGGCAGGCCTTAACAATCCTGAAGGCAGAGTGCTTGGTAACATGTGAGATGGTGCTCTAGCATGAGCTGAGCCTGTCTGCAGCTTTTGGAACCATGTCCTTATAGCTGTTCTATGATATCGCCTACCATATACTCTTAAAGTGCCTTATAATCCTCGCGGTTATGGCAACTATGGTTTGGCTTTATCAAAACATGTCGTGTAAGGTGTCTAACACTTTGGAATAATACCCCCATCCCATTTCTGGCGATGAGGATAGTATTCCCCCCTTCTAGAGGGAGAAGACATGTTGAAGACCTACTACCCGGTTAAAGTTAACCAGAGCCCCAGCTTCACAAAATGGATGCTGCTGCCACAGACACAAGTCTGACCTCCTGTTGCTGGGAGTCCTTCCAGCGAGGGAGGCTTGGACAATAGGTTTCCTGCCTTGGGAGGTGCTAGCACCACCCTAGACAGGACTTAGTGTATTGGGGCAGGGAGGGATGAAAGAAACGAGACACTGCCTGGGGCACACAAGGTGTCCCATGCATAGTCCGGTTCAAACCGGTGCTGGGGCACTCCAGCCCCAGTCCTGGCGCGAAACTGGACAAAGGGAAGGGGGTGTAACCACCCCCCTCCCTGGTCCCACCCATAGGAGGGACCTAGCAGGTAACCCAGCCCCCCAGATTAGTATAAGAGTGGGAGCTGAGTCCCTAGGACTTTGGATTATCCTGAAAAACTGCAACTTGAACAGAAACTCTGGACCTTCGACATTCGACTACGGAAGAAGACTGAAGAATCTCCCTTGTGGCCAAGGAGTGGCCACCCTGTGCAAACAGGCACCATCAAGCGACCTGCCGTTTGCTTTGCCCAAGTTCTATGAGGAACCGAATGCAGAGCCCGACCAGCGCCTTGACTTCCAGACTTCTCCGACCCTGATCCACATCCACAGCAAAGCTGAGATCCGTGGAGGCGACGAGAGACATGGGACCGGCTACCTGGGAAAATTGGCTACTAGCTTCCAGCGCAGCTTCTGAGGCATCCTCGAAGTTGTGCTCAGTGGATTGAGAAGCCCAACCCCGAACACCATCTGCACCGAAGATCAGCCCTCCACACTCCACAAGTTCTACGTGGGGCCCTTCTGCATTTTCCTGCTCGACGCGTCTGTCCGGTTGCTTGCGCGTTGGCTAGTAGCCTTTGTGACGACGAACTCTTGACTTTCCACCGCTGGTTTGGCTCCTCCAGACCGGCCCTTGCTTCCCTGTGAAAGAGAAGCACCTCAGGCCTTCCTGGTCTGCAACAGAAGCGAATCCTTCATTCTGCGTATATGTTGCGCTTGCCAAGGCTTGTTGGGTCCAAACTCGACATCGACGCCGCCAACAGCAAGAGCCCTCGTGGGACAGCTCGCCTCCGGGTTCTGGACGTCCTCGACGCCTCCTGGTACCCGTGGCTGCTGCGACAAGCTTCACCTCTTCACCTGCATCTTCACGACATAGCCTGGTTCCTTCCTGGTTCCTGGCTGGTGACCTAGACTCTGTCCCCTCTGCTTGCAGGTACCCTCCTTCGGGATTCCATCCTTGGAATCCACCGGACACTCTTCACTGACTGCCTGTCAGCACCTTTACTTCAGGCATCCATAGGAGTCGACGACGAAACCCGACGCAAGTTCACACCTATGCACCCGCAGCCCGGGCTAGGTAACTTGAGTAATACGGTGCTCACAAGCGTATTGACTATCCTAGGGTCTAGTTTCCAAGTCTCTAACTGCTAGCTCTTTCCGAAGTGTCCTAAAACTCTTTAATTCTAAACATCACTATTTATATCATTTTAACGCATTACGCGTGTTTCCACTCTGCACCTGAATCCCGTGGGCCTCCCACTGCCTAGCAACTGGTAGTATAGTGTAGCCCCAGCGATTCCCTAGGCCTAGGCCTAACCTGTATTCGTGACAGTGGTCCTTATGCCACTTACTTAGGATATGGTTTGCGTGGCCCCTAGGGCCTAACTGTATTACTTACCTGTGTGACTTATGTATGCTTAAATAAGACTGTGTTGTACTTACCTCGAATCTCATAAAGAGTGCTGAGGGTATTTTGACTAGAATAAATACATTCTATTTTCATATATATCTGTTGTGGTGTCCTTTTATTTGGTATTCAAGGGATTGCAAATGGTATAACAACTGGCTTCACATGCCATACAGAGTTTAGCCTAAGACTGCTCTTGTCCATGCTACCACTAGGATAGCTGGTCTATAAGGTTGACTTTACAACCAATCACCATAAGGGTTGTTTCGACTGGTACAAGGTGTACACTAGAACTAGTGACATCATATATCAGGCCAACTTCTCACAGTTGTCACTCGGAAAAACCTGGTGGTATGCGCCAATGAAAACTGCAAAATGCCCCCCTCGCCATGGAAGGTAACATTTTTTTATTTTCAAAAACAAAATCCAGCTTTGGGGTTTTGTTTGAAAAAAAATGTAACTGCTCTACAGCTCCGTCATGCTTGACAGAGCCGTATGTCAAAGTTACAATACACTGTCAGGAACTGCATTGTCGACGGTTCCTGTTGATGCTGAAATGTACAATGGACATTCCAAAATTGCCTCGTCGGGACCTCCGCTAGGGCAACAAAGCAATTTACTCTGATCCTGGTGGAGGACGGCCCGACTGCTAAATTATATATCGAGCCCTATGTTTTGTAGGTTTGTTATATGCAATTTTATATAAAATTTCCACACTTTGCTTAGCCTGGAAGCGCTTTTGAAATATTAGTGCCTATTCTCATGGACTGAAATCAAACTCGTCATCTGAGAGCGAGGTCTGAAATTAGATTCCATTCTCTCTCCACACCCTTCTACGCACACCAATCATCTGAGATGGAGGTCAGAAAGGAGAGCCCAGTACTTCCCCACATTCTATTACGCACACCTATCATTACAGGGGGCGGTCTCAGCAGAGAGGACAGTGCCTTCACACACCCTACTATGCACACGCATCATCTGAGAGCGAAGTCTGGATACACCGTTTACGTTATAATACAAAAGCCATTTTCTTTCAAAATAATGTCAGCACGCATATATCATTCAGTTATTCTTCCATAGATATACTAAAAAAACTATTAATTTACTTTAAAGAAAAACCCTAGAAATTCACTGAAAAATACAAAAGTTACAGTAACGTTATTATTAGGTGTATTAACCCCTTCCATGCTGCGCAAATTCCGCCGCTGTGCTTACGGTTTCTTGCGCGGGCGTGGTCATGACGGAACGGTTCCGTCATGAGCACAGCTCAACCGTGGCTCATGACGGAACCGTTCCGTCATGAGCACCGAAGGGGTTAAAAAAGATTTGTTTTTGTTAAAAAAAAAAAATGTAGATATTCACTCAAAAAAATCAAAGGTTAAAGTAGCATTATGTAACGAAGACCCCCTACCTCAGATCGGGCCCCCCCTCCTTACCCTGTCCCGGGAATCTTTTCCGCTCAATCCTCCCTGTTCAGACAGTCCATCCCAGCTTTCATCCACAGCCCCGGTGACCACAGGAACCCCGCCCCTCTTTCTCTTACAGGAGCCAATCACGAACAACGGACCACCGGAAGGACAACCCCTGATTCCCGGAAGTCCCTCCTACCCGTTCCCCGCCGGGAATAGAAAAACCGGAAGACAGGAAGCAGAGGTCGTCGAAGGATCGTGGAAGGAGAGTCCGGCAGGAGATACGACGAAAGGAGAGGACGAGAGCGGTGAACCAGAAGAGTGGTCGGAAGACTGGTGGAGTCCCCCGGAGGAGGCTGAAGAGCGGCCGTAACTCGGATGAGAGTTACGGCGGAGCCCGTGAGTACCAGTTTCCTTCCAGTATAGTACTCTAAAGCACCCGTGTGTACCTTGAGGTTCCATGTACATAGATGTATATACTCTCTCTCCTGTTAGCACCCCTGCACCCTAGTAAGATCTCCCAGTATCCATTGTACAGCACCTCACGCTTTGTACATAGTATCCCCCTCAAACCCCCTTTCCGAACACCCCTTTTCTCGACTTGTCCCTCTTTCTCCTTGTCCCTTCTCCTCACAACCTCTCCTCTTTATCACTCCTCGGTGAAGGTTACGGCAGCGGCATAGACTGTCCGCAGGTCTAACGGCTCCTTCTGTGTTTTTGTCTCACTGCCCTCCGAGGTGTTCGTCCATTCCCCTTCTTGGGACCAACGTTGGCGACTTGGACAGCAGAAGACCTTCGGTGACGACGACCGCAACCGACGGGATCCCTCATCGATTCCAACCCCTCCGGCAGAAGACCCGCATTCTATCCTGTTGCCCACCGTACCTTGAACTCAATAAAGTAGACTATTGCACACTATATACGGCCTCCTTGCCTGCTTTTCCAGCCCGCCAAATCCCAAAGATCACACATTATAGTTAGGTGTGATAAAAGGAACTGTTTGTTTAAGGCATATGAGCTGTAGATCGTATACTTGTGCATAGATCCCTATCTGGTGGTGGGCTCGGATGTTTGCACCTTGTTTTTGTCTTGGAACAAGTCTTTGTAGTCACAAGGTAGGTGACTCCTTAGGACGATAGTGTGCATGGGCATCGACTCCATCTCCCGATAGTTTTTTTCCGCCATCTGGTTCGGATGTGATTTGCTGCGCTCCGGGTCGGTGTCGTTTTCTAACCTCCTTTGACGTGCAATCTCTCTTTACTCTACAGTATTGTCTCGATTGCGTTTCCTTTTTGACGCGTATCTTCAAAATATAAAAATCCTCGACCTCTATCTTCGACGCGGACCATTGGGCCTATCAGTGCCGACCACACCAGCAGTCAATTGAAAGGACTCCTTTCAAAAAATGCCCCGGGGGTGTTGCTAAGTTCCCACACACTGACTTACACAAGGTTTGCAACCTCTGCCTCTCCCCGGAGCACGAAGACAAAAACTGTGAGGCCTGTTCATCTTTCAGGTCGAAGAAAACCATCCTTAACCGTCGGGCGCGACGTCACGTAATGTCTCGCGGGAGCAGTTCGATTCCGGACATCTTCGAAGCAGATCCCAATCTCCAGCCGGAACAACAAGCTGATGAAAGGGAGATCTCCGTCTCCGAAGCAGACGACTCCGATGTCGAAGACCAGGCAGTCACCCCGGCTCAGCGGTCCGTAAGTACCAAAACCCCTCTCCCAACCAAAACCAAACCTAAGGCTCCGGTAACACCTTTGCCCTCGGGCTCAGGTCGACAGCGACTACACACTTCAGACGCTCCACTCTCAGGCTCGGCGATGAAACAAAAAGAAAAGCCTTCCGGCTCGGGATCGAGCCAACCCCATTCCGGTGCTGAAAAATCACCTTCGGCACCGAAGTCTAAAACCAAGGAGGTACCACACGCTTCTTCGTCGGCGCTGAAGCCCTCGGCATCAAAACCACCAAAGGACAAACATTCGGAGCAGAAAAATACTTAGGAGCCGAAAAAGTCTTCAGAGCAGAAAAAATCTTCGGAGCCGAACAAAACTTCGGAACCGAAAAAACAGTCGGAGCCACAAACTCCCATGCCGAAAGTTAAAGAGCCCAAGTCACCACAGAAAGCTTCGGAGACACGGGCGAAACAACATTCAGACGCTAAATATTCCGTACCCATACAACAACTTCCAACAGATTTTTCGGATCTGAAACAAAAGACTCTCTACATTGACCCAGAGACTCGCAAAGTTGTCACCAAGCCTCCTAAAAAGAGAAAATTGGACACTTCATAAGACCCTGAAATACCCATGAAGCGAAAAGAGATGGGCACGAACACTACTCCACCTCTCTCTCCTTCTCCAGCTGATCCTAATCTGCTAATTTCTCCACACACTCTGCACAACATAAATTTTCACCTCAATCACAGGATGATGACGATGACTATAGTGATGTGGGTGGGAATGGAGATCCAGATAAAGATGATCACGCATATACCATTCCACACAATCCAGATCCTTGGGATGATTACAACACAGATTCCGACCCACACAATGACCCGGACCTGTATCCCTCTAGGCCATCACCACCAGATGACAATATTGGGTTTGCGCAACTCATTAATAGAGCTGCTCAGTACCACGGAGTACAGTTACACTCTGACCCTTTAGAGGAAGACTTTTTACTGGAAACATTTACATCCACACAAAAGTCCACACACCCCCTGCCAATGTTAAAAGGCATGTTAAAACATGCACCAGAAGTTTTTAAGGACCCCGTCAGAGCCAGGATTCTTAACACCAGAATAGACAAAAAATACAACGCAGCTCCCAATGACCCAGTGTACATTAAGGGTCAGGTGTCTCTAGATTCACTTGTAGTGTCTAAGGCACGCAAGAGAGCAAGTTCACAAAGCACAGGCGACACCCCTCCTCCTGATAAGGAATTCAAACTCATCGACTCATCTGGAAAACACATTGCATCACAAGCTGCATATCGTTGGTGGATTGCCAATGCCCAAACTTTGTTGGCCAGATATGACAGAGCTCACTATGATGAGCTTGAAAAGCTAATGCAACATCTTCCTGACCAATTTAAAGACAAAGCTAATGACCTTATACAAGAGGGAAAATTAATAACAAATAGGTCCATCAAATGTGCGCTTGATGCATCCGACACTGCCTCTTGTGCTATTAATACCAGCATTTTGTTAAGCAGGCACGCTTGGCTCCGAATCTCCGGATTCAAACAGGAAGTGCAGTCTGCTATTCTTAATCAGCCCTTTGACCAAGAGCATCTTTTTGGGCCCACAGAAGATATATCTTTAGAGGAAATAAAAAAGGATACGGAGAATGCCAAGGCCATTGCTGCCTTGCAAACCCCTAGAGGTTCATTTTGTTGCTCCTTCTACAGGGCTGGCTCCAACACTATCGGCTCTGAGCATCCCTCTTCTTCCTATAAGAGCCTCAATCAAAACAATTCCACCAGAGGATACTTTCGTGGAGGGTACAGAGGTAAGGGAAGAGGTCGCGGGAACAATAACCACACCTCCCCTACCACCAAGCAGTGACTTCCCTTCACTTCACCCCGATCATCCCACTCCTGTCCTGGGACGCCTCTCACAGATCCTATCTGTCTGGAATTCTATCACAACAGACCAGTGGGTAAGACAAATGATCCAGTATGGTTATTGCCTGGAACTCACCTCTACACCCCCAAATATCCCTCCCAGACAACGTCCATTGTCTTCAGAGCATCTGACTCTTCTAAAACAAGAGTTTCTCTCTCTATTACAAAAACATGCAATAGAACCAGTCCCCTTGCCTCATCAAGGCACAGGGGTTTACTCCATCTACTTTCTAATCCCAAAAAAGGACGGCTCTCTCAGGCCAATCCTGGACTTCAGACCGTTAAGCCCCTATATTCAGTCAAACCACTTCCACATGGTCACTCTCCAACAGGTTCTCCCACTGCTTCAACAACACGACTTTCTCTCCACTCTAGATCTAAAGGACGCCTACTTTCATATTCCTATTAAGCCCTCTCACAGGAAATATCTCCGGTTCATGGTGGACGGCCAACACTATCAATTCAAAGTCCTTCCGGAGTGACTACAGCACCCAGAGTCTTCACCAAGTGCCTCGCAGTAGTAGCAGCTCACTTATGAAGATCACACATTCATGTGTTCCCTTATCTGGAAAACTGGCTCATAAAAGCCAAGTCACACAGCAGCTGTGTACAACACACACACAAAACAATCCAGCTGCTTCACAACTTGGGATTCACGATGAATCTCACCAAGTCCCACCTCCAACTGTCCAACACACAACAATACCTATGTGCTACAAAAGACACTTCAAAAGCCTTAGCATACCCCAACCCTCTCAGGATAAGCAGTATGCAAGCTCTAATATCCAAATTTCAGCCTCAGCACTCATTACCAGCTCGAGTGTTTATGCAGTTGATCTGAAAGAAACACGTTAGTTAGATTCCTCACCTTAGAATATCCCCAGGCGTCAGACTGGATCCGGAAGATTTTTCGTCAGCAATACCCCTTGCGCGTCGCTAGGCGTCGTCTGCGGCTCCGCGTCCGTCGTCGGCGTCGTGCGCCGGGATGACGTCGTCGGAGTACTTAGACGCCGCCCTCGCGCGCTGACGTCAGTTCTTCTTTTTTCCGCGCCAGTAAGCGCAGATCCGGGAGAGCTACCCCTTTTAGTCTTTTTTGACTAAATCTTTTTTGATCATTTTTGATCCTTGTCTGTCGACATCTGGTGCCGGTAGGATGCCTGGGTTCAAGGCTTGCGAGGATTGCCATCGACTGATGTCGGTGACCGATCACCACCGCCGGTGCCTCTACTGCTTAGGCTCCGACCACGACGCGGAGTCGTGCAACGACTGCCAGGCCCTGACTTCGAAGGCTAGGCGGGAGCGGTCCCGCAAGCTTCTCGAGCTTCGCCACTCGGCTCCGCGTCGTGCGCGATCCCGGTCCAGGAGGAGGTCCAAGGATCGCTCGCGGAGCCCTAGCCGACGCCATCGATCGTCCGGCTCCAAGTCGTCGGGTAAGTCCAAACGCTCAAAGAAGTCCAAGAGGCGACACCGCTCTTCGGACTCCCCTCGCCGGTCGCGAGACTCGGCCGAGGATCAGGGTGGTTCCACCCCCGCGGCTCCGGCGGAGCCGCAGGTGCCGCGTCCGCCCCCATACCTTCCGGTCCCTGGGACTGACGCGGCGCCGGCGGAGATCAGTGCCTTCCTCTCGGCCATGAGGAGCCTGGCCCCGCCGTCGACGCCCGCTGGCGCGCCTTCGGGCCCCGCGGACTCGACTGGGCGATCTTGCCTGCCGGCGGCTCCGGCCCTGGCGCCGTCGACGACTCCGGTCTCGACGCCGCAGGTCCCCGCGGGGCCCATGCCTGGGCCCCAGTCGACGCCGGTTGACCTAGTCACTCCTCCACCGGCGCCGACGCCTGAACCACCGACGCCGTCACCGGCGCCGCCGACGCCTTTGGCGCCGACACCCCAGTTTAGCCCTCATCCGGACCCGGCGCCGCCGCGGCGTCGACCGACGCCGCATCCGACGCCGCTTGAGTCCTACCATCTCTACAGTTCGGTTCCGATCATTCCTCCTGTTTATCAGGAATCGGAAGAAGGGGGCGACTGGGAGGGGTTCGAGGACCCTATGGCTGTTCAGTCACAGCTTTCTCAGGACTGGGCAGATGAACTGGGGGAGGCCAGTGGGCTGGACACCTCGCCAGACACTGGATTCACTTCTCCTCCGACCGTGGCTTCGGAGGAGGGTGCAGCATTTTCTGTGGTGCTGCGCAAGGCGGCCGAGGCCCTTGGGCTTGAGTTGCCTGCCGTGGCTGTGAGGACTAACATCCTCACTGAGGTGCTTCAAACCTCAGCAAGCTCCACTGAGCCTCTGCTGCCGTTCAACGAGGCCCTCACTGACGTTCTGCAGGGCACCTGGTCCAAGCCCTCCACAGTTCCTCCTGTGGATAGGAACGTTGCCAGGCGCCACCGCCCTGCTCCGGGCGACCCCAGTTTCCTGTCCCAACACCCCACCCCCGAGAGTCTGGTTATCCAGGCCTCTACCTCCCAATCCTCCTTCCCGACCGCTCCGCCGGACCGGGATTCCAAGAGACTCGAGCAGTTTGGCAAGAAACTGTTCTCGTCCCTTAGTTTGGGCCTGCGGTCCTTAAATACCGCCTGTCTCTTGGACCGTTATTCCCATTCCCTGTGGGATACGGTGGAGGACGTGCTGCCCCTGTGCCCGGAGGAGGTCCGGACGCGTCTTACCCAGGCTTTGGCCGATGGGAGGGATGCAGCACGGCACGCCATACGATGTGGGCTTGACACCACGGACTCGCTGGGTCGGGCGATTTCAACCACGGTGGCGCTCCGCCGCCACGCCTGGATGCGGTCCACGTCATTTTCCGGGGATGTCCAGACCACCCTCATGGACATGCCCTTTGATGGCACTCGCCTGTTTGGTGAGAAGGCGGACAGTGCGCTGAACCACTTTAAGGACTCCCGGGCTACGGCCAAGTCCTTGGGCCTCTCGGCTCCGCGGGCGCACACCTCCGCTTTTCGCCCCTTTCGTGGCCAAGGAAGGGGCGCCTCCTCACGTCCGCAAAGCCACCAGCCGCAGAACCAACCTGCGCGCGGACGTGGCTTCCGCCGTGGCGGAAATGGAGGCCGACGTGGTCAGCCCACTTCCACCCCGGCAGCATCCGCCTCAAAGCCCTCCTAGTCCGAGCTTTCAGGCCCATACCACGCCAGTGGGCGGCAGAGTTCGCCATCACCTGCTCCACTGGCGGTCCATAACATCGGACAGGTGGGTGCTGCAAATCGTCCGAAGGGGCTACTCCCTCCCCTTCGAGACGACCCCTCCAGCCATGCCACCGCAGCACCACCGTATCTCGGGGGATCATTTGAATCTTCTCCGCGAGGAAGTTTCGGCTCTCTTGGCCAAGGGGGCCGTTGAGCGCGTTCCGAGTCCAGAAGTAGGTTGTGGTTGTTATTCCCACTACTTTCTGGTTCCCAAGAAGGGCAAGGGGGGCCTACGCCCTATCTTGGACCTCCGGAACGTCAATGCCTTCCTCCGAAAGGAAAGGTTCAAGATGCTAACGTTGGCTCAGGTTTTAGCTGCCCTAGACCCTGGAGACTGGATGGTAGCGTTGGACTTGCAGGACGCATATTTTCATATCCCCGTCCTGCCGGCCCACCGGCGTTACCTGCGGTTCACGGTGGGCCAAGAGCACTTTCAGTTTACCGTGCTCCCCTTCGGCCTTGGAATCCACCGGACACTCTTCACTGACTGCCTGTCAGCACCTTTACTTCAGGCATCCATAGGAGTCGACGACGAAACCCGACGCAAGTTCACACCTATGCACCCGCAGCCCGGGCTAGGTAACTTGAGTAATACGGTGCTCACAAGCGTATTGACTATCCTAGGGTCTAGTTTCCAAGTCTCTAACTGCTAGCTCTTTCCGAAGTGTCCTAAAACTCTTTAATTCTAAACATCACTATTTATATCATTTTAACGCATTACGCGTGTTTCCACTCTGCACCTGAATCCCGTGGGCCTCCCACTGCCTAGCAACTGGTAGTATAGTGTAGCCCCAGCGATTCCCTAGGCCTAGGCCTAACCTGTATTCGTGACAGTGGTCCTTATGCCACTTACTTAGGATATGGTTTGCGTGGCCCCTAGGGCCTAACTGTATTACTTACCTGTGTGACTTATGTATGCTTAAATAAGACTGTGTTGTACTTACCTCGAATCTCATAAAGAGTGCTGAGGGTATTTTGACTAGAATAAATACATTCTATTTTCATATATATCTGTTGTGGTGTCCTTTTATTTGGTATTCAAGGGATTGCAAATGGTATAACAACTGGCTTCACATGCCATACAGAGTTTAGCCTAAGACTGCTCTTGTCCATGCTACCACTAGGATAGCTGGTCTATAAGGTTGACTTTACAACCAATCACCATAAGGGTTGTTTCGACTGGTACAAGGTGTACACTAGAACTAGTGACATCATATATCAGGCCAACTTCTCACAGTTGTCACTCGGAAAAACCTGGTGGTATGCGCCAATGAAAACTGCAAAATGCCCCCCTCGCCATGGAAGGTAACATTTTTTTATTTTCAAAAACAAAATCCAGCTTTGGGGTTTTGTTTGAAAAAAAATGTAACTGCTCTACAGCTCCGTCATGCTTGACAGAGCCGTATGTCAAAGTTACAATACACTGTCAGGAACTGCATTGTCGACGGTTCCTGTTGATGCTGAAATGTACAATGGACATTCCAAAATTGCCTCGTCGGGACCTCCGCTAGGGCAACAAAGCAATTTACTCTGATCCTGGTGGAGGACGGCCCGACTGCTAAATTATATATCGAGCCCTATGTTTTGTAGGTTTGTTATATGCAATTTTATATAAAATTTCCACACTTTGCTTAGCCTGGAAGCGCTTTTGAAATATTAGTGCCTATTCTCATGGACTGAAATCAAACTCGTCATCTGAGAGCGAGGTCTGAAATTAGATTCCATTCTCTCTCCACACCCTTCTACGCACACCAATCATCTGAGATGGAGGTCAGAAAGGAGAGCCCAGTACTTCCCCACATTCTATTACGCACACCTATCATTACAGGGGGCGGTCTCAGCAGAGAGGACAGTGCCTTCACACACCCTACTATGCACACGCATCATCTGAGAGCGAGGTCTGGATACACCGTTTACGTTATAATACAAAAGCCATTTTCTTTCAAAATAATGTCAGCACGCATATATCATTCAGTTATTCTTCCATAGATATACTAAAAAAACTATTAATTTACTTTAAAGAAAAACCCTAGAAATTCACTGAAAAATACAAAAGTTACAGTAACGTTATTATTAGGTGTATTAAAAAAGATTTGTTTTTGTTAAAAAAAAAAAATGTAGATATTCACTCAAAAAAATCAAAGGTTAAAGTAGCATTATAGTTAGGTGTGATAAAAGGAACTGTTTGTTTAAGGCATATGAGCTGTAGATGGTATACTTGTGCATAGATCCCTATCTGGTGGTGGGCTCGGATGTTTGCACCTTGTTTTTGTCTTGGAACAAGTCTTTGTAGTCACAAGGTAGGTGACTCCTTAGGACGATAGTGTGCATGGGCATCGACTCCATCTCCCGATAGTTTTTTTCCGCCATCTGGTTCGGATGTGATTTGCTGCGCTCCGGGTCGGTGTCGTTTTCTAACCTCCTTTGACGTGCAATCTCTCTTTACTCTACAGTATTGTCTCGATTGCGTTTCCTTTTTGACGCGTATCTTCAAAATATAAAAATCCTCGACCTCTATCTTCGACGCGGGCCATTGGGCCTATCAGTGCCGACCACACCAGCAGTCAATTGAAAGGACTCCTTTCAAAAAATGCCCCGGGGGTGTTGCTAAGTTCCCACACACTGACTTACACAAGGTTTGCAACCTCTGCCTCTCCCCGGAGCACGAAGACAAAAACTGTGAGGCCTGTTCATCTTTCAGGTCGAAGAAAACCATCCTTAACCGTCGGGCGCGACGTCACGTAATGTCTCGCGGGAGCAGTTCGATTCCGGACATCTTCGAAGCAGATCCCAATCTCCAGCCGGAACAACAAGCTGATGAAAGGGAGATCTCCGTCTCCGAAGCAGACGACTCCGATGTCGAAGACCAGGCAGTCACCCCGGCTCAGCGGTCCGTAAGTACCAAAACCCCTCTCCCAACCAAAACCAAACCTAAGGCTCCGGTAACACCTTTGCCCTCGGGCTCAGGTCGACAGCGACAACACACTTCAGACGCTCCACTCTCAGGCTCGGCGATGAAACAAAAAGAAAAGCCTTCCGGCTCGGGATCGAGCCAACCCCATTCCGGTGCTGAAAAATCACCTTCGGCACCGAAGTCTAAAACCAAGGAGGTACCACACGCTTCTTCGTCGGCGCTGAAGCCCTCGGCATCAAAACCACCAAAGGACAAACATTCGGAGCAGAAAAAGTCTTCGGAGCAGAAAAATACTTAGGAGCCGAAAAAGTCTTCAGAGCAGAAAAAATCTTCGGAGCCGAACAAAACTTCGGAACCGAAAAAACAGTCGGAGCCACAAACTCCCATGCCGAAAGTTAAAGAGCCCAAGCCACCACAGAAAGCTTCGGAGACACAGGCGAAACAACATTCAGACGCTAAATATTCCGTACCCATACAACAACTTCCAACAGATTTTTCGGATCTGAAACAAAAGACTCTCTACATTGACCCAGAGACTCGCAAAGTTGTCACCAAGCCTCCTAAAAAGAGAAAATTGGACACTTCAGAAGACCCTGAAATACCCATGAAGCGAAAAGAGATGGGCACGAACACTACTCCACCTCTCTCTCCTTCTCCAGCTGATCCTAATCTGCTAATTTCTCCACACACTCTGCACAACATAAATTTTCACCTCAATCACAGGATGATGACGATGACTATAGTGATGTGGGTGGGAATGGAGATCCAGATAAAGATGATCACGCATATACCATTCCACACAATCCAGATCCTTGGGATGATTACAACACAGATTCCGACCCACACAATGACCCGGACCTGTATCCCTCTAGGCCATCACCACCAGATGACAATATTGGGTTTGCGCAACTCATTAATAGAGCTGCTCAGTACCACGGAGTACAGTTACACTCTGACCCTTTAGAGGAAGACTTTTTACTTGAAACATTTACATCCACACAAAAGTCCACACACCCCCTGCCAATGTTAAAAGGCATGTTAAAACATGCACCAGAAGTTTTTAAGGACCCCGTCAGAGCCAGGATTCTTAACACCAGAATAGACAAAAAAT